>NW_027187349.1:12471165-12510148 GCF_028583685.1 Petaurus breviceps papuanus
TAGATAGATAGATAGATAGATAGATAGATAGATAGATAGATAGATAGATATAACATATGAATACACACACTCACTGGGAAGGATACTCTCAGAATCTTGGGAGATTAAAGTGGGGGTGGGGTGAGAAGAGGTATCTAATAATCATAACAGTAACCATAGCCCACATTTGGATAGTACTTTAAGGTTTAGAAAGGGCCCTCCTCACAAACACCCTACAAAGTAAATCATGTTTTGCCATAGCCCACTCCATAATGCAGAGCTTTGAAAGTTTATTTTTTATTAAGAAAAACCATCCCTGATTTACCATGGGCAGAATTTGATTGGTGCCCATTTCCTGTACCAGGAAAGAAGAGAATGTTTGCATGTGGGAGGCAGAGGAGGTGCCATCAGAGTTTGGGGACTGTAGGAAGCAATGGTCCTTAGCTCCTGTAATTATTATGCCCTAAGAGAATTACTTCAAAGACCTTTGGGGGCTGTGCTTGATTTCTGGGTTGCGGTGAAAGTCTCTTTCCCTTATGTAGCTGCATCTAGGGAGTAAATGTTTGAAGTAAAGTCTGTTAAATACTTCTGGCAGGCTTTAGCCAAAACGGGCACTGCCTTTTATTGACATAAGAAAACTTGTCCCTAATGCTCTGGTCCTCCTTTGTGTGATCAGGCTCTCTCTCTCTCTTTGCCCTGGTGCACATCTGTCTTCTTGCTTCTTTTCCTATAGGTAGTGTGTGAACAAGGAATACATGTCTTTAGTAGAGATCATTTCCTGCTTTGGGCACTATGGCCCTGGAGAACAATTTTAAAAGACCAAAAAAAGAAGTGTGGGGGAACCCAGCTGGTTTATCTAAAGACTAGTTTAGTTGTTTCCAGAAAACTTGAAAGGGAGAAATTGGGTACTGTTTCAAGCTCTTTTCAAATCTATCACACAATACCCCTGATCTGCATGGAGAGGTCACCAGACCTGTGGCTAAAAAACTGGTAAGCTACTGGCCAGTCATTAGGAGTCCTTTTCCTATCAACAGCACATGACCTAAGGAAACTTTCAGACATTGGTTTATCTCAAGCCAGCCACACTGCAGTACTTGTTACAACTTTTTTCAAGATGATCCCTACATGCCATGAGAACATAATCTGTGAAGGAAAGACAAAAAAAAAAAAAAAACAGCCGCAGTGGTTTATGAGTGAATATTTCTGCTTTCTCCTTGAAAATACCAAAAAAAACCTCTAGTGCCCTTAGGGCAGAAAGACTGCAAAACAGTTAAAAGAATCGTTTTTTAAAGAATCAGTACCAAATAAAGGAGGGAATATAGCTTAAGAGAAACAACTCAAGAGGGACAGGTTAAGCAGCTGGACACTAACACTTTACTACAGAGAGATTTCTAACCATGGCCTTCTCTGGCAGAGTTGGAGCATTTCAAAATGAACATTTTTTTTGAAATGGAGAAAAAGCAAGGGAGAGTATGGGAGTTCCTGGGGTAGGGGATAGGGAATGCTATAAGTGAGCAGAGAATATAAAAAAGAAATGAGTCACTGAAGCCACATAATCTACATTTTAAAAAATAATATTTAATTTTTCCCAATTACATGTAAAAACAATTTTTAACATTTATTCTTTAAAATTCTGTGATCCAAATTCTTTCCCTCCTTCCTTTCTCTCATTCTTCCCCGAGACTGTAAGCAATTTGATATAAGTTATACATGTACAAGCATGCAAAACACATTTCCATATTAGACATGTTATGAAACACAGGCCAAAAAAAGCACAGACAAAAAAAAAAGACAAGAAAAAAATAAAGTGAAAAATAGTATGCTTCGATCTGCATCCAGTCTCCATAAGTTCTTTCTCTGGAGGTGTATAGCATTTTTCTTAAGTCCTTTGGAATTGTCTTAGGTCATTGTATTGCTGAAAACAGCTAAGTCATTCACAGTTGATCATTTTATAGTATTGCTGAGATAAGCTACTTCTTAACCTGGCGCCTATCTGCACATCACTCCCCTGCAAGCATACCATGGACCAGCCAAAATGATTTTCTTGCTATTTTTCATAGATAGCAACCCATCTCCAGCCTCTGTGGCTGTGTACTAGCTGTCCCCCATGACTGGAATGTATTTCCTTCTCATTTCCTTAGGGTTATGGGCACCAATTATCAGAAAGCCTTCACATAGGATTTGGTAAATACTTATTGACTGATTGATTTTCAGCTATTTCTAAGCTATTTCTATTTCTAATTGTTCTATGCTTTCTAATTCTACTTTTGCTAGGGAGAAAAACAAAGAAAAAACACGTCTTGGTTCCTGCAAACTGATCAGTACCCTAGACAAGGATCTAGTGGTCCAAATGTTGACAATATTGAGTAGCCATGCAATGAAATTCCCTACTCAGCTCTCAAATTCTGAGAGTGACACAGGTCAGTTATGACTAAAAGTGTTTAACATTCAGGAGTTAGCCTAATGTTGGGACTAATTTAATAAATATTTATTAAGTATTTACAATGTACAGGATCTATTCTAGGTTCTGGAAACAGAAAGACAAAGATCTGTTCCATAGGAGCTTGCATTCTACAAGACCAGTGACTCAGGGCTTGGGCCATGAATTGTGATGGAGTATGGTTTTCTTAAATCCTTAAAGGATAAGAGAAAAAGGGGGCGACCAGGTGGCTCAGCGAGTAAGAGCACCGGCTCCAGTGTCAGGATGACCTGGATCAAATCCGGGCTCAGATACTCAGCACCATACCCAGAAATAATAACTGGCCGTGTAACCTGGAGCAAGTTACTTAACCCTGATTGCTTTCAAAAAAAAAAAAAAAGGATAAGAGAAAAGATTTAATTTTACTTCTCAGCATTATTCTAACAGTGTCAGCTATATACTCTCTCTCCTTCTATGTCTTTCCCATTCCAATACCCCTCTAGTATCTAAAAGATGCTGGAGTGGTTGGTCATTTCCTTCTCCAGCTCATTTGACAGATGAGGAAACTGAGGCAAACAGGGTGAAGTGATTTGCCTAGGGTCACACAGCTGGTAAGAGTCTGAGGACAGATTTGAATTCAGGAAGATGAGTCTTCCTGACTACATGCCCATGGTTCTGTCCCCTAAATCACCTAGCTGCCCCACAAGAACTTTATAATGTTTATTCCCTTTCCTTCCTTTGTTCTCTTTCCCCTTCCCCAGTGCCCTCAGACAACTCCCTGAGAGTATAAATCGGAGAGAAGGCATTTCTGGAATTTCTTAATCCAGGAGGTCCTTACACTAGTGAAAACATAGATTCAGTCCAAAAAAAAAAAAAAAAGAAAGAAAATCTTACTTTCCAGGTTCTCATGAAAGAGCTGAGCTAATATACTTCCTATTAGTAAGTCAGATCGACATGCTTAACTTATCACTGGTGGGTAAAAGACCCTAAATACAGTCTGTCTCGTTAGCAGTGAATGATAGGAGGGAAAAGAAAAATGCCATCCTCTGAGATAATCATGGGGCCCTGCGAGCCTGTTTCCTGGGAATATATTGAAGAGTTAGCTACCTGTAGTGAGAGAAAGAATTCTTTACTAGAGTAATTTGTGAGCCTGTGGGTTTTTTCTTCGATATTTATGCTCCTATCTCCCTCTACAAATATGTTATCTGGAGGCAGAGGTAAGCTAAGGGAAAAAAAGGCTCTTATGCATTTTCTTTTCAAGGAAGGAATAAAAGGTGCACAATAAAGTGGAAAAAATAACTCATAGGCTCTGACTATCCTTTTCCAACAAAGCATGGGAAATGGTGACTGCAGTCCCTGGGGGAAAAAACGATTTTGCTCCTCACTTTAATGTTAATTTCAGAAAATCTGGATGCCAAGTGTAGACTGAGGTACCTTAGGCTCCAGTCTGACATTAAGAAGCCTTTGAGACTTTTATTGAACAGTTTAACCTTGTGATTTTCCTGGACAGGGATAAGCTAATTTTATGTTCTGCCCTTTGCCTAGTGTGTGGTGAATACTTAATGAATGCACACCTGAGTCAGATTCCTGGAAAGGAAAACTCTAATTAGAACCCTCCTGTATGACTGCAATTACTTTCTTTGTCAAGGTAAAATATTCTTTAAAAAAACAATAACAGACAAAACATCAGCTACTTAAGTTATTTCTTGAACAGACTGCAGTGAAGAGAAATTTATGAGAGGATACTCTTTCAGGCAGCCACACATGGTAAATTTTTCTGGCCACTCTTGATAGATTTGCAAATAACGGATCAAAGCTTATTTCCTCCATGCTCTGAATGGAGAAAAACATCTCCTGCAGACATCTCTTGAGGGCCATTGAATGATCCTACTAATCCAACAGTCCCACTCAGGACAAAAGGCCCCCTCTGAGCAGGGAAGCCTGTTGTGAGTACAGTTGACTCTCCACCAGCAGGGCCCTTCAGATTGGATGGACCTTTTGCAATGGTCCGCTGCCCCCATGTCGTCGAGAGCATATGGGCTCCAGAGGATTATGCAAATAGCTCCCTCTCACTTCATAGCCAATTAGATGCTTGAGGCATCTGACCATTGCTGCTTGCTATGGATTTCATATTGCGTGTGTGTGTTGCTGATTTTTTATCTCAAAACTGCCAGAATAAGGCGAAGCTATTGATAGGCTATTTCATATCTTTTCCAGAGGTCATAGGTAATAGGTGTGATTTGAAAATAAAGGTGCCTTTTACTCTGGCCAAATTTTCATTTATAGGCAGCCCTTATCATACTGCATTCATGGACGCCATGACCTAAAACAAACAAGCATATATTGGACTCGATTTTCCAATCAGAACAACATTAAAATTGGTGTTTTTGTTTTTAATTAGATAAATGGCATCAAAATCATAGTTATGACCAATAATATAATAAAAATGCATTTCTACAACATGTAGGCCTCTACAATTACTTTTTTTTTTTTGCAAGGCAGTCACAGTTAAATGACTTGCCCAGAGTCACACAGCTAGTAAGTGTTAAGTGTCTGTGGCTGCATTTAAACTCATGTCCTACCGACTCCAGGGCCCGTGCAACATCCATCGTGCCACTTAACAGCCCCATATTACTTTTTAAAAATGTTTTGTTCCTATATAATAATGCCTCTGGGGTTAACTAACTGTCTGACTATGGGCCACATTGCCTCTCCTTAACCTTAGTTTTTCAATCTCTAAAATGATAAGAAAGTTGAAGCCCAGGAAGTTAAGTGAGCTGCAAATAGGCATTGTCAGGACAGAATTTGAGCTCAAATCCTATGATTCCAAGTTGGGCACCCTATATTCCGATACTTTGTTCAGTCATGTCTGATTCTTTATGACCCCATTTGGGGTTTTCTTGGCAGAGATACTGAAGTGATTTGACACTTCCTTCTCCAGATCATTTTAGAGATGAGGAAACTGTAGCAAATAGAGTCAAGGGGCTTGCCCAGGATCACACAGCTAGTGTGACTGAAGTCAGATTTGAACTCAGGTCTTCCTGAATCTAGGCCCAGCATCCTATCCATTGTACCACCTAGCTGCACCATCCCATACTAAAGGAATGGCTCATAGGTAGAAATATGATTGGTGGAAACTCAAGCACAGCACGTTCTCATAGATGACAAAGAAAAACACACTGACAAATGCGTGCTGTTTTCTGTTCATTTTCCTCCTGAAAGTTTCATCTACAAATGTTCTCAGTGTGCTACAGCTTACTCGGGTCTCCTGCTGAGGACCTTTTTCCACTTCTGCTGATTTTCACTATTTTATGAAAAAATATTACTTATTATCTTCTACCATCCTCCCTCATTCTTTAAAAATGAGGCAGTTTTATGAACTAGACTCCACCCTTAGCTGCCATGTCAGTTCATTTGGCAAGTATTTGTGGACTATAATGGTTCCTGGACTCTTTTGACCTTCTAGTAGTGACCATTTGAATCAGTTAACCTTTTGGAGGAAATGGTGATTATCGTGACTAAATCTTTGCCTTTGTCCACTTACCCCCCCCCCCTTTCTCTCTCTCTCTCTCTCTCTCTCTCTCTCTCTCTCTCTCTCTCTCTGTCTCTCCCTCTCTGTCTCTCTCTCTCTCTGTCTCTCTGTCTCTCTCTCTCTGTCTCTCTCTCTGTCTCTCTCTGTCTCTGTCTCTCTCTGTCTCTCTCTCTTTTCTATTTTGGAGATTCATTTGAATTGGTAAGGTGGAAATTGTTTTAATTGCATTATGTTGCCTTTTCATTTCCCTTTTTTCTAATTTGATATTGATTTTTATCTTTACTAGTCAATGTTCTCACTATGTATAGATAGGTGATTCCAATATGACTTTCACATAACGTATTTAGTCATTTTTCTATCAAGATCTAGTTAATTTCATTTTTCATGATATTATTCATTTCTCTCCATGTTTGGTGCCTTCCAACTCTCTTGAAGAATATATTTCTAATATGGAAGAACAATTTATACAATGACAACAACATTATAAGGACAAACAACTTTGAAACGCTTGTGAACCATGATCAATGTAATAACGAACTATAGTTATAAGGGCTGGTTATGAAGCATGCTACCAACACCTTGACAGAAAGATGATGGGTGAATAGGTGCAAAGATTAGGGTGCTCCATCTGATCTCATTTCCAAAACATTGGAAATTTCTCCACTTTGACAAGAAATCTGTCCTTTCCTTATTACTGTAGAGTACACTGGAGAAGAATCTTTTTTTTTAAGAATCTTCATCTTATCTCTTGACTGTGTTCACCAAAGCAATACAAGGCAGGTAGAGCTTAGTGAAAACTTTAAAATGATTAATACTTGCATAGCACTCCAAGGTTTGCAAAAAAGCATAGCATCGTGCGTGCTTTATCTCATTTAATATGACAAACAACCTTGTGAGGTCTCAGGTAGTATTGCCTCCGTTTTATAGGAAGTTAAGTAATTTGTCTGTGTTCGTGCAGTTAGGAAATGTCAAAGGTGAGATTAGATACCAGGGCTCTCCTAATTCAAGCCAACCACTCCTTCTGCTACACTATAAATCCTCCCTTACAATTCTTTTACCATCATAAATAGGGTACACAGTAGGAAGGGTTTTAGTTTTGTAGTCAGAGGACTAGGTTGGATTCCCAATTCTGTTGCTTACTAGTATGATGTTAAGCTCTCTAAGTCTCAGTTTTGTGACTTTAAACCTCCTTAAAAGGAGGTTAAATTATATGATCAGTTGCTGTTTTTCAGACATTTTTCAGTTCTGCCTGACTTTTTGTGACCCTATTTGGGGTTTTCTTGGCTGCCATTTCCTTCTCTAGCTCATTTTACAGATGAGTAAACTGAGGCAAACAGGGTTGTGACTCGCCCAGGATCACATAGCTAGTAAATATCTGAGGCTAGATTTGAACTCAGGTCTTCCTGACTCCAAGCCCAGCACTGTCCACTGTGCCACCTAGCTGCCCATATGATCAGTAAGGAACCATAAAATTCTATGGTTAATTTTAATTCAGTTAATTTCTTCTTAATGAAGTCTCCCCTAACTATCTCTGTGCCCAATGGTCTCCCCCTCCTATACCTCTACTGCCTAGTTGCCAAATTAGCACAAAACTGGTCACATAAGATCCCGGTTCAAGAAGCAACCTACTGACTCTAGAATAATACAAAGACTTTTCTGTTTACCATTTAAAGCCCTTCACAATCTGGATCCAGCCTTTCCTTTTAAGCTCAGCACTAATCAAGCAGTCTTCATTCCAGCAACACTTAGCTTATTTATTCTTCCCTGTACATCACACTCTATTTCCCATCTTGCTTTGGAACAGATGATCTTCAATGCCTGATTGTTTTCCCTTCTCACCTATACTTTTTGGAACCCTAGCTGAAGTGCCATATCCTTTAAGTGGCCTTTCTCAATTCCTCCACTTTTGAGTGCCCCTTGTCCCTAAAATTACTTGATATTTACTTTCTATATATTTTGTGGGCAGTTATGTGGCACAGTAAATAGACTGCTTGGGCCTGAAGTCAGAAAGACTCATCTTCCTGACTTCAGACACTTACTAGCTGTGTGACCCTGGGCAAGTCACTTAACTCTGTTTGCCTCAGTTTCCTCATCTATAGAATAAGCTAGGGAAGGAAATGGCAAACCACTCCTGTATCTTTGCCAAGAAAATCCCAAATGGAATCATGAAGAGTTGGACACTACTGAAAAATAACTCAACAACAACAAATATATTTTGTATTTACTTAGATATTTGGACATGTTGTTTACCCTCACTGTTCTGTTTGTGCCTTTGTATTCATAGTACCTAGTACAGTGCCTAACATAGAACAGGTATTAAATAAATGCCTGTTATATGAATTGAATTATAATTCTGAACCACACTAATTAGATTGCGATTTTTGTCTTGTGTTTTCTGATTGCTTCACTTTTGTTAATCCCATCTCTCAAACTAGATTGATTGCTCCTTGAAGGCAGGAATCCTTTTTTTTTACATCTCATATCTCATAATATGTGATGAACAAATGCCAGAGAAAAAGATCATTGATCTTAGAGTGAAAAGACAACATCTACTATCCATATGACCTTGGGCAGGTCATTTTATCTCTCTAGTCTCAGTTTCCTCACCTGTCAAATGGAAATAATATTTTCATTGCTTACCTCATGAGGTAGCTGTGAAGAAAGATATTTATAAACCTGGAAGCACTAAAGAAATATCAGCTACTATTTTTATAATTATCATAAACTTCTGTATAGGTAAATTATTCAGTAGAGGGCAGTGTTGCACACACTAGGACATTGTTGTGATTGGGTCGTAATCAAAAATCATCTTAACTCATATTCATTCTCAAATGAGAGATTTCTTTAAAAATCAAAATAGGGAGAAACACAAAGATTAGGAGAGCTAAGGGAATTTGAGCATAAACATGATTTTTCATTTTATTTTTTTCTCCATTAAATGATAACACTTCTCATTGAATACTAAGGTTTACTTTGAGACAAAGCTCCCCTATTCTATGTTGGAAATTCTGAGATGTTACTGAAGATCTGATTTGGTCATCTCAGAGATGTTTTTTATTCCTTTCTACATGCAAAATATGGAAAGTCTGGCATGTTGTCCTATGGAACTTAACACTAGAATATCAGAATAAGAAGAAGAAAAGTTATTACCAACCAAATGTAAAATAGGCCAGAAATGGGCAAATCTTGCCAAGATTGCAATCCTTGACTTGCTTGAAATATATATGCTGTCTTACCAGGGATGGGGATTATATAGGCAAGGAGTGGTCTTGGGATGGCCATTAGTATTAGAGTTGTTTGTGACTTCCAAGGCACTATCCCACTTAGAGTCAGAACTAGCAAAGAACAGAGGCAGGGGCATGAGGGAGAGGGAAGGGATGGGAGCATGGATACTTTCTCCCTAGGATGATGTACTTCATCCCCTAGATAGTAGTGGGACCAACCCAGGGTTCCAAAACCATGGTCTCCTTAGATCTCCCCTCACTTCCTCTCCAAAAATCCTCCTCAAGGGTGGCTAGTAGACTGTCCTATCTCTTTGTTGGAAGACCTGAATTAGTACTTAGACTGTTTCCTGCATAATGCTTTGCCTCCTCCAATCCAACTGGTTTTGGCCTACATAAAAAAAAAATTCCTTAGTAGTGCTTCTGATCTGAATTTTAAGGAGGAAGGGGACTTACTGTTCTCCAGATCATCCATTATTCTTTCTCTTCCTACCCCTTCTCTAACCTATTTTCTTTTTAGTTCTTATTGCTTATGCTTTGCAATGCAATGGAATTCAAATCAATACATAGTCATCGGGTAAGTACCTACTATGTGTCCATCACAAGTGTAAAGTCTATTCATGGGTCTGACCATATCACTCCCTCCCTACTCAAAAAACTCCATCTACATGTTAGAAATAGGAATGATGGCTTAAGAAACCAAAATCAATCCTCTTCTTTCCCACAATCCTAAAGTCAACCCACACCTACAACTTGCATGGAAATTATGTGATTTTAGTACTAATGTGGTTCAGACTTTTGCAAGATACTTGATGTTTATTTTCTATGCATATTTGCAAGATCATTTATAAACTTTGTATAATCCTAAACTTTTTACAAACATAGTTATTTTGTAGTTGCTCAAACTTCCAAGGGAAAAATAAAAGCTATGCCCATTGTTCGCCAGATTTAAAACAAACAAACAAACAAAAACCTCCAAGGGCTCGAAGTTACCTCTAGGATCAAACACCAAATCCTCTGTTTGGCTTTTCAAGCCCTTTGTAACCTGGCTCCTTCCTAACCTTCCCAGTCTTCTTACATCCTACACCCCTTCACTCACAATCCATTGACACTAGCCTCTTTGTCTTTCTTTCCACGTGACACACTCCTGACTCTGTGCATTTTGACTGGCTGCCTCTCATGCCTGGAATGCTCTCCCTCCCAATTTCTTTTTCTTTTTTCCTGGTTTTCTTGATTTCCATCAATTATCAACTAAAAATCCCATCTTTTGCTAGTAACTTTTCCAAGTCCTCAATCTTAATGTCTTACCTCTGAGATTATTTCTAATATATCCATATACAATCTATGGATATGAAGAAATATGTGTGTGTTTTCATTCTTTGGTGTTGTCTCGAGAGAGAGAGAGAGAGAGAGAGAGAGAGAGAGAGAGAGAGAGAGAGAGACAGAGAGACAGAGACAGAGACAGAGAGAGAGAGAGAGAGAGAGAGAGAGAGAGAGAGAGAGAGAGAGAGAGAGAGAGAGAGAGAGAGAGAGAGAGAGAGAGAGAGAGAGAGGGAGAGAGAGAGAGAGAGAGAGAGAGAGAGAGAGAGAGAGAGAGAGAGAGAGAGAGAGAGAGAGAGAGAGAGGGATAGGGAGAGAGAGAAGGAGAGAGAGAGGGAGGGAAAGAAAGGGAGGAGGGAGAGAGAGAGAATATATATAATATAAACAAACATGTATAAAATATATAAAGACACACACACACACTAGTTGTTTGTATGTTGTTTCTCATTAACTTGTGAGTTCCTTGAAAGCAAGGGTTGTTTTTTGTCTTTCTTTGTCTCTCCAGTGCTTAGCACAGCGTGAGGTGCATAATAGGTGCTTAATAAATGCTTATCAACTTGTTGTAGATGAAACCTGCCATAGAGAAGTTCAGAACCTTTTAGGAATGCAGGATTTAAACACTCAAAATTATTATAGAACAGGACACAGTAGACCATTGTTAACTGCTTAAATTCATGTTCCCTACATTAATTACCATGAGAGACCAAAAAGGAGAGAGATCATTGCAAGTCAGGAAAGGCTTCATGGAAAAGGTAATATTTGTGCTGGGTCTTAAAGAATGGGGAAGGTTTGGTTAATTGGAATGAAGTCTCAACTGCCACATTTAGGGAATGTTTTAGTAGGGATTTCTGGTCAGATTTGTGTTAGACTAGGCAACTTTCAAAGTCCTTTCCCAATTCTAAGATTCTGCCATTCTTTCCCACCTCAATTTCCTACGAATTCTTTTCTTGAATAATGTAAGAAAAGCAAGATTCTTTTTTGAGAGGCAGCCTACTTTAGCAGATAGAGCACTGCACCTGGCATCTAGATTCAAATGTCCCCTCTGCACTTACCAGCTATGTGATCAATATCAAGCCATTTAATTTCTCAGAGACATATTTTTCTCATTTGGAAAACAGGAATGGTAATACTTGTTATTGCCAACCTCCTGAGGCCATTGTGGTAAGAATTTTTAGCAAACTTTAGAATTATACATAAATATGAAACATTAAAGCCAATTTACTTGCTTAATTCACTTATCTGTGATTATCTTGTATGGTACTTGTTTGTGCGTATGTTATATCTCCCTATAAGTTCCATGAAGACAAGAGTTGGTATCTTACCTAATTTTGTATCTTCTCTATCACCTCCCACCATTTTTACACAGTAAGCTCTTAATAAATGTTTGATGACTATATTGTTGAAGATTGTCAGCAATTAATTCGAAGGAAAGAGAAACATGAATATTTTCACTCTTCTAATTACCATTTAGCATCAAGTATGATGCTTTAAGCCATTTTTCCAACAGCTTCTTCCACGACTACAGACTTAATGCACTTTCTAATAGTATATCTAGAAGAATTCTAAGAGAACAGGAAAAGATATATAACCTAACTAGCTAAATAATAGAGAACAGATGTCCACCACCATATATTTCCCTTACTGACATCTAGTATCTACTTGAAAAATGACTTGCGTTATTTTCTTATCATGTGGGTGGTAAATATTGAATTTCATTTTTTCTCTTCATTTCTTTTTTTTTTTGGGGGGGGGGGGGCAGAGGAGGCAATCAGGGTTAAGTGACTTGCCCAGGGTTACACAGTTAGTGAGTGCCTGAGGATGGATTTGAACTCAGGCCCTCCTGACTCCAGGCCAGTGCTCTATCCACTGTGCTACCTGGCTGCCCCTGCTTCATTTAAAAAGCAGAATGACAAAATCCAATGAACACTCCGGAGTTGGGACCCATGAGAAATTTGGGTTCTATTCTTAGCTCTGATATTTAATAGCTATGGGACTTTGTCCTGATTTTCGGTTCCTTCATCTCTCAAATGGAGGTACATGTACAGTACTACCTATTTCATGGAGTCCTTGTGAGAAAAACACTTTGTGAATCTGAAAGGACTACTGAAATGTAACTCATTTTCCCCTGAGTAGAATATAAATTCTTTAAGAGAAAGAACTGTTTAATTTTTGTCTTTGGATTTCAAGTGTCTATGGGTAGCTAGGTGATGAAGTAGATAGATTGCCTGGCCTATAATCAGGAAGTCCTAAGATCAAATCTGTCCTCAGACACTTATTAGCTGTGTGATCCTGGGCAAGTCACTTAATCTCGATTGCTCCCCTCCCCCCAAAAAAAGAATGTCAAATGTCAAACACAGGGCTTTGTACCTAAAAGTCTTCAACAACTGTTTGCAAATTTAGGTTCCATTCTTGGTTTTACCATTTACTAGTTCTGTAACTTTTGGAAGACCATTGAACTTTGCTGAGCAATAGTTTTCTCTTCTATATAATGGGGCTAATAATTCTTACACAGTCTACATAATAGGGTAGATAAAATCAAATATGATAAGACTGTTTAAAACAATATTTCTGGCTATAAAGTATTATAAAAATGCAAGGTGCTATTATTTTTTAGTCTGGTGGATTTTTAGGGGGAAACATTTTTCTTTTGAGAAGGGAAGCTGTCCTTCCTTTAAGGCTTTTGCCTCAAAGGTTGACTTGTCAATAGGAGTATGATTACATGGAATTATTCATAAGTTTTCTCTTGGATGCAGAACCTACAAGTGTATTTATGGTAAGGATCATTGAGTTTTCTACTACAGGCCCACACTTTATAAATCCAAGGTCTTTGCCTGAAAAGCTTAAAGGAGTGACAAAGGATAATAAATGGTTCTATCCTTTGTTAAATAATGTCTACATTCTATCACCTAGTGGGCCTTCAAAGCCTTCTTCTATGCTAAGCCATTTTGTCACTGAAATAAAACCCCATATTTTTAGAGTATAATTTTTTTTCACACACTCAAAGTACTTAAGAGGCTCTCCCAAGTCTTCACAGCATTGCTCAGAGTTGTTTGATGGGGCAAGAATTTTGATAGAAAAGCTAATGTGGAATCTTAGCCAGACTTGGGTCAACAACAATGCAGAACTGGTACAGTGTTGGGGTTGGAGACCTAGGACTCAGTTTGAACCTCAGATCTGTTCCCTTATATCTAGGTGACCTCAGTTGACTGAGTTAGTCTCTCTGGGCCTTACTTTCTTATCTAGAAATGAAGAGTATGGGCAAAAATGAAAATTAAATAATCCTTGCCCTTACGGAGCTTTGCTGTTATTGAGTAGTTTCAGTTGTGTCTGACCCCATTTGGCCAAGACCCTGGAATGGTTTGCTATTTCCTTCTCCAGTTCATTTTATAGAGGAGGAAACTGAGGCAAATGGGGTTAAGTGACTTGCCCAAGGTCACACAGCTAGTAAGTATACGTGACTGGATTTGAACTCAAGCCTTTTTCCAGGCCTGGCATTCTATCCCCTGTACCATCTAGCTGCCCTCATGACATTATCAACCAATATAATCAATGGGCAGCCCAAGAATTACAGTTCCAAAACAGAGTAAAAGGATTTGAGGAAAACGATTCATAAATTAGCTCCACTGTGAAAAAACTTACAAGACAGAATAAGGAGTAGATAAATGCCATGTCCTATCTATATAGGAAATACCTGCCCAACAAAATTATGAATGGAGTAGAATACAAGGTGCCCTAAGAGTCTTGGTGCAGTTTTATATTCATTAAAAGCTTAAAACTACTCTAAGACTTTTGAGACACTATGTATAAGATATCTATGTAAGTCTATCTAAATATGGATAGATATGACCTGAGATCTGATTTAGTCTTACTAATCTCCAAGAGGACTGCCTTTCTTCCTTTCTGTGGTACAGGAGATCGGCCTTGCCTATCCTGCCAATAGCCTAGCTCAGAGAAGGACAAGTAAGGTCCCGGACTACCAGAGCCTGGGAGATCTCTTCAGTCTTTGAAATGGGTTAGAATTATACCTATTTGCCACTCCTCAAATATCTCTAGTGGCACAAGTCTGACTTCAAAAGGAAAACCACTTCCCTGATGGCTCTTAAGGAGGGGAAGTAGGCATTATTTTACTCTAGCCAACTTAGAGCCTTCCCACCAAACTTAGGTACAAAAGACAGCAATAGTAAATAGAGAGTAAATCCATTTTTCTAAACAAAACAGCAAACAGAAGTTAGAAACATTCTACAGATTAGAATATTTTTAAAATTCACAAAAATAAATGGGCTTTTCAGCTGGAAGCAAGATAAGAACTCTCTTCACACTCTGGGGAAGTCCACTCTCAGTAGATTCTAGATTGGCAGACCTTGGCAGCCAAGGGACATGATGGGGTTGGCTCTTCTCCATAACCGTATCCTTAAGGTTTTCAATCCACCATTCAGAATACTCTTGTTCTTGACCGACTCTCTGAGGTTCTTCTTTCCGTGGCAATGCAACAAACTGAACTGTCTTTTGTGGTAGGTGTGTGTCAGCACACTGAGCATTCTCTCAGACACTCAGGAGTCACCTCTCCCTCCTCATACACAACACAGAGCAGAGCCATGCCTCCACAAAACTGCCCCAGGCTTGTCAGAGGCAACATGACACATAGATCTGGAGCTAAAAGGAAACTCAGAAATGACCTTGTCCAACTCCAGTCTTTTTACAGTTGGAAAAGGTAAGGTTCACAGAGGTTAAATGACTTATCAAGGGTCAAACAAGCACTAAGTGGCAGATGTCCTCTTATCTCAAACTCAACTCATTCAAAACAGGGTTTCCTACCCAAATCCTCTCTTCTTTGTAACTTACCTAAATTTCTGTTGTCCAGTTATGCAGGTCTGCAACCTTGAAATCAGGCTCAGCCTTGTCTCTCCTTTACCCATCCACAGCAATTAGTTGTCCAGTCTTGCTGGTTTTACCTTCGCACCTCCCCCATCTGTTTCTGTCTGTCCCTTCACAAAGAATCCATTCTTACCATGTACATAGCCTCCGCCCTAGTTCAGACACTCATCATCTCTTGCCTAAATTATAAAAATAGTGATAACTTACATCAAATATAATGGGCAGCACTTTAGAGTGCTAAAGTCAGGAAAACTCTTCCTGAGTTCAAATCTAGCCTCAGATGCTTATTACCTGTGTGACCCTAGGTAAGTCACCTAACCCTGTTTGCTCCATTTCCTCATCTCTAAAATAAGCTAGAGAAGGAAATGGCAAGCTACTCCAATATCTCTGCCAAGAAAACCTCAAACAGGGTCATGAAGAGTTAGACACAATTAAACAACAACATGTATATAATACTTTGAGGTTTGCAAAGTACTTTATATTCATTATATTTATTATATTTATTTGATCCTTGTGCTGTTGTGTGTTTGTCCCTCAAAGAGGACCATGACATCAGGGAAATGATGACATGACTTGCAGGTGACTTTGATTTGAGTGAGGGAGGGTTCTGCAAGATCAACAGCCTCACTTTCTTCTCCAGAGCCATCTGGGTCTAGTGGCCAGATATTCATCAGGACAACTGGAGATGGCCCAGGATGCAATGGGAGACCCTGGCCCTTGTAGGCTAAGGTCTTTTCAGTTCTCACTTTGAATAAGGTAAAGCCCATTCAGTGAATAGGTCTCTTTAAGAAGTTAATCAAGATCCTTAATTTACAGATTATAGAAACAGCCATTCATGAGAACTGAAATAATTTGCCTATGGCCACATAGTTTATTAAGTGTCTGAAGTATGATTTGAATCTAGGTCTTCCTGACTTGAAGTCAATATCCACCCACTACAGCAAGCTGCAATCAGCTCTTAATGTCTCCCCACCACAAGGCTCTCCCTTTTCCTCTCCACTTTCCACACAGCGGTCAAAGTGATAACCTAAGTCACATGTCTGACCAAGCCTTTCCCTGCTCATTGGTGACCTCATCAGCTTCCGTAGTTTCAGTGATCACCTCCAGGAAGATGATTCTCAGATCTACTTGCTGTTCCTGGTATACAACATTCCATTTCCCATCTCGGTGATACACAGGATATCCCTTAGGCCTGGAATGAATGCTCTATCTCCTTGCAATGAGAATAGGTTTTAAGGACCTTATTAAAATAGTAGGAATAAGTTCATCAACTTAGCATAACAGATTCCATTTTGTGATTGGTCTATTTGGGGCATGTCATTTTTCTATAAATTGTTTTTCAATAATAACATAAGCCCTGTTGTGGCATGATGTAGTAAATAATAGGTTTGTTCTCAAACAGCTGATAACATGTAGACTCTCTGGTAAGACAGACCACCAATAGAAAAAACGTCATAACCAACTTTATCAGTAGTTCATGTAATAAACCACCAACCAAATTATGTGGTAAACAACTTGGGAACCTCATAACTAAACATAAAAAGAACCCACCAGGAGCCCCAGCTATCAGCCTGTTCCAAGGAATGCCAAGCACCGACTCCTCCATTTCCCACCCTTGAGATTCAAGCATCCTGTGATCACCTGAGGGCAGTGCTGATGGATGGAGACTTGTCCAATGACAATCTTAGAGGGAGTTACGTTGTGAGGGAACCTCTAAGCTTCAGGATTGTGGGTTTGTTCTTAGAGGAGGGTATTGTTTGCACGCTTTGATTAATATAGTTTGATCAAAGGCATTGAGAAGTCGAAGTCTGACTAGTGATTCTGTATATAACCATAAATTGGCTGTATGTGTGTACCTCCAACTTTGACACTGCTCACCTCTAACTCTTAGAATCTTCAGATTCCTTCAAGATTTATATCCAATGTCAACTCCAATATCAGCTTTTCCTGTCTTCCTTAGTTTCTAGCACCTTTTCCACCAAATAACTCTACTTATTGATGTTCCTATAGTCCCACCCCTCTCCCTAAATAGAATGTAAGCTTTCTGAGGGCAGAGCCTGTTTCTGATTTTGTTTTTGCATAGTATAGATATCTCCTAACTGAGTGCTATGTACTAAACTGCCTGAACTCTGGTGTCTAATAAATGCTTGCTGAATGACTGAAAGGGAAAGACTCAAACACACCTTTGGTCTTTATACTGGGCCTCCTTTTCACTGTACTGCCCTACTTTAGCAGAGTTGAAAGACTGACTCTCTATAAATGAATGCATAGCTTAGTCTTAGCCAATATTTTCTTTCTTCCTCTGCCTTCTGTCACGTTGAGGCACTGGCTGAACCTGCTGTTCAGTATCTGTATGATGTCGATGGAATTTCTCAGTAAATCAGGCTTAAATGAGAAAGAACCACCTCTCATTCATCCTTCTTCCCCTTTCCTCTCCCTTTTATTAAACAATGACTTTAAAAGTGGGGAGGAGCAGAACGTGAGTCTCTGGGGGGACCTGAAATGGAATCTGGTTCTGTTGCATTTCCAGAAGATTAGAGCCTGTGGGTGGGTGGTTGAGTGGAGAAATGACTTGCCCAAGGATTTCATCGCAGCTGGGACAGAACCCTGCTAATGTGTGGCAGTATCACCCAGTGCTTTCCCCTAAGGAAGGAGTGGCTGCCTTGGTGTAGGCTCCTAAGAAACTAGAGACCTGGGAAACATTCCCTGAGCCTTTGGTGACTTTTTGGTGACTTTACCTGCTACAAGCACCATCTAAACAATTTTATCTTTGTGCCTGGAAAAAAATAACCTTGCATAAGATATCTGCTATGTGTTGATAAAAAGCAATAACATGGGACCTTACTGGTAGGGCTTGGGTAAAATTCAGAACTTTTTTCCTTAACTATCCACCTAAAATGAAATACTTTCCACAACCACTATCTAAACAGAACAGGTATTATATAAGGTCAAATGCAGTTCCCCCCTACCAGGGGTTCTTAAAACTGATCTAGGAAACCTGTTGGGGTTTGCTTTTCAATTGAGTCTAAAATGTAAGTCAAACGATACCGTAATGGTTTATTTCTTTGGGGGAAAATGGTAGAGTAAGGGCTTGAGGGATCATAGACAGGACAAGAACATGGATAGGGTGGAACCTAGGATTTCGCTGGATTAGAGAATTGCTCATAATTTTTCACCTCATTTTTTATGGCTCTTACCAATGTAGACTAGAACCTGCGATACAATTTAAAATCTTCAAGAGTTTCCCAGTTCAGTGCCAAGTTAATGTGGATGTCCACAGCAAGTGTATGTCAGAGATAATGCTCAAACCTAGGTCTTACTGCTCTAAGGCCAATTCTGTTCATTATTCTGTGTTTCCTCTCAAGGGTATATTTTTCTACTATTGATTTGAGTTTATATTTTTTATATATTTTTTAAAAATACCAACACCAAAAAAAAAAAAAACACAAACCAACCCAAAACCTCAAATATATAAAACTAAAGCCAGGTTAGCTAGCCAACCTATATGTATTTTTTAAAAATACTATATAACATGTAGGAGACAGCTAAGTGGAATAGTGGATAGAGCTTCAGTTCAGGAAGACCTGAGTTCAAATCAGACCTCAGATACTTACTAGCTGTGTGACCCAAATTCACCCAAATAAAAAAATAAAGTTATGGTAGAGGTCATCAGGCTTTTAATTTTTATTGTTTCAGGAAGTCTGATTTGAATAGGACTTGAAGTTAGGAGATCTGGTTTCAAATCCTGCCTCAGACAGTTACTAGCTATGTGACACTGTTGTCTCTTACTCTTCCTGTAACTCAGTTTCTTTCTCTGTAAAATGAGGAGTTTGGACTTGATAGACTCCAAAGTTTCATCTAGCCCTTAATCTATGATTCTTTCTGGCATGTGGTTTCTCTTTAGGCTAATCGTGCTTCAGAGCAGTTTCAGTTTCTAGGTATGTGTTTAGGGACTCCAGGGGCTCAGATTAAGTTTCAGAAAATCATTAACACTTGTATCTAAAGGTCTGCTATCTCAAACCTACTCTTACTTTTTTCTATGCTGTAAAAAACAGGAGCTCCCTGTGGAAAATGCCCTCATACTCCTATCTGGAAGGCACTCAAGAACCTTCTGCAAGAGCAGATCTCTCCTCAGATTCTTTCCAGCTGGCCATGTTCCCTTTGCCTTCTCCTCTGCCAACCTTGGAGTCAGCGGGCGAGATAGAGTTCGTAGAGTGTTCCCTACCCACCTGCAAACTGCCTTGCACATCCTGGAAACACCCACCTTTCATAGGATCAAGTGCTCTGGTCCTTGATTCCTAGCTCAACTCACTCTCCCAACCTTTCCAAGTTCTCATCAACAGCTTTGCCCCCTTCAGACACCTCTGCCCTCGGGCCTTCCCGTATAATCGGCTCAAACCTAGCCCCCATCCCCATTTCAAGAGGGGTTCCAATTGTGCCTCAATTTACTCCCAGCTCTGGTCGTTCTCCAGACTTATTCATTTCTTCATTGTCATTCTTGCCCCTTCTGGGTGCTCTCTTCCAAATCCTCTGAATGCTGGTCATCCTTCACTAGAATGTAAACTCTTTGAGGGCAGAGATTGTCTTAATTGCTTTTATTTCTCTCCCTAGAGTTTATTGCAGTGTCTGACACATAGCAGGATTAATGAATGCTTTATCCATCTATCTAGTCCACTCTCCCCATGAGGAAACTGAGGCCCAGAAAATTAAGCAATTTACCTGAGGTTACATATCTAGTATGTAATGAAGATGGGACCTGAATCCAACTTCTCTGATTTCAAAATCCACAATGATGCTATTCTTCCAGGCTACCTCTTTTCTTTACTACTATCATTTCTTCTGTCCCTACCACCTCAAACCTTCTCAGTATGCTCAGTAGCAGGAACAGCTAGGACAGCTTTCAATGGCATGGGGAATTCCAGATAAGGAAATTCCCTTTATCACAGCAAACTAAAGCCTTCTGGCAAATGCATAGTTTTTAAAAATTGCCTGGGGTTACACAGTCAATGCCTAATAGAGACAAAACTAGATCCCAGGTCTTCCTGGGTTCCAGAAATAACTGAATCCATCAGAGGTAATTTGAACATGGAGAACAGATCAGTTGTTTATAAAATGAAATATCCTCAAAATGTTCTTATGTACTCTCTCCCTAAATGTAACAGTAGTCACCTTACCTTCTCACCCTTGGAGCTTCACCAAGTGGATTGTTAAAAGTATGAACGTGACTTTAGGTAGTACAACCAGGGCCAAGAATCATATTACCTTTGCCCTGCCTCTGTTTACAATAAGCAGAAAGTCAAATCCATCACCTAGGGTCACGACCCATGAGAGGTTTTAATTTACTTATTAGAGATACAATCTACTAATTCCTAAGTTTATTTTTCCATTCAGAAACCCACAAACAGTCAGATGAACAAATAAGGATAAAGACTGGACTTATCATTGGTATAGGACTCTCTCTTTACCAATACAGGTTGGCATCTTCTGAGTGATTTATAGCCTAAAAGCTGCCTAGAGAACTAAGATATTAGGTAACTTGATCAGGGTCACAACAACCAGCATATGTCAAAGGGAGAATTTGAACTCTGGTCTTCCAGGACAGTTTTCTACCTAGTATGCCCCACTACCTAGCAATAAGTTAAAAAAGAAAAAAAGACTTCCTTGAGTCTGACCCTGATTTTGCCTAGAAGTGATTGTCATAACCATGTGGACACAAACCTGTTCTATAAGTAAGGGAGGAGACCACACACACCATTTCTTTGAGTTAACTGTCATTATGAAGGAATAATGAGAACCATGTGATTTCCTAATGTCATTGAACCAGACTCTGTCAGTTTTCAACAGCCTTAAAGATTATCACAGCCTGGGAAGCCCATTCATTCCTCTTTTTGTTGTTACAAGATAGTATCAGAAGAACAAGTTCCTTTACCTTGGTAGGGAAATGGGCAGGGAAAGGGTGGGGAAGGAAGTTAATCTGCCTCCTGGGACATTCTGCTGTTTCAGAAGATGCCCTGAGTATCATCAAATGTTTAAGAATCCACAACCATGCTTAATTTTTTTTTTCTTACTCTAGTGTATTTTTTCTACTCCAAAGTTTTATTCTCTTTAGAGATATTACTTTAAGGAGTTTCACAGGATATTATCAGTGGAAAGAACCTGAGAGATCATCTAGTTCCACCTAACTTTTCCTGAAAGGAAATTGAGACTTGACGGTTAAGTAGCTTGTTAAAGGTCCTCTTCTAGAACAAAGGCTGCACAACAGGGAGTCAGTGGTTAAGATTCAAACCAAGGTCTTCCATTTCCCCATGCAGTGTTTTGTCCACTATAGCTTATAAGTATTGCCTTGGGGTTCACCTGGCAATTGTACTTTGGGGCTTTTAAAATTACTTAGAACCCAACACTTTCCTAGACTTTCCAGTATTCTTACACCTTTTTTCTCCTCCACCATACAAAATAAATAGTCCAGTGATATGGACCTCTGATGTTTCTCCTACACAACACTCCATCTCCTGACATGCATTTTCACTGGTTGTCTCCCCATGCCTGGAATTCTCCTCCTTCCTCTCTCCATTTCCTGACTTCCCTTGACTTCTTTCAAATCTCAGGTAATATCCCACCTTTTGCTAGAAGCCTTTCTACATCCCCCCCCCCTTTAATGCTAGTGCCTTCCTTCTGAGATGATCTCTAATTTATCCTTTATATATCTTGTTTGTACATAGTTTTTATGTTTGTATGGTATTTCCCCCATTAGACTGGGAGTTCCTTGAGAGTAGGGACCATTTTTGCCTCTCCTTATCTCTGCAGTGCTTTGAACAGTGTCTGCCAGCATTTAATAAATGCTTGTTGACTTGACTGCCATTGCTTGGTGCTACCACTTTGGAAGAATAGCAATGATCAGACTCTCTTGAAAATGAGTTATCTCACATGAAGACAATTATGGTTTCTCCCTCCTTGGGGAAAATGCAGTACATGTGGTTTTTCCCAACTTGTTGTACACAACCAACCCAGCCAGGGAATGGTTGATGCTTTTATTTATAATCCCAAACCTTCCTATCATAATGAACAGTTACAGCTTTCTACTGAGAACCTCATCTGGGTGTCAGTTTGTTGATTCCATTCATTTAAGTTTTGATAGAACCTAAGAAAAAGAGAAACATTGGGGATGAGCACAATAAATGTTTTTTCATTCATCATTCATTCATGCCTACATAAGAAAATGAGAGTTCCTTACTTGGAGGATGAGGAAAAGGAAGAAATCAAAGATAATGCCAAGGCTTCAAGTCTGTTTGGCTGGAAGGATGATGATGCCATTGACAGGAATAAGAAAATCAAGAGAAGAAACAGATCTTGAGGACAAAGATGAATTTAGTTTAGGATGTGATGAGTTTAAAGTCTTATTGGAATACTAGGTGGAATAGCCAGATTACAATTGAAGATGATGGACTGAAACTTGGGAAAATTTGGGGAGCTAGAAATGCAAATTTAGCCTGAGGACAGAACCCCAGGAAACAGACGTCTGACCAGTTGGAGGACAAAGATGACCCAGAAAAGGAGATGGAGAAAAGGTAGGAAGAAAACAAGAGAATATAGTTCCATGGAAAGGTACAGGTCATTAGAAAGCTTTAGGGATCTAACAACCCATCTGAAAAAAACTCCAAGTAGCCCATTGACTTGATTAGAGGGCTTCAGAAAACTGAATTAGTAGAGGAGTGGTTGAAATAATACTAACCCACAAAATTGCACTGAAATCTAAATGAGGCAGCTAATTAGTATAAATGGTTTGTTTTTACATTTATAATCCTTAGGTTACAAAAGTTGTTCAATTTTACCAAATGGCAAAAA
Source organism: Petaurus breviceps papuanus (assembly GCF_028583685.1). NCBI lineage: Eukaryota > Metazoa > Chordata > Mammalia > Diprotodontia > Petauridae > Petaurus > Petaurus breviceps. The sequence goes on from NW_027187349.1 coordinate 12,494,354, forward strand.
AAGGTATGAGGAGGGAAAGCCTATGCAAATAAAGAGCTACAATGGTCCTGAAATTTATAAAGCTAAATGGTTAAATTGGTTATTCCCCATACTTGGAGTCAGAATGATGGCAATTATAGAATTCAATTGCAAAAATAATAATAATAATGATGATCTTTTTTAATATTCAGGAGAACATCAAGGTAGCAACATTTCCTCCCAAAGCATTTTCTAGGAGACCTCACGCTGCTAATTACAGGGAAGCAGAAAAACCATTTTTCAAACATTATATATATATAAGGACTGGAGGATGAAAAATTAAGTGTTTATCCAAGACCAAAACCACAGCTCTTTCAATAGCTTTGCCAGATGACGTTGATTAATGTAACCAGATTTCAGAAACCTGATAATAAGACATTAAAGACGGAATTCCATTAAATGGAACTTAGCAATCTTGTATCTCTGTACATGCATACATTTGCAATTGCTTTCTGACTCAAATGAGAATTGTGCTGAACATCTGCAAATGAATTACAGAAATTGTTGATGATAATTCCTTGAATTTCTACAACCTACTAATACTCTTGGATAAGAAAATCACAGAATCCTAGACTTTTGAGCTGGAAAGATGTCTGGGTGTTTGAATGATAAAGAAACTAAAAAGTTGATTAGTCCTATAGGTCACACCATCATGTACCCCCTGGAAAGCTGTCTGAGGTTCAAGATACCTTTTGGGTACTGAAGGCTCTTTGAACCATAGCTCATGAGTCCCTACCAATGTGTTGACTTTTACTTGTAAGGCAGAGTCCTCAGTTTAAAATGAAGGCATTTAATGAAATAGCATAAAAATACAAGTATCAACAGTAAATTCTCCCCCTTCCCCCCTAAATTTGGACCTTACAATGCACACATTCTCAGTGAGAAGAGATAATAAGCAAATGGAACAAACATGGATTATACAAATGGAGAATGTTTGAGGTCAGAGTTCCCACTATGGAGGCACTCAAATTTCTTTCCTTTCATTAACTTTCATTCATTTCTTTTTCTTTTCACTCACTTTCCTTTCATGGTCCTTTGCAATCTGACTTCTCATTTCATCATCATCATCATCTCTCTCTCTCTCTCTCTCTCTCTCTCTCTCTCTCTCTCTCTCTCTGTCTGTCTCTCTGTCTCTCAACTTCCTTTCAGAAAAGTGCTTTAACATAATGTTGAGGGAGCTGTGAATTGGTCCAGCTATTCTGGAAAACAATTTGGCATGATTCAAGAAAAAGTGATTAAATTGTCCATATCAGTAATTCCATTGCTGGGCATGTACTCCAGGGAAATCAAAGACAGAGAAAGGTCCCATAGATATTAAAATGATCATAGCCATCCTCTCTGTGGTAACTTTATTAGAAATAAAGTGAGTGCCCATTAACTGGTGGTGCAAACTGTGGTAAATTAATATAATGAAATGTTGTTGTCTTTCTTTTTTTGAAGGGGACCAATTACATCATGAAGAAGATGTCTTGACTTGCATATGAATTAGATTTAAGTGAGGCAGAGTTATTCAAAGTCATCAGCCTCACTCTCTGTTCCAGAGTCTTTGAAGTTCAGTGTCAAGACAAAAATCAAGACAACTGGTGATGAGCTGGGATGCAGTGGCTGACCTTGGCATCCTTCACGTCTGACCAAGCTCTGAGCTCTTCATAGCACCTGCTTCAGCCACCTTCATGGCTATTGGAACAAATTGTTCTCATCTATCTACCCATTCTTCCAAGGAGAGTCTTCATGTGCTTGGGATGGACATCACCTAATTCACTGACAGGTTTGAGGTCTATCAGTTACACTCAACCTGGTTTAGCCCGTCTGCTAAGATGGTTTTACTGGGGTGTGGCTGTTGCACATGCTACAGCTTCTTGGAGCCACAGGTGACAGGTAGACACCAAACATGGATGAACAGCCTGGAAAAGGGCTTGTCAAGCCCTCACACCAGAGGTTCTAGTCCTCCCTGAACACCCCATACACCAGATTGTGAAATATTATTGTGCCATTAGAGAAAAAAATATGAAGAATTCAGAGCATAATGGGAAAGTAAACAGATGCAGAGAAAAGCAACAAAAAAAAGGAGAAAAATACACAATGACTTCAATAATGTGTGAGAAATGATTCATTTGGACCTCTACTCTATCCCAATCAATATTAATCAGTTTTATATTTTATATAAATCATATAGGGATAATTAGATAAGAGAGGTTCTTATAGTAGGCCTTTATAGTAGGCCTCAAACTTGAATGTTCACTACTTGTTTACCAGTCATGAAGCTCACTTACTCAACCATAAGAATGCTGACCAAAATATCTCCTTCCTGTTTAGCTCAAATTTCATGTCCAAACCCAGCATGGATGGATTGCCTTGGTTCTTTGGAAAGTACCCCAACTTAACTGTGTGCCTCCAGACCACTCTTTCTCATCCAAAATGAACAGGTGACCATCTTATGACCACTTAGTCACTGGAAATCACGATTGCCTCGCCTATCTTTTGACCACTTAGTCAGCAGAGATGACCCTTGCCCATCTTCTGACTACCGTGCTGATGCATTATTTCTGGCTCTCCTGGAGACTTGAGATCAAGGAATATCAATCAATGAGATTCTGTATTTTACCATGCCTCTTTTGCATGTTTGGCTATCAAACCCTATAAAAGTAAGGACCTGGGGAAAGAAGGCATGTCAGATCATGAGGAAAATCTGAGGTTCACTTAATTAGAGGGAGCCATTGGGCCCTTTAATGAAGTGCTATTGTCTTGGAGCTCTGCCTCAGTCATTTTTCTTGCAGATTGGACAATTTTGGACCCCACAAATGTGAATGAAAATAATACTAAAATGTAACTCAACTCAAAGGCAATATCTAGTACTAAATCCAGTGGACAGCAATGAGGGGGTAGACCAGATAAAATAAATATCATACCCTCTAGATAACAGAATTAGGCTCTATAAATAAATTTTGCTTAACCATTTTTCTTTGTTACACAAGCTTACATCTGCTTATCCAGTCTTAACCCAGTCTCACATCTCCAACTCCTATTGAACTAGATAACCAGCAGACATCTTAATTCAACATATCCAAATTTGAACTCACTATCTTTTCCCCAAAGCCCTCTCTCCTTCCAAACTTACCTATTTCTTTGGAGAGTTCCATCATCTTCGCAATCACCCAGACTAACTACTTGGCTGTCATCCTAAACTTCTCACTTTCTCTAAACGTCTATATCTAATCTGTTGATAAGACCTGTACATTTCATCTTTTCAATGTCTCTCTACTATGCCCCCTTCTCTCTTCTGATACTACTACCACCCTAGCAGAGGCCCTCATCACCCCATGCCTGGATAGTTGCAACAGTCTACTGGTTGGTCTGCCTGCCATGAGTTTCTCCCCATTCCACTAAGCTGTTGAAGTGATCTTCCAAAAAGTGCAAATGTGACCATGTCATCCCCCTATCCCTGTCCAATAAACTCCTGTGGCTCCCTATTATCTCCAGGATGAAATACGAAATCTTCCATTTGACATGCAAAGCTCTTCATAACCTGACTCTAATACATGATGCCATTTTAGTAATGATAGCAGTGCTTTTTAGCTAAAGAAGCCAAATTTCTACAAATACCCTGACCATCACAGCAGTCACCAGAAGAGAGAGAAACTGAAAGAGGGAGGGATGGTATTAAACCTATCCTGATTCTCATGGTGAGGGGAATAGTGGCTCTGGAATACCTGCTCCTGATTCATTCTATCTACACATCTATAGCTAGTTAGTTTGGCTGATTAGAGGATTAATGAGGTCAAGGTCATGGATTCAATTAAAGCATGCACTGGTTAGCTGTGCCCTATCATATGGCCACAGACTCTGTTTATAACCTTGAGCAATCACCTACAAATACAATTTGTGACAGTTATTCAAGTAGGAAGAAAGAGAAGAGAGCAGGGATAGATCAGTGTAAATCTGTTGTCACTAATGGGAATAACCTCTAATTGTATGACAGAACATTGCTACTTTTATTCACTGATCTAGACTAATGTGTTTTATTTATTCTACCAGGGTTGTGCAATTAGCTAAGCCATGACAAGAAATTCTCATACCTGGAGAAGAGGGGAGAGGTATTTTTTACAGAGGTTGAAATCATGGAGGAAAATTGACTTGAGTGATGGATAAGGGAGAAGTGTTCTTAGAGATGGAGAGAGAGGTCACGGAGCTATGGAGGTTGAGGAACCTGGAGGAAAGGGTATTCTAAGGGTCAGGAACTTAGGTGGAGAAGAAGGATATTACCAGCACCTGAATGGATAGAGGGATACCAATTGGGGTCTTCTGAGGATTGCAACAAAGAATGTCAGCATATTCTGCTGTTCACCAAAGGCTGGAAAACAGAAAATTCCTATTGGATACTATTGGACAGTATAGGCAGATGGAAGGAAGAAGAAATTATAATCTAGATTAAATGATGGAAGTTGGATCATATCAGATTTTGGAAAATCACAGTGAAAACAGGGGACAAAGGTGCTTCTCCCTCTCAACTTTTCTCTTTCCTCTAGCCTAACATATCTTCATAGGAAGGGAGGGACACCAAAATATTTGGCATTTAGTGAGACTAAAAATAAGACTTTCAAATGAGACACTTCATAAAAACAGGTTGTGTAACATCCTGGCATTGACTCCATGGTGCCAAATGTCTTGGAATAAGGTTGGAACAAAATTTCTCCGGAACACATTGCATAAAGTGAAATATAGCAGTGAATAGGAACTGGGCAGACTGAAGGCAGCAGTCCTCATGGCCTTCTTGTTGTGGTATACACTTTTACTGGGACACATAACTCTTGGGACACCCCAGGCCCACCACCTCAATCCAAAGATGGTAATGATGAGCCTTTGGACAATCCTGGGGATGGGGTCCAAGTTGAGGCAGGACCAGGGGACTCTTTCCGAAGTGGATTCAGCCCCGGTTATTTGCGCTAGGTCAAACTCAAGAATCTCATGTCAGTAAATGCTACCATTTCTGCTTTCTAAATTTTTCTTAGTTTTATCCTCATTCTCCATGTTCTCATTGTCCCTATCCTGGCCTAGATCTTCATCATTCTATGCCTGCATTAACACAAAACCTTCCAAGTTGATTTCCCACAATCCTGTTTCAAACCTTTGAGATCTATCCTGCACACCAATACTATTCTAATCTTCCTAAAACATTCCTTTCATTGCATCAGAAACCTACAGGGACACTCTATTATCTAATACATCAAGTTCTCTGTACAACTTTCAAATTCCTTCTTAATCAAGACTCACCTATCTGTCCAAATTGATTTTCCACTATTACATAATGCATGTGTATGTGTGTTTATAACTTTTATTTATATGTGTATGTTTATGTATTTATCAATATTTATTCATCCTTGTGGTTACCAAACAAATTTATTCCAAGAAATATCTATGTGTTGATCATAGTGGATGCAAAGAAAAACGAAAAAGTCCTTGCCCTCAAGGAGTTACAGTCTATTGTTGGAATACAACATGAAAACAGAAATGTTTGTGCGTATTTCCTCCATTGATGCAGCCCCTAACCCCTCCACATGTCAGCAAATAAAGTTCTGTCTAATAAAATTCCTTACTCAATGGCCAGCCTTACCCTGCTAAGCCTTCAAACTTAGGCTAATTACCGGAGGACAGTCTGTTCACCGTAATTCTAGTGCCTTCCCTCTGTTGATTATCTTTGTTGTATTCTGTATCTAGGCTTTTTGTTCACAGGTATTTGGATGTTGTCTCCCCATGAACTCCTTGAAGGTAGAGGCTATTTTGTGCTTTCTTTGTATCCCTGGCCCTTAGCACAATGCCTGCCACACAGGAGGCACTTAATAAAAACCTATTGACTGACCAACAAGCCTTTTTTAATTTGGTAAGAACTTCCAGAATTTTAGCTCCCCGAATATTGTAAACCAGGCCTGACTCAATCTGGTCTAGCAGTGCAGGTTCTGCATTAGAATGAAATAAGACAAGCTAGAACATGTGAGAGCTAATGAAGGATCTTTATTTAACCATTAGGGAAGGAAGCAGCTAGATGCTACAGTGGACAGAATGCTGAACCTAGAGCAAGAAAGACTAGCATTCAAATTTGACCACAGTTACTTACTAGCTGTGTGACCCTGGGCAAGTCATTTAACTTCCATTTGCTTCAGTTTCCTCATCTGTAAAATACAGATAATAATATCACCCACAACCCAGAGCTGTTGTAAAGAGAAAATGAAATATTTGTAAAATACTTTACAATCCTTAAGGCTCTGTTCAGGGTCCAGAAAGGGCAAATCTTACTATTTTTCTTCTTTTGAATTGAACTAAGGATGGTTTTTATAGTATTAAATACAATAGAATGTTATTTTAAAAATTAAAAAAAAACATCCTTAGTTCCTTGGCTGTATAAAAGCAGTGGTCTGTTTGCCCCTGTATTATATAAATGGTAGCTATTATTATTATTATTAAGGGATTTTCTCTCTCTCTCTCTCTCTCTCTCTCTCACACACACACACACACACACACACACACACACACACACACACACACACACCATTGATTCAGCTGTGCATAGTTTCTCTGCCTGTATTGGCCATGATGGTCTACCATTCAGGAGCTTAATGGAGGAACTGCTGACTCCCCATTGCTAGCTCTATGGATTTGGGCCACCAGGAAGCTAAGTGAGTTACTTGAACCTTGGGCTCCTAAGTCTCTCAAAGATGGTTTCAATACCTGTTAAAGAAACATTAGTCTAGACTACATAGCAGATATTGTTTATGCCACACCTAGCCTAACCTCTGAGAACCCAATATCACCTCCATGCCTAAGAAAGGAACATGACTTTATTGGAAACTACAATTAAAAGGTATTATTATAGAAGATTCTTGATAAATTTTTGTTAGTTGATTAAGCCACAAAACCTCTTTTTGAACACTTTGACCACAGGCTCTCCAGGTGTTTTGAAGCCTTCAAGTGGCGAGAACCAAACCAGACCTCTCAGAGTTTCCATCCCAAGGATGAGCACCCCAGTGAGCCCTGAAATTCACTCCTCTGGCAGACAAGGCCATCTTGACCTCAGTGATGATACCCTAGGTTCATGCTAAGTCATTCTGAGAGGGAAGTATTGGAGCTCTAGAAATTCAGAATTGACTCTAGGGTTTTCTTAGGAGAGGCTCCATAGTCGAGCAGGGACATTGGCATTAATGCCAGACTAACTAGAAAGAAGCTGTTCTGTCATCTGTCAATTTGGGCTGCAATTAGCAATCCATGGAAAAGTACCCAAATTTGCAAACTAGCCCTGTGCAGGCTCATTTTGGATCCACCAATTTAATAAATTTGTGTGCAATGGGTTTTCAAAGTAGTGATAAAGTTACAAAAAGGCTAATTTATCCAGTGTCTTTCTGCAAAGTTTTATTCCTGTCGATGTGGATGAACCAGCCAATTTAAGTTCTTTAAATGGAATAACTCATTTCCATTCAATCCAATAATTATTTATTGAAGATAAACTCTATGCCCTATAACTACTAGGTGCTAACACATATTCACATTAACTTCGTGGTCCTGCATTATTACAAAGAAAACTGAAAACTATTCATAAGAGGACCATTTCACAGGGAGAAAACCATAGCTATAATGTCTCCTTTTCCAGTTACAGAACAAAAGAGTCTTTGGCAAATCCATTAAAAATATAAAAGTGAAATATGTTTACTCTTGCAGAATAAAGGCTATATACACAGCAGTCAGAAATAAGTATAATGCTACCTCATATTTATATCGTCTTCAAAGTGGTTTTACTTGTTTTGAAAAGGGAGGAGATAGAAATGTGAATACAAGGCTGGACCCAAACTATCCAACCAGTAGTTGGACCCACAGGCAAATCATCATCACCATCATCATCATCAAGCATTTATACAGAATTTTAAGGTTCTACACATCACTCTATATACATTAATCCCATTTAATTATGTAACTCGTCAGTGCCTTATAAACCATGAAGGGATATACCGACATAATTAGCTATTATGTTATCTATCACAACCTTATTTGTTCTTCACAACACTTTTGTGAGATATGCAAGGAAAGCTTCCCTCATCAACCCATTCCACAGATATTATGGAAGATGAAATTGAAAGAAGTGATTTGCCAGTGTCCATGCAGCTAGCCGAGTCATTTTGCTGTTCAGTTTTTTCAGTCTTGTCCAACTCTCCTTGCCTCCATTTGGGGTTTTCTTGGCAGAGATACTGGACTGATTTGCCATTTCCTTCTCCAACTCTTTTTTACAGACCAGGGAAACTAAGGCAATAGTGACTTTCCCAGAATTACACAGTTAGTAAATGTCTGAGATTGAAGCTCATGTTTTCCTGACTCTAGGCCCAGCACTCTATATCCACTGTACCACCTAACTGCCCCAAAGCTGATTCAGGGTCATCACGTAATGGAAAGGGTATAAAAATGGCAGTCAAACACCCTATGTCTGAATCCTGTCACTGTCACTTATGATAGGTGTGACCCTGAGTAAGTCACCCTCCCTGAACTTCATTTACTTCATCTCCAAAAAATAAAATATTACCAATACTAAATATCTCTCATTTTCTCTAAAGACTCAATAAAATTAATATAATCATTGACATTTATTCATCAGCTATTCATTATCTCACTTAAATCACACAGCAACCCTAAGAGGTAGATCCTACCAATTTTATTATCCCAGTTTTCCAGATCAGAAAACTAAAGCTTCTAAAAGAAACTTTCTTACTCATGGTAATGTAGCTAATCTGGGTCAGTGGAGGGACTTGAACCCACATATTCTTCACCTGTAGTCCAATGCATTTTCTACGAGGCCATACTACTTCTCTAAATATGGGACACTGCTTTGAAATCCTGTACATACATAAAGTAGTATAACCTATATTCCAGCACCTTAAACTCTGGGGTTGCAGGGACCAGATTTTATTTTAGGGACAAATCCCTTTGGCTCATTTCCACCCACATGAAGTTTCCCCTGGGAATCTCAGAATACAGTTTTGTCTAGGTCTCCATAGATGTTGGTAAAAGGACCACCCAGCTCCTGTGTAACAACAAAATATATTGGGTTCTGGAAAACCACACACATATACACACCAGTAACAACATATAGAACTCATAATACCTCAATCATAATCAGTATAATTTTCTTCTCTCTCTGGTGAGTCCTGCCTTCCTCTCCCCACTAAAACCTATATAGCTCTTATAGTTCTTCAGAATCATAACATCTAAGTATCAACGTGAATGCATGCTACCACCCAGTAGCTATAAGGCATGTAGTTGGTGCTCAATAAATAATTATCGGGTTGAATGGAAATTATTTTTCCAATGGAAGAATTTGAATGGGCTGGTTCTTCCATATTGGCAGGAATAAAACTGTTTGCCAAAAGATAACCAAGTTTGGACACCTCTTAGAAGAGAAATGAAATTGGTACCAGCATTCCAATCCAACCCTTCCTCACCCTAGAGATGCATAAAGGCCTCTAGCTTCTGGCACTGCCTGAATGCCTCTTAGAAGGAAACAAGCTTAGAGTTGTTAGAGAGGTAAAGCCCCTCCCATCGGACCTATACCTTCTTAGTAGCTCATAGTAGTAATAACAGACTGGCAAGATTTTTGCACCATGTTGTGTCTCGGTCCCTTGCTACTCCTCCAGTTATGGGGTCATGTACATAATTCTTTTATTCCCAGGAGTCTATTATTAAATTCCCCTCCTCTTTTTAGATGGGTAAGACCCCAAACTCTCTAGGAATTTGGCATTTTCCAGAAATCCCCCTCCCTCTCTATCGAGGAATGTGGGGTTCAGGAACTCCCACCTCTTGTTCATGTGGTTTCCATCTCTTGAGATCCTACCATATCTCCTTGACTAGGTCCAGAAACTCTAGCTCCCCCAACACTGCTTTGCCTTGAGGCTCTCTCTGCTGCTGCCTTTTCCTGGCTAGCAGTTGTGGGGCTGAGAGTGGTTGTTACACTTATCAGTGTAAGTCACCCAGACAAGAACCTCCCCAAAAAGGTATCTACATTCTGATCCAAACTCAGCCCTCACTTGATCTCCCTAAAAAGGGGTTGCTACAGGTGTACTATCTATCTTTTACAGGCCTAGCACAAAGGGATGGCTTGGACTCATAATAGCTTGAGTCAATCAATTCATCCCTCATTTCTGAAACTTAAGGAAGTATCCAGGAGGTGACAATGGACATATTCACACCCAACACAGAAAGACAAGTAATACCTTGCTGTAACTTCAGCAAGTTGATCAGGCAAGTCCCCTGATCCACCCTCCCAAATACTGTTATTAGTAATCTGAAAGGGGGATGAGCTTTTTAGTCTTAACTTCGTGGTATAGCACATCCCTATGCAAACGCAGCACTGATGTCATTTCTTTACCTTTGACCTCATTTTACTCTATTCCTCTATTGGTGAGAGGAGAAGGATCAAGTTGCCTCAGTGGGAATCTACTTACATTTTGTTTCTCTTTTATGAACTGACATTCCTTTTGTAAATGGATTTGTATGGCATAATTTACTGTCCTACATTGTAATATTCTAAAAGGCAAAGACATAAGAGCAGCATGGAAACTTAGGGGCTCTCAGGGTCACCCCCTTCATCTTATAATTGAGGAGACTGATATTCAGAGAGATTTTGACTTACCGTAAGTGACACAGCTATCCAGATATAATGACAGAGCTGAGATTCAAATTCAGGACTTGAACCTCCTTACCCTGCACCAGGCAGTTGGATGATAAAGTAGATACAGCACTGGGCCTGGAATTAAGAAGACCAGAATTCAAATCTAACCTCAGACACCTTACCTTTAGTATTTATCATGGTTCTTAGCACACAGTAGCAATTTAATCCATGTTTATTGTTTATTGACTACATCCCAGGGTTATTGGGAGAAATAGTATTTGTAATGAAATAAATTTTGCAAAACATCTTTCAAACTTTAAAGCATTCTATAAGTGCTAGCTATTATTTTTTTAATCATTGTGCCACACTGCATAAGAGTAAAACTATGATATTGTATCTGTTAATTATTTCATTTTTGTATCCCTTACCAGGACAGAGTCTTAGAATATAGTGTCATAGATTTAGAGGCAGAAAAGACCACAGAGAGGGGCGGCTAGGTGGTACAGTGAATAGAGCACCAGTCCTGGAATCAGGAGGACTTGAGTTCAAATCTAGCCTCAGACGCTCAACACACTTACTAGCCATGTGACCTTGGACAAGTCACTTAACCCCAGTTGCCCTCCAAAAAAGCAAAAAAAGAAAAAGAAAAGACCACAGAGGAAATACAGACTATTATCCAGGACTTTGCCTGTGATCTATTCAGAAACCTAAGGTTCAAGAAGTTCAGTCCCCTCATTTTGTAGATGAGGAAACTGAAGCCTAGAGAGGTTGAATGATTTGTCCTGTCTGAGTTCCATGGGTAGTTAGTGGTCCAGGTAGGATTCAAATTCAGGTCCAAATTCAGCACTTAAGATTATTCCTTAATTTCTTTTTTGTATCCCCCACCAGAACAAACCTATTCCTTTTTCTCCTGCACCCTGTGTCTCCCCAGTACACCTGTTAGTTTTCCAAATTTAAATGTCTCTCTAACTTATTTTCCATGATAGGTATGGAATAAATAAATATCTGTAGAACTCTGGAAGAATGGGTAAATAAATGGAATAAAAACCTGATAGTCTTTCAAGTCAAAGTCACCCCCCCACCCTTCCCACCACAGTTATTTCTCTGGCACTTTGTTTCTTCCCTTTTTTTTTCACAAACTCCAGCCCTGCCTCACCCCAGCCCACGTACTCATGGAGAGAGATAGCTCTCTCTCCTTCATCATGAAAGTACCGTGGAACAGTCTCAGGACTCAGTGAAACAAAACACAATTATTTTCCTATCAGAGCAGCCCAAAAGTTCTCTGGGTCTTGGGAAGGCCCATCCTCAGGTGCCACAGAATCCCATGGAAGCCAGGAAAGAAGGAGCTGGGACAGCTGCATCTGCTCTCTCCAACCCACACACCCCAGTTCTCTGCAGCTCTGGGCTTCCCAAATGGAAAAAGATAAATTGGAAAGGGTACAACTCCCTAAGTCAGGGTGGTAGAGAGAAACAAAAACCACCATGTTGTGAGAGCAATAGCAGTGTTGCCATGAGATTTCTCCCCAATGGCCTAGGGCCACTGCTACCAAGTGACAAGTCTCAGATTCTACTAAGGTGGTATCTGTTATCATGGGAAACCAAGGATGCCCTTACTTGAGTAAGACTGAGACTGACATCACCTTTCAGGCTGTTTCCATGGGCTAGAGTGTGTGAGGTCTTTCTTCCAGGCTCAGCTTGTAATTATAGGACTGTGAGCCAAAGTACTCATATGCTCAGCTCAGGCTCTAGCCCCCACTTTCTTTGGGTATTAAAAGTATTATTTTCCCAGACAGTGCTATGCTATTTGAGGAAGCCTGAAAATTACATGGAATTCATTTTTTTTTTGCACTTACTCAGCAAGAAAATAAATCACATTTTCAGACCTGATTGAATTCCAAAAATGTTTCTCCCAACTATTCCTATCAGTCTACATTGGGGGATTAAATGGAGTATGGTGGGAGTCTGATGATCTGCTAGGAAAATTTCTGGCATTTGGCCAGGCCTGGGTCTTCTCTCTCCAGTCAGATCCTTTCTTCCCTTTGAGGGATGGCATTCTTACTTTTCTTCTCCTATGCACTAAACCAAGTGAGATCAGCAACCAATACATTGAAATGATTTCATCTGGATGGATGAAGGCCTTGAATGCATGTGGATAAGAATTCCGATGGGCAAAGATTTAACCAAACAAACCTCTGGAGAGGGCATGTGGAAGTCAAAACCCAGGATCTGGGATTTAACTTTCCATCACATCCAGAAGCATCAGAGACATTGCCTTGGTGATGACATTCAGTTTCAATTCAACAAACATTGATTGAACTCCTCCTACATGAAAGGCACTATGCTAGGTACTTGGGTGGGCTGGGGTGGGGGTGGACAAGCACTGTAATCTGAGGCGCTGTCTTAAGCATTTCACAAATATTATCTCATTTGGTCCTCCCAACAACCCTGAGAGGTAGGCACTTTTATTATCCCCATTTTACAGTTGGGGAAACTGAGGCAGACATCGATTAAGTAACTTTCCCAGGTTCACACAGCTAGTAAGTGTGTGTGCCTGGATTTGAATTGAGTTCTTCCTGACTCCAGGCCCAGTGCTCTGTCTTCAAGAACATCAGCTGTTTTTAATTAAGGAGCTGACAACCTATTGGGACAATAACAAGATAATATAGTTTAAGCTGGAAGGAACATTAGTATCATATCATCCAATTTCCTCATTTTAGAGAGGAAACCGAGGCCCCCAAAGGTTAAATGAATTACATAAGGTCTCATAGTCATTAAGGAGACCAAAGACTTGATTTTGGAAATCTCTGACTTCAAAGCCATCACTGCTTCCACAACACCCAGTTATCTGCCCAGTAGGTATTTGCACACATGTATTATACATGTATACAGATTAGGAGTGAAGAGGCATGGATGCAGAGAAGGACTTTGAATAGAGTGTGTTCCAGTTTGAACAGCAATATATGAGGTGTATAAGGGGATAGTAGAGGGAAAAAAAATGGTTGGGAGGAAAAGAGTCTTAGAACCCTGTTGAATACATGGTTTTTGACTGACAGATTGCCTTTAGATTTTCCAAAAACTGATGTGGCCAAAAGTCCATCACTCCTTCTAAGGAATATCCTTGCTCTTTCCTCCTCAACCTCCTTCATTCTCATTGTCCAGCAGCATCCAATTGGATTTGTTGGGCTCCATTGTCCAGTAGTATCTGATTGGATTTATTGGATTCCAACCTTCAAAGAACATTAGACCATATTTGCATTCAAGGGACTGCTTGGTGAGAGGATAGAGAAGTTTTGCAGAGACAAGGAAAGTTCGGCTTGAATGGTAGGTTAACAAAGTAAAGTTAGAAAAGAGGTCAATCCTCCAAGTAAACTGGGTTTGTTGATTCTATTCAGAGAGTTCCAAGATCCAAACAGGACCATATTAAAGAATGATGCCATCTGTGAACGGAACCTCTTCTCCCAAGCTCAGGCACCAATTGCTATGGGATTGTTGGGATTCAGCAGTGTCTCACAAAGCCAGCTTTAGATTTGATTTAAATCACCTGCCCCATATCCAATCCATTGCAGTGCAAGAGTATTAAGGCTATACTGTGACATCAGAGATAAAGAGACAGTGTCATATTACTGGAAAAAATTCTATACTTGGAATCAGAAGAGTTTGCCGATAACATTTGTGTGGCCTTGGACAAGTCATCTACCTTCTTTTCAATTCTACTTCTTTAAAATTGCATCATCTACCTCATGTAAAGAAAATATTTTGCAAAACTAAAAATAAGCCCCCCCCCAAAAGTAAACTGCTATAATTATTTTTTTTCCGTTTTTGGAGGGGGGAAGGTAGGGCAATGGGGGCTAAGTGACTTGCCCAAGGTCACCAGGCTAGTAAGTGTTAAGTGTCTGAGGTCACATTTGAACTCAGGTCCTCCTGACTCCAGGGCTGGTGCTCTATTCACTGTGCCAGCTAGCTGCCCCTATAATTATTTTTTTTTAAGGCCAATAGGTGATGTCATGGACAGAGTGCTGGGCTTGAATTTCAAAAGACCTGATTCCAAATCATGCCTCAGAAACTTTTTGTTTTTGTCTGGATTAATCTGAATGAATCACTTTAAGCCCTCATCCTCGATTTCCTCATCTGTAAAATGAGTGTAATAATATTACTCCATGAAGTTGTACTGAAGATTTAATGAGATCACAGGTAAAGTACTTTGCAAACCTTAAAAAGCTCAAAGTACTTTTTGAAGTTCAGTCATTTTTTCATTCACGTCCAACTCTTCATGACCCCATTTGGGGTTTTCTTGGCAAAGATACTGGAGTTAAGGTTTGCCATTTCCTTCTCCAGCTCATTCTACAGATGAGGAAACTGAAGCAAACAGGGTTAAATGACTTGCCCAAGGTCACACAGTTAGTGTGTCTGAGGCCAGATTTGAACTTAGGAAGATAAGAATAGACCTGACACTCTATCCACTGTGCCACCTAGCTGCCCCTATGTAAATGCTAGCTATTATTATTATCAAAACACAATCAGCAAAGAACAGATTAGGGAAGATGCCTCTATTCCTTACCTTTGCAGAGGTGGGAGTCTACAGATTTGGAACATTACATGTATTTTCAGATTTTATTGGTTTTCATTGACTTTGCTGATTGGTTGGGATTTTTTCCCCCTGTTCTTTTTCCTTTAAAAATATTCTTTGTAGGGCAGTTAGACGGCACAGTGAATAGAGCAGCAGCCCTGGAGTCAGGAGGACCTGAGTTCAAAACCGCCCTCAGACACTTAAAACAAAAACTAGCCATGTGACCTTGGGCAAGTTCCTTAACCCCACTTGCCCTCCAAAAAGCAAAAAAAAAAAAAAAAGAAAAAAGAAAAAAAATATATATATATCCTCTCTACTCCAGTGAGGATCAAATGAGATGACATATACAAAGTGCTTTGCAAGCCTTAGTCGAGGGGGGGAGGGGGGCAGGGCTAGGTGGCACAGTGAATAGAGCACTGGCCCTGGAGTCAGGAGGACCTGAGTTCAAATCCAGCCTCAGCCACTTAACACTTACTAGCTGTGTGACCTTGGCCAAGTAATTTAACCCCAACTGCCCTGCCCTCCCCCCTCCAAAAAATAAAACGCTTTAAGTCACTATTTGAAATGA
>NW_027187349.1:12510158-12552174 GCF_028583685.1 Petaurus breviceps papuanus
TCTTTCTGCTCAACTTAAAGACCGTAATAAATAGCCAGTTATAGGAGGTTCCTGTTGGCCTCTTATTGGAATTTATGCTTCTGATGAATGTTTTTTCTCTGGCTCACCATGTGGAAGCAGTTGTTTTTCTTCTTCAGTGTATCTGTTTAGCCTTTCTCCCCTCCTGAATCAGTCCTACAGGAGGCCCCTGGTGGGGTGGCCCAGCATTCCTTGGTGTGCCTGTCTATCCACACCCCCTTTGGCCTTACTCTCATCCAGTCCCCTCAGCTCCACTCAAAAACCACTAATCAGTCCAAGAGGATATTTCAAACAACCAATAAACTTGTCTACACCAATAATTAACACTCCAAGCTTTATCTGTAGCCTAATGAGTCTATATTGATATATAGGCATTTTATCATTTTCAGACATTCTGCCATTTCCTCTGGGATAGCGTTTATGGTTGTAATAAGATTTTTATACCAGCTGGGAAGCTTCAGGTACCACAGGTATTGAAAAGAGGATTTATACCCACCTCCAGCTTAAACAAAAGCAGAACTGACTGCCTCAAGACCCTCCTGTCAATAAAATTCAGCCAGCATTTTCTTAAAGGATTTTGCCTCAATATGAGGGTTTAACTGGAATGTGGTAAATCTTTTTACCTTAAATTCAGGTGTCTTAAATTAACCACACCATGTGTTTTCATTTAATTGAAGTTTCACTAACTTAGCACTCAAGGGCCATCAACAAGTGTCAAGGACTTAAAACTTGGACAACTTTCTTTCCCATCCATGAAGACTTTATTTTTTTTTTCTATCACTACTTCTATGATGAGTTTCTGGCTTTGTGTTTTAAAATACCATAGGCCCTAAAGGATAACTTGCTACTAACAAACTTGTGGAATTTGAACTAAGAAAGGAATGAATGATTACCTGAAATGCAACTATCAGTGCTATGCAAAAAAAAAAAAAAAAAAAAAGGAGGGGAATGGGGGAACCCATTCAGTTATAGAAACTACCCAGGTGCCTGCAGGCTGCAAGTGGATGGAAAGGAAGGATTAGAGCAATTATGGACTTGGGGAGTGTAGAGATATTTTAGGAATATAAGGTTCCATCCATCCCCAGTCCCTAACCCCATTCCTTCATCTCACCCAATAGAGTGTAAATTCCTTGAGAGTAGGGATCATTGCATTTTTTGTTTTTAATTTATACTCCCGGAGGACTAATATTGTGCCTGTCACATCATAGGAACTGAATAAATGCTTGTTGGTTGATTGATCAAATGTTAACAAGAAAGTCAGTGAAGGAGTATTCTACCAGAGCTATCCCTTTCCCTACTGACAGCCACTGGGTCATAAGAAACCTTTGGAAAAATATGGAATTCTTAATGCAGAATTGAAGCTGTTTTAAGCCTGTTTTTCATAGACCTCTTTGTCTTTACATCCCCTTTGTCCCATAACAATCTACCTTGTACCACACTCAGTTTATATTCTTTCCCATCTCTGAGCTGGGCAGCCAGATCTAGAGCGCCAGATCTAGAGTCAGCAAGACTCAACTTCATGAGTTCAAATCTGGCCTCAGAAACTTTCTAGCTGTGAGACCCTGGGCAAGTCACTTAACTCCATTTCCCTCAATTTTCTCATCTATAAATGAGCTGGAGAAGGAAATAGCAAACCATTCCAGTATCTCTGCCAAGAAAACCCCAAACAGGGTCACAAAGAATCTGAAACAACTTAACAGTAATAAATCTCTGTGCTACTTGATGTAAATTCCTTAAGAGCCAAGACTGTGTCTGTATCTTGCCATTGTATATCCCCCAGTAGCTATTCCAGTGTCTTGGTTATAGTGCATGCTTAATAAATGTTTATGGAAATGACTGAAATGGAATGGAAGTGAGTTAAGCCAAATCCTGTCCTTCAAGGATGGTCCTTTGATGAGGCAGCAAGGCCCAGCCTTGGACTCCAAACCAGAGGACCTAAGCTGCAGTCCTGTTCCCAACATCTCTATGAAAAGGATCCCTTGTGATTTTGGTGGTTGTACATTGGAAGGATCTAACAAAAAAACCCTCAGATTTGCTGGAGTGTATGCAATTTTTGCCTTTGTTTGGCTTAGTGGTACTGACTCTCTAATCCCTTCATACGACTGTTAGACAATAGACATTAGATTTTAGACTTGGAAAGACCTGGGTTTGAATCCTGCTCCTAACTATAAGATCATTGATTTGGATCTGGAAAAGACCTTAGAAGCAACATACAGGAAATTTCATACAGGAAATCGAGGTACAGAGTTAGTGAACAACTGGGGGCTTGACTAAAGCCAGAGGGAGGAGTCAAAGATGGTTTTAAGCCTCGGCTTTTCATAGAACATTTTGTCTTCATCTCTTTGTCCCAATAACAGGATTCAGGGGTAGCCAGGTGGCGCAGTGAGTAAGAGCACCAGCCCCAGAGTCAGGAGACCTGGGATCCAATTTGGGCTCAGATACTTAGCACCACACCCAGAAATAATTGGCCATGTAACCTTGAGCAAATTACTTAACCCCAATTGCTTTAAAAAAAATAAAAAACAGGATTCAGTATTTTGTGGAGACCTTCCTGGAGGGTCAAGGGTAAGATCTATCAACCAATGAGATTCTGTGTTTTTAGTTTGCTTCAACTGTATTGTCTGGGCATCAGCCTCTGGGCATCAAGCTTAGGCCCTGAAGGAAAGGCAAGATCACCAGGAAGATCTGAGGTCCACTTCATTAGAGGGGGCCATGGACCCTTTAATAAAGTGCCATTGGCTCAGAGCTCTGCCTCAGTTTCTTTTATTGTAGGTTGGACGATTTTTAACCCCACAGTAGAGGCCATTCCTACAAAGGATTGGCCATCCTTTTTCCTGCCTCTTGTTTGATCAGTGGCACAGATATCACCAGTTTTTAAGGTGATACTCAGAGACCCATCATTAGCCTCTGGGAAATCATAGTAGATAACTTTTGCCTCAGGCAGCTAATGATGGCTCCAATGTGGCATCTTCTTTCCACTACTTACATTTATCGGCCTTCTTGCCTCTCTTCATTCCCTTCAGGGTTGTGATCAGCAGCAATCTGGGCAGTCTGTCCCCAGAGTCAAGTCTAAAAGTCCCCAGAGCTTGGGGAATGCAGAGCCAGCTAGAAGCTCCCTGGCTTCTGCCCCTACTAACCACAAGCCTCTGTGGGCAGGCCCAAAAGACAGGGCTTCATTCATAAAGTACTTTGAAAAATTAAAGCATTTCTATAAATGTCAGCCATCGTTATTATTACTGTTAGCCTTGAGCAGTCAAGTCACACATTTACATTTCTTTGACACTTCTGATCCAAACTACATTATTATAAAAATTGTCCTACTACAAGGAAAATGTAGGCCTGCAATAACAGATGCTGAGAAACAAAAGCAGTGTGAATTCTCACTTGCCATATGCTCCAGGCCTCAGGGTTCTAGATTTTCCCTAAGACAGGCCCCTTGAAGCAGAAAGCTGATGTCAGTCAGAGAAAATAATCAAACCTGAAAGTGGTGGCAGGGCAGGCAAGAATTTATAGGGTTTAGATCCAGAAAGGACCCAAAAAGTCATCCAGTCCAATGCCCTCATCCTACCCCCAGTCAGGCTGAATGGATGGATGAAAAGCACTGATAAGCATTTACTGTGTGCCAAGTACTTTGTCACTTGGGTGACTTTTCCAGGTTCATACCCCTAATTGGGAGCATAACTGGGATTCAAACTCAGGTCCTCTAAGACTCCATATTCCAAGGTCAATATGTTTCCCTGACCATCCTTCTCATTTTACACAGTTAGGAATCTCTGAAGCAAGTGGTAAAACTAACATGTAATCCCAGATCTTTAGATACCTAGTTTAGTACTATAACACACCACAATGCTTTGCAGATGGAGACAGACAAAAGAAAGACTTTTCCTGCTCTGTAAAGCTTTAGGAGAAGGATGGTTAGTAGGTGACTAACAAGCCTGAGGGAACCTAGGTAGTACAATGGATAGAGAGAGCACTGGGCTTGGAATCAGGAAGACTCATCCTCATGAGTTCAAATCCAGCCTCAGACACTTACTAGCTGTGTGACCCTGGGAAAGGCACTTGACCCTGTTTGCCTCAGTTTCCACATCTGTAAAATGTTCAACTCAGGTCTTCCTTACTCTGGACCTGGATCTACTGTTCCACCTAGCTGCTCTATGTTGACTTTATTTTATTTTATTGCTTTTTGGAGAGCAATTGGGGTTATGTGACTTGCCCAAGGTCACATGGCTAGTTTTTGTGTTAAGTGCGTGAAGCCGGAGTTGAGATCAGGGCCGGTGCTCTATTCACTGCACCACCTAGCCGCCCCACAGCCTATGTTAACTTTAGGAAAATCACTTAAACAGCTGTGTAGAAAATGTATCGAAGGAGAGATTTGAGGCAGAGAGACCAGTTAAGAGGCTTTTAGTAGTAGTCTACTTGAGAAATGATGAGGGGATGAATTAAGATAGTACCTGTGCGTGGAGGGAGAAAAGGTTGAATAAAAAAGATATTGCAGTTGGAAGTGGCAAGATCTGGCACCTGATTGTATATGTGGGCTGGGAGGAGTGAAAGAAATCAGTAACTCCAGGGTTATGAACGCAGGAAATTGGGAGAATGGTTATACCTTTGGTAGAAATAGGGACATTTGGAAGAAGGGTTGGTTTGAGGGGGAAGATAATGAATTTAGTTTTGAATATGTTGAATTTGAGAAATCTCCAGGGTAGCCAGTTTGAAACATCCAATAGGTAGTTAGTGATTTGATCCTGAAACTCAGGAAGAGACTGGAGATGACTATGTAGAACAGGAGAGAGAGCAATACTGAGAATGAGTTGGAGGGTGTTTGACTGTTTGGGGTCAACACAACCCCATCATTTGACCCCAGGGCCCAAACAACTTCCTGCCTTTGATGGAGCCAGCAGATGAGTTCAGGGAAGGTCTCAGAATTCATCGGACACTCCTTGCACAGCCTCCGCCCTGTATTGGCAGAGCCTTCTGTTCTTTCTCTGGAGGTGAATTGTACTCGCACTTGTCCGGGGGAGTAGCTGCCAGAAAGCCCCATCTTTGTTTTCTTTATTAATAACTCTTGTAATCATAGTAGAAAACATGTGTGTTTCTTTAAAAAGCCATTCCTGGTGATTCTCTGGGTGATTTCTATACCTCCCTGAGCTTTTATGTGAGACAGATAAGGGAGTTCTCAAGTAAAGCTTTCCCTTTATTGTTGCTCAGAAGTAGCCATGGATTTCTTTCAGAAGGTTTCTCAAACAGGCAGCTGGAAGAAGCTGCTGTCTGTTCAGCAGCAGGGGCGCCCTGGCACCTGGCATCATGGCCCCAACCTTGCCTCGTTAAGGCACAAAGCACTGACAGGCTGTTTAGGGAAGATAGCACACTGAGTATCTTCTAATGCAAAGACATGCAGGGGGTTCATTTAATAAGCCATTAAGGCAACACCCTGTTAACTCTAAGTGCTAGAGAACATCTGGTCTGTTTTCCCTCTAGACCCTGGGCTGGCTTGTTTTCATTTCTTTGTGTTATAACCTTAAGACTGTCCCTTTGCCAAGCATTTGGAGACACCTTGCAGTGAATTAAAGAACAATGTATAAATAAATTGAATTAGCTTACACTTAATTCAACTAGGGTCTGTAAAATACAATTTGGCCTCTGCTGGTGAATGGGTGCTTACACTTGGCTCTAGGCAGCAGTCTTGGATTTGAACACTGATGGGTGTGGTGGGGGGAGGGGGGAGGATGTACACATCATGGAAATGGAGGTGCCCTGATACTGTATTTGTAACACCTATGGAAGCAATGGGCAGCCTTTCTCAGAGAGAACTTCATAGATGGATTGATAAAAAAAAAATTGTTTATGTATCTCCAGTGCCTGGCACATAGACACTGATTAATTAATTAATCGATTGTTATTTATTATAATTTTTCCTTTATAGTAATTTCCCATAAATGTGGACTTCAACTCCTTCCTATAAGTGAAAAATACTTATTGAATGAGGTCATTCATTCAACACTAATAAGAATGCATTGTAGGCACGATGTAGGGAAAAATACAAGGTGAAGGTAAGAGTCTCTGCCTTCATAGAGCCTACAAGTCTGGTAGGCCTATAAGACACTGACATAAATATCCACTGAAAGATACTACTCCTTATGTATTTTGGTTGCTGAAGGGAGATGAAAAATAAGGAATGCTGACAAAATCAGCTTGAGAAGAAACATAACCCAGAAAGAAAGAGTGAGTGGTCATATCTAAAAAGGATAGTACCAGATTTCAAACAAAAGAAGTGACTAAGAATGCATGGAAATATTGAAGAAAGAAAGAACAAATTTATGAAGAAATATAATAAGCTCAATGTGGGACAATCTAAGTATGAAACACTGATGGGATAGCCAAGTGGTTATATCCTATAGGTAGATGGAGAGGTAGATTTGAAAGTCAGTTGCACAGAGGTGACAGATGAAAGAGAGGGGCAACATGGCATAGTAGATAGTGTACTGGACTTGGGGTCATATAGACTTGGGTTCAATTTTTGCCTCTCACTGCTTATCCATAGTCAATTACTAGGAAAGCTTCTAGCTTATCCCCATTGCAGATAATTTTGCTGATGGTTTTCTATAGATTCTACTTATAATTTTAAGGAAAGCTCCATTTATTCCTATACTCTGATGTTTTTATTAAGAATGGATGCTGTATTTTGTTAAAACTCTTTCTGAATCTGTTGAGATAATCATATAACTTCTATTAGTTTTCTTATTGATGTGGTCCATTATGCTAAAAGTTTTCCTAATATTGAACCAGATCCACATTCCTGGTATAAATCCTACCTGATCATAGTGTATTATCCTGGTGATCACTTGCTGTAATCTCTTTGCTAATATTTTATTGAAAATTTTTGCATCAATATTCATTAGGGAAATTGGTCTATAATTTTCTTTCTTGCTTTGGCTCTTCCTGATTTAGGTATCAGCACCATATTTATGTCATAAAAGGAAGCTGGTAGGATTCCTTCTTTGTCTATTTTTCCAAATAATTTATATAGTATTAGGATTAATTTTTCTTTAAATGTTTGGTAGAATTCACCTGTAAATCCATCTGGCCCTGGAGATCTTAGGGAGTTCACTGATGGCTTGCTCAATTTCTTTTTTCTAAAATGAGGTTAAGTATTTTATTTCCTCTTCTGTTAATCTGGGCAATTTATATTTTTGTTAATATTCATCTATTTCACTTAGATTGTCAGATGTATTGGCATATAGTTGGACAAAATAGCTCCTAGTTGTTGCTTTAATTTCCTCTTACTTGTGATGAATTCACCCTTTTCATTTTTGATACCGGTAAATTGGTTTTCTTCTTTCTTTTTTTAATCAAATGAACCAAAGGTTTATGGGGTTTTTTTCCTTGCAAAACCAGCTCTTAGTTTTATTTATTAGTTCAATAGTTTTCTTACTTTCAATTTTATTAGTCTCTCCTTTGATTTTCAGAATTTATAATGTGGCGTTTATTCAGGGATTTTTAATTTGTTCTTTTTCTAGCTTTTTTATTTGCATGCCCAATTCATTGATCTGCTTTTTCTCTTTTTATTCGCACAAGCATTTAGAGATATAAATTTCCTGTAAATATTGCTTTAACTGCACTCCATTAATTTTGGTATGTTGTCTCATTATTGTCATTCTCTTTGTCGAAATTAATGATTTTTTTCTATAATTTGTTTTTTGACCCACTGATTCTTGAGGATTAGATAATTTAGTTTCAATTAATTTTTAATCTATCTTTGCATGGCTCTTTATTACATGTAATTTTTATTGCATCATGATCTGGAAAGGATGTATTTAATCTTTCTGTGTTTGATTGTGAGGTTTCTATGCCCTAATATATGGTCATTTTTTGTGTAGGTGCCATGTCCCACTGACAAAAAGGTATATTCCTTTCTATCCCCATTCAATTTTCCCCAGAAGTCTATCAAATCTAACTTTTCTAAAATTCTATTCACCTCCATAACTTCTTTTTGGTTTTTTTTGGTGGTTAGATTTATCTAATTATGAGAGAGGGAGGTTGAGGTGCCCCACTAGTGTAGTTTTGCTGTCTATTTCTTCCTGTAACTCATTTAATTTTTCCTCTAAGAATTTGGAGGCTATACCACTTGGTGCAT
This sequence comes from Petaurus breviceps papuanus, assembly GCF_028583685.1. NCBI lineage: Eukaryota > Metazoa > Chordata > Mammalia > Diprotodontia > Petauridae > Petaurus > Petaurus breviceps. Next base: position 12,518,308 of record NW_027187349.1, read on the forward strand.
ATATGTTTAGTATTGAAATTATTACTCCATTGCCTATGGTACCTTTTAGAAAGATGTAGTTTCCCTTCTAGTCTCTTAATTAGATCTATTTTTGCTTTTACTTTATGTGAGATCAGAATTGCTACTCCTGCTTTTTTTTGTTTTACTTCAGCTGAAGCATAATATATTCTTCTCCAGTCTTTTATCTTTACTGTGTGTCTCTCCTTTAAACATGTTTCTTGTAAAAAAAAAAAACATATTGTAGGGTTCTAGTTTTTAATCACTTTGCTATTTGCTTCTGTTTTTGTTTTATGTTCATCCCATTCCCCTTCACAGTTATGATTACTGTGTATTTCCCCCATCCTATTTTCCCCCTGTTTATACTTTTCTTTCTCTTTCTCTCTGTCTCTGTCTCTGCCTGTCTGTCTCTCTCTCTCTCCCCTTTAACCCTGTTTCTCCTCACCACTGTTTCGCTTCTGACCACCACCTCCCTCTATCTGCCCTTCTTTTTTCAGCCCCTCCCCCTTTTTCCTTTGCCCTTTCCCTCCTACTTCCCTATAGGGTAAAATAGATTTCTTTACCCAACTGAGTGTGTATGTTATTCCCTCTTTGAACCAAATCCAATGAGAGTGAGGTTCAGACAATGCTCAGCCCATCCCTTCTTTCATTCTACTGTAATAGGTCTTTCATGCCTCTTCATGTGACATAATTTATCTCATTCTCCCTCCCCCTTTTCTCTCCCCCAGTTAAATTCTTTTTTCACCCCTCAGTAAATGTTTTTGTCATCACATCAAAGTTAATTTATATATCCACATCCTGTAAGTATACTCCTTCTAACAGCCCTAATGGAGATACAGTTCTTAAGAGTTACAAGCAGCATCTTCCCATGTAGGGATGTAAACAGTTTAACTTTATTGAATATCATGTTTTGTTTTGTATTTCTTTCCTGTTTAGCTTTTTATGCTTCTCTTGAGTCTTATATTTGAAGATCAATTTTTTTGTTCAGCTCTGGCCTTTTCATCAGGAAAGTTTGAAAGTCCCCTATTTCATTGAATTTCTATTTTTCCTCCAAAAGATTCTGCTCAGTTTTGCTGGGTAGTTGATTCTTGGCTGTAATCCAAGCTCTTTTGCCTTCCAGAATACCATATTCCAAGCCCTCCAAACCTTTAATGTAGAAGCTGCTAAGGCCTCTGTAATCCTGACCTGTGATTCCTTGATATTTGAATGGTTTCTTTCTGGCTGTTTGTAGTATTTTCTCCTTGGCCTGATAGTTCTGGAATTTGGAGGTGATTGGTGGATTCTTTCAATGGCTATTTCACCCTCTGGTTCTAAGATATCAAGGCAGTTTTCCTTGATAAATTTTTGAAAGATGCTATACAGGCTCTTTTTTTGATCATGGCTTTTAGGTAGCCCAATCATTTTTAAATTATCTCGCCTGGATCTACTTTGCAGGTCAGTTGTTTTTCCAATGACGTGTTTTACATTTTCTTCTATTTTTTCATATTTAAAAAAATTTTGTTTGACTGATTCTTGATATCTCATAGAGTCATTAACTTCTACTTGCCCAATTTTCATCTTTAAGGAATTATTTTCTTCAGTTAGCTTTTGTACCTCCTTTTCCATTTGGTCCATTCTATTTTTAAAGGAGTTATTTTCTTCCATCAGTTGTTTTAATCCCATTTTCGTGTTGACTCTTTTTTTCATAATTTTCTTGCATAACTCTCATTACTTATTCCATTTTTTCTTACTTGATTTTTAAAATCCTTTTGAGCTCTTCCAAGACAACTTTTGGGTTTGAGACCAATTCATATTCCTCTTTGAGACTTCTCACGTAGGCATTTTGACATTGTTGCCCTTTTCTGAATTTGTGTTTTGATCTTCCCTGCCACCATAATAGCTTTCTGTGGTCAGGGTTCTTTTATGCTTTTGGTCATTTTTTTAAAAATTGAACTCTCCTCCCGGGGTAAAGGGAGAACTGTTCCAAGCTTCTTGCACTGAGGGCCAGGGGTCTGGTCATGGGCTTTCTGCACCGGGGCTTCTGGGGCTGGTGGCTTGCCCATTGCACTGGGGTGGCCCATGCTAGTCATGCCTATTGTGCCCTATGTTCCAGAGCTGGCAGTTTGGCTGTTTCACCGGGGCTGGAGGTCTCACAGTTGGCCTGCTATTCCACTAACCTGCTGAACCAGGACTACAGGTCTTTGGTTACTGATCTGTGCTGTGGCTAAGAGCCTCCCACTGCCTTGTCTGGATACCACCTGCACTGGACTCTGCTCCTCTTTTACTCAAGTGAGACAGACCTTTCCTGAAGTCCTTCTAAGTTACCTTGGGCTGAAAAATTGTTTCACTCCACCTTTTTGTGGATTCTATTGCTCCAGAATTCTTCTAGAGGTTTGTTTAATGTTGTTTCCAAGGGGAACTGGGAAGAGCTCAGGCAACTTCCTGGGCTCTTATTTGTGTCTTTTGTTTTGTGAAGACCAATGACAACAGGATGTCCTGACTTGTGAGTGAATTTAGTTTAAGTGAGGCAGCGTTGCACAAAGTCATCAGCCTCACTTTCTCTCCCAGCGTCATCAAAGTCCAGTGGCAGGACAAAAGCCATGACAATTGGTGAAGATCCAGGATTCATACAAATATATCATAAATATATCATAGAATCATAGATTTAGAGCTAGAAAGAACCTTAGAAGTCAATTAATTCAAATTCCTCATTTATAGATGAGGGACTAAGACTCAGAAAGGTAAAGGGCACTGCCCAGGGTCATTCTGACAGTAAGTAGCAGAGTTGGGATTCAAACCTAGTGCTTCTGACTTCAAATCCTATGCTTCTTAGGGAGAAAGTGTAAAGGGAAAAAAGAGGGCCAAAGATATAACCTTAGGAAAAACTACTTTATGGAGTTGAAAAGAGAATAAAAAGTCAGGAAAAGAGACAAAGACCTGACTTTCTATTAAAGCAACACTCATAAAAGTCTTTCCTGAACTTAAAATGTATGTGTGTGTTTGTGTGTGTCTTTTTTTTTCAAGAAGTTCACATCTCTGCTTCATCTTCCCCATGCCCCAGTAACATCACTGGGAGTTGCTGCCCCAGTAGAACTTACTGGAAAAAGAGAACCACTTGAGATATGAAAAATATCTTGCATTTTATCAGCAAGTTGGTGATTGAGTTTGGAGCTCTATGTCCATTATGTCCTTTTTCATTGTTTTATGCTATTCCTATGATTTTCTTTTGCTAGTAGAAAACTCATTACGAGTTTTCGTCTTAGAAGCAGCTTAAATAGTTATATCTGTGCCAAAAGTTTCTCCTCCACTGAGTCTCCAGTTCTTTGAGTTCCTTAACAAAGAAGAAGATGAAATGTCAAAATAATTTACTTAACCAGCCTTTTCCAACAAAAACTGTGACTAAAAATGGTGGCAATAGCTATATTATCAGTAAAAATCCTAATAAAATGATTAATTTTTTTAAAGTTGCTGGCCTTGCCCAGAAGAGTTCTGAATAATGTACTCTCTGGTCATCTCTTAAGAATAATAATAAGGAAAAAAAAGAATAATAAGGAAGGCAGAAAGTAACAAGACCTATCAGATAAGGAGCAAGTAAACAAGACAAAATGTCACCTGCCCTATATTAATAGAAAGCCCATAAAGAATGACAGTGGGAATGGCAGACTAGTTACTAAATAAACACTGGAAAGAAAGGTAGGAGATTGAAGGAGTGTACTGGCTTTTTAACCAATAACTACAGAAAATAGTAAAAAAAAAAAAAAAAAGAAAAGAAAAAAAAAAAGAAAGAAAGAAAAGGCCAAGAAGCACCATCATTGCACCTGGCCTCTAATTATGGATTCTACCCGGTCTCTTTTCATTGCTGTGGTGCTCAGGGTTACGTGAGCTTCATCTTTAAGCTTAAGAAGTATTACTCTGCTAAAAATCACATGGGCATTGCTCTAAGCCTATGTTTTCTAAAGGGGGAAGTGATGAACAATGCATGCAGTCTGGGAATATTTATACCCAGCTCCTCCGGGCCAGACTGGCAGGAGAGCAGGAGGAACAGGATGTACTAGGAGTATGCCTTGAGAGTTTCTTGGATCATGCATTTAGAGTTTGAAAGAACTATAGAGGCTGACTGGTTTAACCTCCTGTCCAATCTCCTCATTTGATACACAGAAAAACCTAGAGAAGGGGGCCTCTAGGTGGTGCCATAATGCATAGAGTTCTGGGCCTGGAGTCAGGAAGACTGATCTTCCTGAGTTCTAATCTGGTCTCAGATACTTCCTAGCCTTGTGACCCTGGGCAAGTCACTTCACCCAGTTTGTCTCAGTTCCCTCATCTGTAAATTAAGCTAGAGAAGGAAATGACAAATCACTTCAGGGTCTTTGCCAAGAAAACCCCAAATAGGGTCACAAAGAATTGGATGTGACTGAAAATGACTGGACAAAACCTAAAGAAGTTGTGACTTGCTCAAGGTCACATAAGTCACAAGACAAAGGAAGGATTTGAACCCAGGTCTTCTCATTCTTATTCCAGTGCTCTTTAAAGAACTTGTAAATATTAACTCAGGTGTTAGTATGAACCATCTCAATCTTGAAATTCTTGAAAACGAAACAAGGAGATAGACAGAAATTATTGTTAAATGAAAGGATGGCTTACAGGTTCTCATTGAAGAGACAAATTTTCAAAATTCCAGAACTGACTTTATGATGTAATAATAGTGCAATTTCATGGGATATATGTCAGCTCATATTTTGATACTTATTATGATTATTTGCAAAAAGACCACCATGAAAGTAATTACAGTTTATATTATCAACATCTGTTGCAGAAAATGAAGAGATAGAGAAATTTCAGAAATAACTAGATAAGATTCTCCAAATTAAATGTACATATACTTTGATCCTTGGTGACTTCAATACAAAGGTATAAATAAGTAAGGAGGATTAAACATATATAAATATATGTGTTCATGCGTATGTGTCTGAACACATGCATGAACAATATCCTCCAATGTGTGTACATATGTGCATGTGTGTTTCTGTATGTGTATACGTGTGTGTGCAATTCCTATATATACAATTTCTACATACATACACACATATATACATAGTTGGAAGGTATTGTATAGAGAGATAGGCCAAATTCTTATAAGGTTATATAGAAACTTCCTGTCTCTACATCATAAACAAAAAAATAATCAGAAGGTAGTAGACATGGTGAGTACTGAGTAACTTCACAAAAATGAAACTGATTATACAACATTTTAATGGACAGAGAAATCTTGTTGCCACTGTGGAATTCATTCCTAAATTAACTGTGTACAGACAGTTCAAATCTGGCCTCAGACACTTGATGCTTACTAGTTGTGTGACTTGTGTAAGCAAATCACTTAACCCTGATTGTTTGGTCAAAATAATAATACTAATTAATAATAATAATAATAATACAAGACTAGCAGAAATAATTTTTTAAATGAGATAAAATGCCATGCAGTTGAAATAATTCCTATCTGATCTATTAAATGTTACCAAAAAATGAGAAATGAATGGAAGAAAAGATATAAACCATAATAATTTCATATAGAAGTTTAACTTGCACCTAGCACGATACTCCAATGCTTATTAGTACCTGGCACTGGTACAGTGAGCCTGTAATAAATACTTGATTGATTCATTAATGTAAACTAATTGTTATAATGAAAAAGATAAAAATGAAGAATTCAAAAAAGCCTAGAAATCATCTTAATCACCAAACACATGACTCTCTTGCTAGGTGGAAAGACATGGTGGAGAAGGGTAATAGCGGCTTAAAGTTGTTTACAAAATTTTACAGAAACAGATGTGGAAGACTATGAACCATATTGCCTTAAAAACAGAGCTAAGCATTAGACATTAAAACCAGTTTTTTAAAAAAAGTTTGACAAGAGAACCAACAAGCAAACACCCCAAGGCCATTTAAGGATAAAATTGGAAAGAGGACAACAAGTAGATGAAAGATGGAAAAAGATCCGCAAGGTTTTTCTTTTTAATAACAAACTTTTTTCACCACGAAGGACAATGGAGCCCCCACATTTAGACTCTAACATCCCAATTTGGAGTTACATAAGCCATGTAACACTAGGGTCTCTGAAAGACTGAAGTTTAGGATTACCCAAAAGGTAATGGAGAGGCACATGGCACGTGCCAGTGGGCCTAGATGCAACATATTGCTAATGAAGAAAGGGGTGTTATCAGGGAAATGTATGACCAAAAAAGAAGATGGTCTTATTGTGTAGCTATAGAGCATGAGAAGAGGAATTACTAGCATAAAAATGGATAAAAAGTACAACTCTGTCCATACCACTAAACATCCAGCCAATTCACTTACAGAAAAATAGTCACCCTGGCTGTTTGGCCTTATGTCAACCAAACAACAAATTGATTGAGGCAATTTTTTAATTGGCTGCTTTCATACCTTGTAAATGGGCTGGGTCAGTCAAAAATCACATTTCTCTAAACCCTTACAACCCCAGCATGTGTTGTTGAGAAAAAGGAATTTTAAAAGTTACCAGATTTTCCCATCCTCTGGGGGCCATACAGCTTTTCTCAATACCTTTTCCTGGCTTCTACTCCAAAGAAAAGCAATGTGACTAAGATGGTTTCTCCTTTTCTTCCTTTATCTCTATCCCTCCAAAGGGGCTGGGTGATTTCCTGCCTACTCAGGTGGAAGACAAGCAGCAAGTTCCTATTATGAGTTATCTGAGGGCTGTGAACAAAGTTTTGGGGCAGTGTTTCTCTGACACATTTTTCTTGACATTAATTCCACATGTGGTTAAAAAAAATCACACAGAAATACTCTGTCTTTGTTGTCAGTTTACTGTATTGTTAGTTACAACTATAGTTGACATTTATGAAAGGCTTTAGGTTTTGCAAAGTGTTTTACAAATATGATCTCATGTTATCCTCATAACAGCCTGTGAGGTAGGTGCTATAGTTATAATTATCTCCATTTTGCAGAAAAAGAGACTGAAGTTCAGAGTCCCGGCTCTGCCCAGGGTTATACAGCTAGCAAGTGCTAGAGAGGGGATCCAAACCACCTCTTCTTCACCTGTTTCCTAGGATTGCTACATTCAGCAAACAACTGTACAAAACTTAGACATTTCTGCCTAATTAGGGAATGAGATCAGGGGGAGATGTTTCTGTGAGAATATTTTATCCTGGGACAAAGAGGGATTCTCCACTTCGTGATTCTGATGAGTTCTCATCTGGAAAGCTTCTGTCTGGGACTTGGCCCTTTAATCTCCCCTGCCTCCCATGATATAGATTGATATGGTAGGACTTGAGACAGGCAGAATGCAAACACAGAGTCAGGGAGAATGGAGGCACTGATTTATGGAATGGAGGTTAAAAAAAAGAGATAAATATCGACAGCACAGCCAACACAGAAGCAAGGTGGCCTAACTCTGTGGCATAGGGGTGATGCCCTGATACTTGAGAGAAAGGAGGAAAATGGATTCTCTCAGGAAATGTTTGAATATAAAATTAATAGTAATACAATCCCCACTGGAAAACTGCTTTCCACTACATGTAATTTACCTGCCTTTTCCTACCAACATTAAGGGGGCATTAAGAAAGAGAACACTGGACTTGGGGTCAGGAGACCAGAGTTCAAATCCTGCTTCAGAAACTTCTTAGCTGTTGAACCTTGAGCATGTCATTTAACCTCTTTCAGACTTAGTTTTCTCATTTGTAAAATGGGAATAATTAATAGCTCCAATTTCACACAGTTGTTGTAAAGATTAAATGAGACTATACATGTCAAGCTATTTGCAAACCTTAAAGCCCTATATAAATTACTATTATTAATTATTATTACTTCTACCTCTTGGTGCCATTGTAAAGCAAGTACTCTCTGTGTCTCTGTTTCTCTCTCTCTCTCTCTCATACACAAACATACACACACACACACAAATACACATACACATCTTTCTGACATGATATAAAGAATTTGGAACCAGAAAGCAGTTGTCCAAGTCCCATAGTGAAAACTCAGGGACAGAAATGGACTGCAGAAAAGTTTGGGAGTTTTATTATTAAGGTAGGAGTAGGGAGAGGAATTATAGCTAAGGTAAAGTCTAAGTCTCATAGTCTCTTCCCCATTTGGTTTTCATTGTCAATGAGGCCTATCAATATTGAAAGCTATGGTTGGGGAGAGTCCAGCCATCAACAGCTTATTTTAATAGGTTTGAGAATGGGGAAAAATACAAATTGCATTTTGGAAATACAATAGAAGACCCTGGGGGAGTGTGTCTGCCTTGGTCCACCTACTATTAGCCCTTCTGTGTTTTGTTTCAATAAAAGGGGCATGATTTATGGTCAGTTCAGATTTACCACTGACAGGGGTGGGAGGCACCTGGAGTAGAGCCCAATCTTCCTCAAGTCTTGCCACCCAGGGTGCCAGTTCCATGGAGGAGTGGCTGTATTTAGCTGTGGGTACAGGCCAGGGAGGGATCTTGCCAGTTTAGGCCACCTGCGTAGACTTGGCTGCTTCAGGAGAAAAGTCATGATGAAGCTCTTGCCTGCCCCACCTTCTGAAGTCCCATTCCCTGGGCCAAATTCTTCATAGAAGTACACCCTGCTTCCCATCCCAACATTTTTCCTGGAAGAGCAAGAATGCCATGCTGTACCCTGGAGATACCACCAAAGGGAAAGAGTTTTCAGAAACTGGGTTATATTGTGAAGGGAGTTGTCTAGGGATTGACAGTGGATCACAGGATCACAGAATCATAGCTGGAAGGGACCTCAGTGTCTATCTAGTTTAAATCCCTCCATTTTACAGATGAGAAAACTGAAGCCCCAGGGAGGTATAATTTGCCCAAGATCATATTACTAGTCAGTCGGTCAATAAATATTTTTTAAGTATTTGCTATATGCCAGGCACTGGGCTAAGTGCTAGAAATACAAATACAAGCCAGTAAGACAGTGCTGCCCTCCAGGAGCTTACTTTCTAATGAGAGAAGATTACATGTAAAAGGAAGCTGAAAGGGGGAGGTGGGAGGAAAAGATACGTGGCTGTGGGCAAGGTAGAGAGAGTCCCAGAACGCAACCTGGAGAGGAATGAGACATGGTTGACCGGATGACCGGAACACCCTCCTTAAATGGAGGTTCTGAAGGAGCAACTCAATGTGAGGGAAAGGCCATGGAAGTGGAGGCATCAGAGGTGGGATTTGAACCCAGATTCCTTGACTCCAGAGCCCTTACCTTCCCCACCCCCTGCACAGAAAAGAATTGGAGTTGGGATGGGGTCAGTGGAATAAGGAGAGCAGACAAGGTATTTGCATACCCTGAATCTGGCAAAAAATAATAATAATAATTGCCCCCCATCCTTTGACCTGTAGTGAAACCCCTAATCTGTGCCAGTGGGGCACCTCCCATCTCAGTAAGGCTCATGCTGCTTAGCAAAGAGCCAGAGTGCATGTCCAGCCCAGCAGACAGGAGGTTCACAAACAGAAAACCTTTGATTTACTTTTTTTTTAACATTTAATTTTTATTTTTTCTCAATTACATGTAAACAAAAATGTTTAACATTTAAAAAAATTTAATTTAATTCCCTCCCTCCCTGCCTGCCCTCTCCACTCCTTGAGAAGGCAAGCAATTTTGTATAGATTCTACATATGTAGTCGTGCAAAGCAAAAGAAAACCCCAACTAGGGGTGGCTAGGTGGCACAGTCAATGCAGCACCAGCCCTGGTCAGGAGGACCTGAATTCTAATCCAGACTCAGTCACTTAATACTTACTAGCTGTGTGACCTTGGGCAAATCACTTAACCCCAATTGCCCTGCCCTCCCCCCCAAAAAAAAAGAAAAAGAAAAGAAAAAAGAAAATACAGACAAAACAACAACAAAAAAAACCCCAAACCCAATAAAGTTTAAAAAAGTATGCTTCTATCTGCATTCAGCCTCCATTCTTTCTCTGGAGGTGGATAGCACTTTTCATTATGAGTCCTTGAGAATTGTTTTGACTTACTTTTTAACACAGGGGAAAGGGGGAGTGGTCCTTGAATTGCTGGCCTTCATACTGTTTTACTTTCTCACTAAAATGTTTGTGCTTTTGTTTTAGCCTATCCCAAGTAATCTAGGTTTTTTTAAACACCACAATATTTGCAGCACCATGAATTCTTATTTCCTTTTTCAGGCCAGCTGCACACTACTTAAACATCACAGACTTCCATTTCCTCTCCTATAGCCCTTATAGCACACAGGAGTTATTCACATCCTGCTAGCAAGGCCATCCTTTAGGTCCTGAAACTTATAGACAAGATCCTCAGGAAGGCAAAAATATGTGTGTTTGATGTTGTGCCTTTTATTAATCAAAATAACAAGTTTATGGAGCTGTCGCCATGTGCAAAGCTTGGCAAAAACTGAAGGATTACACACGATTCCTCCTTTCTGATCTACTACAATCATTAATACTTCTCCCTACAATCCCAGGAACCATGCTTTGGCCTGTAGCCAGCTCATTTTTAACTGATTCAATTCAGTTTCTTTGAGTTCCCACATGTTTGCCTGACTTGAAACTCATTTATCAGGGGTGGGCTAACATCTCCTCACTAAGGCATCCTCCATAGAAAACATCATGTTCCAAAGATAAGCCAATATGTGGAAATCCTAGAGCTGGAAATATCAATAGTCGCCTCTGGTTTTTCTCTGTCATTAATATATCCTTCATTGTAGCTCTAACTAGGCCTGTAGACTCTGTACCTTTATGGGCTTTATCTAAGAGAAACTTGCTGGGTAAATAAAAAAAAAATCTTACCCATTCAAAGGATGATCCTCTAAGCTAAAACATTTAAGTGGAGGATTAACAGGTACTAATGATCAATACTTGCCTACTCATCTCATGGGCAATAATGGTATATATTAATTGATTGACTTCTGTATTTGTTGTTCCATTCCTGGCATCTCTTAGTTACTGCAGCATTGTAACCTGAGTTCATAGGTATTATGACAAAATAAAATGTCAAGGCCAAGTGTAGAGTAACAGATGGGACACTGAACCTGGAGACTGGAAGACCTAGAATGAAACCCTTTCTCATTACTGTCTAAATGGCCCTGGCTAAGTCATTTGACCTTTTTTGCCTCAGTTTACCCATATATAAAAGGAGAGGACTCAGTGACATCTGACATCCCTTCCAACTCTAAATCTATGATCCAACAACCCTGGTTCTCTCTCAGCAATTGGTGGCAGACAAACAAGTGTTGTCCCCATGGCTAGCTAAGGATTCCCTATACCCAATGAAGTATGGCTGAGAGAGATATCTGGAATTAATTGCTTCAGCTTTCATGGATAGATTCAGTGTCCAATCATGTCCTGAGCCAGTTGTATGATAAGGCTCATTCCTGAACAAGGCTGCTGCCTCCACTACTTGTTTGCCAGAGGAAAAGTAAAACCCCTCTCAAGGTTGCCAAGCTGCTGCGAGGAAGCTTTCTCCCATGACCAGGATCTTTTACCTTCTCTTTTTTCCCAGTGTTCTTTTTGGATCTGTGGTGCTACTTTCCCAAGAGCTATAGGAGGGGTACCTCTGTAAGTCACCTTACCCAGAGCCTACCCATCAGTTGCCATGTCACTTAAATGCATTCCTGGAAAAGGCTTGTGAAATGGACTGTATGACCAAGCTGCTTGAGATCTCAGAGACAAGAAACAGTTAAGCAATGATTTAGTAGAGAGCATTGTGCATCTCAAGGCGAGGAACAGTTTTGTCTTTTTTTTTTTAAGCCATTAAGTAACTTGCTTAAGGTAACACGGCCAGGTGTTTCTGGGTGGGTGCTAAGTGTCTGAGCCCGGATTCGATCCCAGGTCATCCTGACTCTGGGGCCGGTGCTCTTACTCACTGTGCTACCTGGCCGCCCCAACAACTTTGTCTTTGATACTGACATTTGAGACCTTCTCTCTTTTCTTGGTCTTACTTTTATCAAAGGTTGTGGGACCCTGAAGTTAGATATCTGTGATCCCCAGTACAAAGAGCTATGTTATGTGTGTTAGTCATTTTTTTTCAGTCATATCTGACTTTTCCTGACCCCCTTTAGGGTTTCCTTAGTGGAGATATTGGAGTAGTTTGTCTTTTCCTTCTCCAGTTCATTTGACAGATGAGGAACTGAGGCAAACAGGGTTAAGTGACTTGCCCTGAGTCACACAACTAGTAAGTGTCTGGAGCTAGATTTGAACTCAGATCCTTCTGACTCTAGGGTCAGTGCTCTATTCACTGCACCACCTAGCAGTCTTACTATATTATGTGTACTATATGACTATTTAACATGTGGTAGGAACAATATCTATTGCAGGCCTATACAACTTGTAGCCCATCTGTGGCTTATGGGTCTTGTGCTGCTTTGCTGGGCCCAAGGATTTCCTTTACATACAAAGGATGTTTTCCTCTACATTTTTCAAGCCAACAATTGCGCCCCCCTCCAAATCCTTTGGTAGGTTACAAATTGTGCAGGCCTTATCTATTGCTATTCTGATTGGGAACCATGGCAACATACCTATTGTTCTAGAAATCTGCCATGATGATCCATAATGTTTGATTGGTCCAAAGAACTTAGGTTTAAACTATTTAACTCCCTGTCACCTAAGATATGATATCCAAGAGCTTAAGTGATTGAGTTCCTCAGGTTTCTGATAATAATAATTATAAAGGAAATTAAGCCTTATTGAAATTGAAGTTGAGGTAGAGTCAGACTCCTCCCTTGGGGAAAAGATCCCCCATTTTGCCTCTGAAGTTGATTTGGTTCTTGTCTTATCAGTAACCAAAGCTACCGAAGAAAGAAAGTTGTTACAGAAATGGATGTAATGTTATCAATGGAAATGCCATTAATGAAGATGCCTTATCATTTGTTTTGCTTCTGTGCCCTAAGGATCATGGGTCTTTCCATCTGACCTGGAGCTGAAACTCCCTATTGGAATGTGAGCTCTCTGAGAGCAGCAACGGTCTTGCTTTTCTGTTCTGTTTGTATTCCCAGCACTAAGTATGGTGTTTTGAATAAAGTCAGTACTTAAAAGCCTTTTCATTCATTCATTCATTCATTCATTTATTTACCTAATCTATCAGTTTAGTAACCCTGTCAAAAAAAGAAATGTTTCATCCAGCCTGACATGTTCTTGATAAAGCCAACCTTTCTTTTCTACAGGTTCACCAATTATCTCTTTAATTAAATATTCTAGAATTTTGCCAAGAATCAATCAAGTCCAAGGGGATACTGGTGGCAGATTTTATTCTGTTCTTTTTTTTTAAGATTGAGACATATGATGATGATGATGATGGTGGTGATGATGATGATGATGATGATGATGATGACTTAGTTAACTCTTATATAGTGCTTACTCTGTGTCAGGCACCATGCTAAGTACTTTACGATTATCATCTCATTTTGATCCTCACAACAATCCTATAAGCTAGTTGCTATTATTATCCCCATTATACAGATGAGGGAAACTGAAGCAAACAGAGGTTAAGTGACTTGTCCAGGGTCACACAGCTAGTAAGTGTCTGAGGCCAAATTTGAATTCATCTCTTTGTGACTCCAAATCTGCTGTTGCTCTCTTCATTGTGCCGCCTAGCTGCTATCTGCCTTTCTCTACTTTTGGGGTACCTTTCCCATTGTCCATGACTTTTCAGAGATTACTGACAGTGTCTCAATCATCATATAAGCCAGTTTTCTCAGTGTACCAGATTATAGTTCTTCTGAGCCTAGTGTCTTGAAATCGTGAAGAATGGCTATTCTCACCCTGCTTATCTCTGTATCAACTCCTGTTGTTCTGTCCTTTCTTACTCTCCTTAGCAGAGAAAAAAGGAGTAAAATAAGAACTTGGAGACTGCCTCCTACACAGTATTCATCACCACTTCCCATCCTCTTTCCAACATGACTACACCCCACTATCCTTTTTTTCCAGAGTTAGTTTTTGATGTCCTAGCAGTAATAAGCTCACTACTTAAGGAAGGATAATGGTTAGTTTTTATGTAGTTGACTCTGTGTGTAGAAATTGCAGGGTCGGGGCAGCTAGGTGGTGCAGTGAATAGAGTACCAGTCCTGGAGTCAGAAGGACCTGAGTTCAAATCCAGCCTCAGACACTCAACGCTTACTAGCCGTGTGACCTTGGGCAAGTGACTTAACCCCAACTGCCTTCCCCCCTCCAAAAAAAAAAGAGTACAGGGATGCAGAACAACATACATGTGTATGTGTATGTATGATTCTGCATCTCCTCCCAGTGGCTTGAATTTCCTTTATCTTTTTTTTTTAACATGGAACAATGGAACAAAGCATCTCCAATATATTAGATTTGACTCAGCTTCCAATTTCATGTTTTTCCATAGCAAACACACATAATACATCAAACAATACTGAGTTCTCAAATAACCAGTCAGTTCCCTTCCTTGGGCCCATGTTGTCTATTTGGTTTTCTTCAGACATTTTTACAATTAAATGAAGCCAACTTTAGATGAAGATAAATGATGATAAATACACCATGCAGCAACAATGCATAGTCTTTGATAAATTATTTTGGTGTGGTTTTTTTTTGTCTTGAGCTCAGATCCAAGCACTCTCTCTGATGGCTATTGCTCTCATTGCCCTGAACTCTTTGCTCTTTGGTCTCTTTACATTTTTAAAGAATGAGACCAAAATGCATATGATTAAACATTCTAATCCAGAGATTTAGACTTATGGGAAACACAATGATTCTGAATGACACTCACATAAGTAGTTCAATTCACAATAGGTAAAGCTATAAAGATGAATGCTTTGCCATTTACTTATGCATATTAATTGACAAATATATACATCACTTAAATAGTTAATGATTGTACTTTGTTCATTTGGGGCATATTTTGAACTTAATTGTCTGCTTATGTCATGTGGAAAGAATCTTCAATGGTTCCTTCTTGGCTACTGAATTAAGTCCAGACTCCCCAACCTGATATTCAAGACTTTTAACAAATCAATCTCCATTTTACATTCCATCTTTAGCTTATATTATCCTTTCTCTCATACCATATGACTTAACTGATATAGACTACTCACTGTTCCACATACAGACCTTACACTTTTATACTATCCTGGCTCCAAACCTACTCACTCATTCCCTATGCTTGTTAATTGCCTTCTCCTCTCCCCCATACAAACCTGCCTTATCCCCCGGTGATCCTGCTGGATGTGATCTCTGCCCCTCTGGAACACTCATACTGCTTCCCACTTCTCTTCTTTGCCCATCATATTCTTTTCAACATTTTGGTTACTTATCTCTACAGCTAGATTATAAACTCATTGATGTCAGGGGCCATCTTTGGGATCAAGTCTTTTCTGTCTTTGTATCTTCCATGGTACCTTGCATAATTCCTGAACAAGGGCTAATAACATTACTGACGCCTCTCAGACCTTGCATCCTCATTCCCAGGATCATCCTGCTTAGCTAGACACTCCTGAGTGACCAATATTTTTCAGCAATTTTTCCTCCTAGCTAATCTTATCTCCTTTCCATAGACTGTGGTTTCAAATGGTCATATTGTGCCAAGGGCAGCAGCTAATATAGTTGAACACATTTATTGAAAACCAAAAAAGATAGTTCAAATCCATGTTTTCCTGGCCCTATTCCTAGCACCACCCTGTAAATCTTAAAAAAAAAAACAACAACAACTATTATGTGGCATAACTAGGAACTAATCAAAAAATATTTTTCTCTATTGAAGATGTACATGTGCCCTCTTACCCTTCCCTACAGTTGACTGTAATGTATTTGTAGTATCAGAGGCAGCAAACAGTTTATATTCAGCAATGTTGCATTGGTAATGGAATGAAACACTCTACTGAAAACAGGAGTAAAGGGAGACCTGAACCCTGATCAGGCAATAAATATTTATTGAAAAACTACTATGCACTAGTTGGGTACTATCCTAGGTGCTAGGGGAGATTTGAAGCAGTAAAAGTCATAGGTCCTGCCTTCTAGGAGTTAATAGTTTAATCAGGGAGGAATGACCATTAAATGATCAAAGAATATTATAAATCAACAATAGTGTAGTAAAAATCAGAAGGGCAACAAGAGTTCAAAGATCAAAGTCCAAAGAACAAAGCAAGGAAAGATGAAGGTTACTGTACTATTCTACACACAATTCAGAGATAGAAGTGGAATTTAGACACAGCCCACATTTGAATTATTTTTCTTCATGGGTCAATTATTTAATTTTTAAATCAAGTCATTTTATCTTTTTTCAAAAAAAGATAAATCTGTTGTTGCTTTTTGTTTTATGCCACAGTCCTTTACCCTTAAGATCTACCCTTCGTTGAACACTTCCATCCCCTTGTAACCACCTCTCCCCTCCAAAAAAAGTCTTAAGCAAAACCAACCAACATTGTGTACCATCATCGGACTATGTATATAATGCTTTCCACGTCAATGGTCCTAACTTCTTTGAGAGGTAAAAGATATATTTCCTTATTACTTCACTAGGACTGATATTGTTCTACCATTCATCACAATTTGGCTGCTTTTTAGTGTTGTTACCATTTAAGTTGCTGTAGTCATCACTTACATTTTTCTCTTGATTCACTTTTCTTTCTTTACTCAGCATCATACAAGTCCTCTCTATGTGTCTCTGAATTTTTCATATTCATCATTTGTCATGGTACAATAAACCATCCCTCCCCCAATCCAGCCATTTTTGTAGAGTCATCTCAAAACAACAATCTTCTGGCCATATCTATACTTGTACTGAGTTAAAACTAAAATCAACATGATACAATTCCTAAAACATTAGAGAAAGATGAATAGGAATTGGTTCTGGCTTGGTCAAATATGTAGATATATTTGCCTGGCTTGCTCCTGCAACACAATCCTGTGTAAATCATCTTCCCTTTCTGCCATCTGAGTTTTATCAGGGAAATGCTTTTACCATAATTCATCCTGAACATATCAGGATCTACCTTCACAAGAGTAATTAACTACTGCCCAGGAAAAGCAGATAAAGATTTAGAATGAATTACATGTAGAGATTAGAATGTAAACACAGAAATCTCAATTAACCTTCTAATCTATAGGTCAGGAGGGGGGAGGTCTTCCAGTTACAAGAAAAATAAAATGCAGATTTACTAGAGGCATGAGGAAGCTGTTTGGCAGGACTTGGGTAACAGTTATGAATTGTGTTAATAGTAGGCAGAGTTCTAAGGTTCAGTTCGGAAAAAAAAAAACCACTGAGTCCAGGTGCACAGCCAAAGCTAACCCCAAATGTGAGAGAGTTTCAAATACAGAGGTTCTGGCTACAGCTGACCCAGAGCAGGCACAAACTGCATTTCAGGATTCTCATTTCCTGCTCTAGGTGAAAAGGAAGGTTGATGTGAGAGTCTACATTAATGTAAACAAGCAGTAGCACCTTCTTAAGCCCATAAAATAGGTTGGCATTTCATTTGTTTCAGATTTAGGTGAATGTACATACTGGTCCTCATTGTACATAATCCGGGGCACACAGCCCACCTCGGCACAGTGCCCATGGGAGTCAAGCAAGGACAATCAAGGTATTGTCCTGTAGGTTTTCTGGTTCATGTATCCTTGGCAGTGACAGACCCATAAGGAATTCTTGGGTAGGTGGGTGTGGGTGGTTGATTATTTATATCCACAAATATTAACTCAAAGTCTGAGAGAAATTTTCCTGAAATGTGCTCTAGTCCTTCACCAGTCAGTGGCAGGAAGTAAAGAATGGCCAGAAGATTGCATGTGTTTCTCACCATCCCTTTGCCCTCTTCACTGAATCTGCAATTTTGCCTATTACATACCAGTCAACCAGATGCAAACTGAAATCTGCAGGCGAATGTATTTAGTCAATATATTGAAGACAAGACATCTGGATGATAGACAAAAGTTGTGAGATGGTTCTATAGAGATTCACAGGATTTATTATGTTCCATTATGCTGTGGCAAAAGCACTTACGATACCTTCAAACAGAAACCTTCCTTAATTTTCACTAGTTAATCTGATGAGCTTCCAACAAGAGGTTGTGAAGGCTCCCTCCCCAACACCATGATGTTGGGGCCATAGCTTGACCATTTAATTGTTTTTTCGTGGCCCTTCCTCTGCCTTCCATGTTGTGGCATCAGCATATCTCACTCTCAGTCAGATCTATTTTACAACAGTATGAGATATTTCAGAATACTTTATTTTCCCCTCAGGACCGATTTAGCTGCATCTGAGAAAACATGACTTCTCTGAAGCTGAAAGAGAGACATTAAAATCAATCTCCCAGACTTCTCGCACTGCAAGTACCTTCCACCTCTGGGGTCTCTTCTCTCTCCTCTCTCTCCCTCTTCCTCTTCATCTCTATCTCCATCTCCTCTTTCTCCAATACTTCCAACTTAAGTACTTCCATATCTTCATACCCATACACCTTCTTCAGATTCCTTTTATGTGTTGTCTTCTGGACTGGGGGAAGGAGAAGAGAAGCGTCTTCTCTAGATGGAATTTCAAGAGCATCCTCTGAGTCCTGATTCCAATCACCATCTCCATATCTAATCTACCACTTTGCAGTTTTCACCTACTGTTCTATATTCTACCCTCTGAGGCTGAGCAGAACAAATTTAACTCCTGTTCCATGTGACAGCCCTTCATATATTTGAAGAAAACGATCATACCCCACACACAAATCTTCTCTTTTTCAAGTTAAATATCCACAAGGTTGTTTTTTTCTTTTTAACTAAGCTAGGTAGTGCAGTAGATAAAGGGGTAAAGAATGGAGTCAGGAAGACCCAAGTCCTAATCCAGGCTCAAACAAATCCTAGTTGTGTGACCCTCAGGAAGTCACTTAACTTCTATCTGCCTCAGTTCCCTCATCTATAAAATGAAGATAACAGCACCTACTTCCTTATTGTGAGGACCAAGTGAGATACTAGACTTAACACAGTGCCTGGTACAAAGTAAGTACTATATGATTATTATATTGTTGTTATTATTATCATTATCACCTGGCTTGATCTCAGGTCCTTCACCATTCTAGTCACCTTTCTCTGGACCTGAGGTGCCTCATCAATGTCTTCTGTAAAATGTGTCATCTAAAACTGACCAAAGTACTCCAGAGGTGACCTGCGTCCTTCTGGACCTGATGCCTTCTCAACACAGTCCAACACCACATCAATATTCCATATGCTATTGTTACTTCATCCTGAACTAGACTATTAAACCCCTCAGATTTTTTTCATAGGGACTGTTCTCTAGACCAAATCCCCAATTCTGTACCTCTAAGAATTGATTTTTTAAAAAATTCAAATGTAAGGCTTTACCTTTCTCCATATTAAATTCCAACTATAATAAAAAGCAGAAATGATTCTGCTTATTGTTTTAGTTTATCATCAAGCTTCTTTTGGATCTTGACCCCATCATCATAATATGTCAAAGATCCCTATTATTTTAAGTCTTCTCCAAACTTGATAAGGACCTATACCTATACCTAATAAAATGCTAATAAACATTTTGATTAGCCAAGGGTCAATGATAGGTTCATAGATTACTCCATTAAAGACCTCTCTCCATGTTGATATCAAAACATTAATGACTAGTCTTAGGGTTTAGCCATTCAATCGTTTAAAAATCTCCTGAACTAAAATATTGTCTCACTCACCTGTCACAATCTTGCCCACAAGAATAGTATGAGGGATATTGTCAAATATTTGGATGAAATCTAGGTATAAATAAATACTCCCCTATAAATATTGCCCTCATCTACCATACTAGTAAGCCTGATACAACAAAAGAAGGGGAGAAGATAAAAATAAGTTTGGCAAGACTGCTCCTGATAAAATGATGTTGGCTTCTTGTTATTACTGTTTTCTAAATACCCACAAACAATCCCTTTAATAATTAAATTCTATCATTTTTCCAGGAACAAGAACCAAACTTGCCAAGCTAAAGTTTGAAGATGCTATCCTCTTCCCTTTTTTGAAAAATCTGCCCAACATTTGCATGTCTCCAGTCTTAGGACATCTCCCTTAGTCTCCATGACTTCTCAAAGGTGCCAGACAGAAGTTCAATAGGAAAATCTATGATTTTTTAACTTGGGGTTTGATTTGTTTGTTTGTTTGTTTCCCCTTAGTACTCTGGTTCATCTGGGCCTATATATATATATATATATATTTTTTTTTTTAGGGCAGCTGAACTATCTTCTCACTTATCTTGTGCTTCAACTTCTTGTTGACCTTTTTTCCTTTGTCCTAGCCTTCCAAGTTTGAAGATCTAGGAACACTCCTTAGCAGACAAAAGATAAACAAAGATACACTGGGTGTATCTGTCCTTTTTTTCCCCATCAACTTCTCATCCACTTGAAATACAACTTCTTTTTCTTTGATCTTCTTCACATCCCTAACATCACTTTAAAAACAAAGATTTGCGGGGGGGTGGGGGCAGACAGGAAGAGGTTCTTAACATTCCCCCTCAACTTCAATTCATTCTGAGTTTAACCATATTATTCTTGTATTCATCCCCTACTACCTGCCCTTGCTTCACTCTTCCAGTTATTAGACTAAGATTCCACCTCCTGTCCCCCAGTAAAGTGCAATTTCCTGAGGGAGTAAGATAAAAGTCAAGTGGTTTGGAAGGGAGCAAAGAATTGAAAAGAGCTCCCTATTCATCAGGATCTTTGGGAGCAGTAGAATGGTGAGGCCCTAGCAGCCAGGGGGCTGGTGCCAGGTGCTTCCTGATCATGGATGGACAGGCTAAAGGAAGTCTCATTCTACTGAGCCAGCTTACCTTGAGTCAGTTGTTCATGTCAAGTCACCTATCTCTAATAGACTTGTAATATGGCTGGCTGATTCCACTTTCACCACAATTAACATTCCTTCCTTCCCCCATCTTAAAAAAAAAATATTTCTGAGCAACATGCATGACACAGAGCTATGCTTGGAAGATACCAAGATGCAGAACCATATGATGTTTTTTTCCACCAACCTAGAATATATTGCCTTTGTCCCAACCCACAAATTAACATCCCATTTTTATCAATAGCTTCTCTTTGACCATTCCAATGAAACTTATTTGCCATGAATATAGGATGCTGAATCAAAGTAGGATAACTCATTGGAAAAGGTCAGGCATAATAATTGTGAGTATATTTCAACCACTCTGGTGTTTTAATTTTGCTAAGCACTGTAACTATATTTTTTTAAAAATCCTTCTAAAATCTTTGCTGTGTCTCTGCGAGATATATTTCCCCAAGGGTACCTTCAAGGTTGTCAAATACATTCCACAAGCTTTAATCAAGTTACAGAAAAAGCAAATCAAGACTTTGAAGTACATTTATTACTCTCTCCATGAGACCATTTGCAACTCCCATCACAGTCACAGGGTCTATTCTAGGGTAACTGAGCTCCTATCTCTCCTGCTGAGCTTTTGGTCTCTGGAGAGTGAAAGATAGACAGAGACAGGCTGAGGAGATCCCTGAAAGTTCTCAGATGACAAAATGCAGAGTAAGACTTACTTCAAAATTGACAGAGATAAGCATTGACTGGGTCAATATACATATCAGTATCCATCCAATTCACATGACTAGGAGAATCTTTTACTTGACTATCTTTCCATCCATTTCCAACCTTAAATATCGAAAATCTAATGTTTATTTTTTTAAGAAAAGGTTTATTAAAACGAAATCAGTTTCCCTTGAAAACCATCCCATTTTCCATCAATGGTGCCATTTTCTCAATCTTCAAGCCTTGAAACTTAGATGTAATTCTTTCTCCTTCCTTATATCCTGAAATAATTGTCAATTATCTTTTCATGATAACTCTCTTCCCTGCCACCTTGTTAGTCCATGCCTTTTACAATAATTTCTTCACTGGTTTCCCTGCCTCTAGTTTCTCCAAGTCTCCATGTTCCACCCTATATAACCTGACTATTCTAACATCCCTTTATTACATCATACTCCTCTTCCAAAGCTTTTAAAGGTTTCTCACTGCCTACAGAATAAATTAGTTTTACACTTTAGCTTTCATAATCTGACCCAATTTTCCATGACCAAAGTTATCTAATATCTCCCCTCCTAACCATACTCTCCAAAATGAGTTGCATGCTCTCTTTATTGTCTCTTCAACACTTCATGCTAATTCTTCTTTCTAAATCTTTGCTCATGTCATTTCCCCACCAAGAAATCAAGTATTTATTAAGCTTCCACAATGTGCCAGGAACTGTGCTAGGCACTGGGGATAAAAGAATAAAAACAGAAGGAAACAATTCCTGCTCTCTCTTCTTTCCCACTTTCCAAACATCAAAGTCCACCTTCTATATAAGAGTTTCTCCAGCCACTCTAACTTTGTTGATCTCCCTTTTCTTTAAGTTCCTAGACTGTTAATTACTTTTCAGATCACGCATTTAAGCATTTAGTCATTAGTGTTTGATGTGGTTATCTAATGGTATCAAATGTGCTTGTCTTATATCCCCAGCTAGACTATAAGCTCTTAGAAGAAATTCTGATTAAGTTCCTTTTTTGTCTTTCTCCAATGCCCAACTCAGTTCTCTAATATGCCAATGCGCTGATGGCTCTGTGGTTCCACCAATGTGGGTCCAACAATGTGATTCACAGCTCACTCATGCCTGTTGATACTGTAAATGTAGTCCACCATAAATCTGCAATAGCAGGTCCACTCAACTTTCTGGGTGACTTTCATTCTTCTGACATTGCATGACTATCAATGGATCATGTGACCTGTCTTTTTGCTACATGACTTGCCAATCATTTTCTTGCTTATCATTTTTTCCATTTTTCCCCATATTTTGATAACCCCATTTGCCACCCATCCTCTTTTCCTTGCCAACTTGGTCCCTGAATCTTTGGGTTTTTCTTTATCCATTCCAACTGCTTTCTCACTCTGAAGATGCTCCAGACTCTATGCTACCTCCTCTGATGGGTGAGTTCCTGCCTGGAGCCACCATTTGAAAAAAGTGTTCAGGCCAGTCATGCTCACTTCCCTCCCCAGTCTGCTCCTGACTCTCCAGACTTTGACACCTTGCTATGCAGGTAGCTCCCCACTCCCATCCTCACCCCCACCTTTTTCAGATCCCTTTTATGTGTTGTCTCCCTCCATTAAAACTAACCTTCTAGAAGGGAGTTGGTGTCTTTCTTTGTTCTTATATGTGTTATCCTAGCACTTAGTACAGTGCCTGGCACATAGTAAGTACTTAATAGATGCTTCCATTATTTATTATCTATCTATCATCTAGCAAGCCGAGCTATCTGCCATGCTTCTCCTACATAGTTTTATTTATTTATAATGTATTGCAACCTGCTCATTCCTACCACACGTCTTTCTATTGTCTTTTGGGTGACCCCTAACTCCAATTATATATTATGTTCCACAACTTTTAGCCATTCAACACCATTGGAAGATGGTTATTAAAAAAGAATAGTTGTTAAAAAGATGGGCTTTTATCTCAGAGAGAAGCTTATGGTCATTAAAAAAAAAAACTTTTCAGTTTACCAAAAGCAATCCAGTCTCTTCTTCAATTCTGTGATCAAGTCATTGTCCATTTGCAGTCCCAGTCCAAGAGAAATATCTATTGATGGAGTTGTGCTGTAAATAGCACATCCAATGCATGGACCAATAGTGTCAAACTCAAACAGAAATGGGATCACTAATCGGTATATACGGATCTCTGCAGCCACATATTGACATAGTTTTAAATATACTATTATTTATGTCTTATTATCTTTTAATTTTTTTAATATTTCCCAATTACATTTTGATCTGATTTAATCTTAATGAGGAATGAGTTGCTCACAGATTGTGTGCTTGATACCACAGCTCTGGGCAACAGAGATTCTTCATTCACTTGGTTCTTTATCTGTGAATAATTAACCCCAAATCCTCTGAGTAATCATGGAAATTCTTTAGGAGGTTCTGTAATGTTTCAGCATTTAGGTCAATCGGCACATTGTCATTCACAAACAGGAGCATCTGCTGGCTGTAACCACCCATAGAGAATCCCTCTTCCCCTTGAACTTTGTGCCCAATCTCCCCCAAGACAGTACCAAAGATCTTTAGCAACCATCTCTTGGTTTTGTGCCTAATATGGTATTAATAATCAAAGTCATTGAGCAAAGATTTCAAAGAATTTTATAAGATTTTGACATATGCATGGGAGACGCCTTATTTGGGGAGAGCCTTTAATAAAGGCAAAGTTTTGCTCTGCTGCATTAAACGCTTTTTTTTAAGTAGTCAACAAATGATAAGGAAGGTAGGATACTGTATTCTCTATGCCATTTAGTCAATTTTCAGTCAATAAAAATTTACTAAGCACCTGCATGAACCAGACAGTTTGCTGGGGATACCAAGAAAGGTAAAAGATAGTCATTGCCTTGAGAGGATCACAGTGCAAAGGGGCAGACAACATGCAAATAACTATGTATAAACAAGGTATGTACCAGATAAATTTGAAGTTATCAACAGAAGGAAAGCATTAGAATTAAGGGAGATCATGAAAGGTTTCCTGTAGAAGCTGAAAGGAAACTAGGGAAGCCAGGACATGCAAATGAAGAGGGAGAGCATTCTAGGCATGGCAGCATCCAGTGAAAATATCCAGAGTCTAGAGACACAGTTTCTTGTTCAAGGAACAACAAAAAGGCCAGTGTCATTGCATCTCATTGCAGGTTATGAAGGGCTCTGAATACTGAACAGAAGATTTTGTAGCTGGAAATGTAGTCTGGTATGGAGTACCATTTATGGATGTTTTCCTGTCCCATCTCATACATTCATCCAGAATGCTTTCAGTGGATGTATAGATTATTCTCATAATGAACTTGTATAAACGGAAAATTAAGTGCACAGATCAATAGTTATTGGTATTCTTTTGGTTAGCTCTTTTTTTGGTAATAATAAAGTCTGACATTTTTGCTATTTTCCCTTCTATGCCTGTAAATACCTGCTGAATGAAGAAGAGTAATACAGAATGATTTCTGCTAGAACCATGCAAGAATAATAGCTCTTCTTTCCCATACGATTCCCATGAGATTTCACTTTGATTCATATTATGGCAAGATTCTATTTCATTGATTCTATGGGTCATCACCATACCAGCAAAGCAAATACAACTATAATAATGACCAGAATAATCTCCATCAGATCTTTCACTACTGAAATCTCATACTATCATTATGGATTGTAAACATAGTACAGAAAGATTCAAATGTCTACCAAAAATAATTGATTGAAGGATGAATTATGCTGGGGATACACACACATATATGTATGTATGTACACACACGTGTGTTATGTGTATGCACATGGCGGTTCTTCATTCTCAAAGAGGACCAAAATGGCATCACTATGTTAGATCACACATCACACAAGTTACAGTGTGTCAGATTCTGACTGATCAGACCAATATCAGCTTGGAATGCTTTACCACAGACTGGGCAGAAACAGTCCACATGAACATTTGGGGTGGGTTCTCTAAATTTGTACATCTTGCATTTCTTTTGAGTTATTTCAATTCTGCTTTGCTCATAGAGCACAGCACCTTCTCTGATGTGGGCACGCCATGCTGAAAGGTCCTAAGCCAGTGTCTCCCATGTCACATAATCAATTTCACAGTTCTTTAGAGAGACCTTGAGAGCATCCTTAAATTGCTTTTTCTGACCACCATGTGAACGCTTGCCCTGTGTGAGTTCTCCATAAGTCTTTTAGGCAAGCATATGTTTGACATTTGAACAACATGGTATATACACACACATAAATGTATATGCATGTATATAGATATCCATACACACAGAGAATGCAGTATATACCTACAAATAGAGCTAAAACTCAGAATTTTCAAGCAGCTTGGTGAACATCTGGTATATAAATGTGAATTTTTACTGAGAGAGGAGGTTATAAATACTAGACTATGTTAGGTGTTGAGGACATCAAGGCTCTCATAAATTATAACACTGGTTTAGGGTTGTGATTTCTTTACCCATAATAGGCACTCAATCTGTTGATTGATTGGAGTTTTAGGAATGCTTTGAGATATATGCTCCTGGCATACATCTTGACATTATTTGATGGTTTGCTGAGTGTTTCCTTTCCAACAAAACCAACAGAAATAAAGTTAGTATTATTATCCCTATTTCATAGAATATAAACTCTCACTCTCAAGAGAGAGGAAGTGAATTACTCAAAATGGTTCAGTTGATGAGTGATCAAGAAATAATTGAAACCAACAACATCTTCAGATTCTTAAGTCCAGCTCATATCTATTACTGCTCACTGCCTTTCCCCACGTTTATCATTCTAGAATATCTTCTCTTTAGTATTCCTTGAAGGAAGCCTGACATTCTGCATCTTAATCTAACATGACACTGCATAATGTTGTCTGATGGAGAATTGTGAGTATGTGAGTATTGTGAGAAATGCCAGAAGAGGGAAATACTCTGAATTGCCAGGAGACAGTGGCATACTATTACACTGATGCATTGTCTGTTTCAAAGACACTCTACCCTGAGCCCTTTGGGTTTGACAAGCAAAGTTGGCAAAAGGATGAGAGGGAGAAAGGAAGAAACCTAGAGGGGTACCAAGGCCAATCCATGAAGAATAGAGTGTAGATTCACTGGAGATCAGAGGGCTGGAGTTGGTCTGAGGACTGGGGATGTGATCACAAAATTACAGAGTGAATAAGGCCTGGTATATTTCTCATTCTATTAAATTAAGCCCAATGTGACAGCTTTTACTCCTCCTCTATCTAGCATTTTATCGAGATCTTATGTAACTTTTGTTTGTGAGACAGAGAATGAAAGAAGCTTGAATTCTATCAAGTTATTTGTAGGGGGGAATTAGTCATTCTCCCATAATGATTATAGGATTTGAGGATAGGTGGTATAGTAGAAAGAGTATCTGGTATAGAATGAGGAAGATCTGAGTTCAAATTTGGCCTCAGATACTTACTAGCTGTATGACCCTGAACAAGTCACTTAACCTTATCTGCCTCTGTTTCCTCATCTGTAAAATGAACTGGAGAAGGAAATGGCAAACCACTCCAGTACCTGTCACAAAAACCCCAAATGGGATCATGAAGAATCAGATACAACTGAAATGACTTGAACAACAACAGTAAAAAGGGACTTTAGAGATTCAAATGTTTCATTTTAAAGATCAGGAAACAATGACATTAAATTAACCAAGTTTCTCTCTTCCTATTTCCCTTAACTTTTCACTGGATTGAAGAATCTCCCAAATCATTTTTATGTTTGATTAGTAGAAGCTTTGTATGAGAGTCTCTCATGTGACACAAAGGGTACCTTGGGGGATTGTCACTTCCCTGACTTGTCCTCACACAGAAAATCTGGGAAATTCACCACATGACACCACCCAATGTGTCACCACCACCTCCCCCCGTGACGGCACACAGTTGTCAAACAAAACTTAAAGAAGAAAAAAACTTGTTTATAGGTCAAAGAAAACCAACGGGTTCTTATCACAGCTCCTAGAAAATATGACTATCAATGAATGAGCCTTGCCCTGAGACCAATATAGCCTCAATTCCTCATGACCATCCTAGGTAAGGTGTTTCCTGTTGTGTTAACTCAACATGGACACATACTTCACTTTCCCACAAATCCCAGAAGGTGGAGCCCATCACTCCTCTGGTTCTCTATAGATCCCAGGCTAGGATTCACCAATTCTACTGTTCTAGGTTCAGGTAGCCCCTCCCAGTTGCTCATGGCCATTTTCCCCTTCATCCCTGGGCAAACTCAGTAGAGAAGATGGGACTATTTCAGAGTTGCCCATCCTGAAGTCATTACAGCTCAAATGTTAGGGACCAGTCCACCTCCCCTCAGATACACTTCTTTTGCATAATAATGCTTACATATTTCTAGGCTTACACAAAAAACCAGGAGTGTAGACTCACCACTTTAATCTGGCATTGGGGCTCTCCAGAAAGAGAAAAAAAATTAGTCTCTGCTTATATTTCTTTGAGCCAAATGTTGTAACAACCTCTGCCTCTGCTGTCATCGAGCTTTCCTAGGGGATAAAATAGCAACCCCAAACCTCCCATTGTTTGTTTTTTTGAGAACTACCCAGCTTTGCCTTGGAGATATGACTGTTTTTAGGACCTATAGGTATTGCCATATGGATTCTGTATACTTGCTAAGCGACAGACTGGTTAGACAAGTTCCAGACTCATTACCCCTTGAACTGTCTTTGAGAGGCAAAGCCAAAGTTCTGTTTTATTGTGTATATATGTATTCCATTTAAATATTCTGGCTAAAAAAGAATGAATAGTTACAATAAAAATTCTTTGAACATTCAAGATGCTTCTTGAAAAAGCTACCATGATGCAGAATTCCCTTATGGCTCCTAATTTGATGATACTAAGTCTTCTAGAGTTTTGGTGGTGATTTTAAAAAATACTAATTAATTCATAGTAGTATAGTATATATGTGTGCATGTATGTGTATAGATAATCACAACATATGTGTGTATATATAATATATAAGTATATGTGTATATATACACATACATACATAATTCTATAAGCTAGGTGGCTCAGTGGATAGAATGCTGGGTCTGGAGTCAGGAAGACTTGAGTTCAAATCTGGTCTCAGACACTAGCTGTGTGACCTTGGGCAAGTCATTTAACTTCTGTTTGCCTTAATCCACTGGAAGAGGAAAAGGCAAACTACTCCAGTATCTTTGCCAAGAAAATATCATGGATGGTATTGGTGTACTATGATCCATGGGGTTAAAACTGAACAATAACAACATAAAATTATATGTGTGTATGTATACATGTATTCTTTTTGCTCAGTCATTAGCAACTCTTCATGAACCCATTTGGGGTTATCTTGGCAAAGATACTGATATGGTTTGCCATTTCTTTCTGCAGCTCATTTTACAGATAAGGAAAATGAGTCAAACAGAGTTAAGTGACTTGACCAGGCTCACACAGCTACTAAATATCTAAGGTTAGATTTAAACTCTAGTCTTCTTGACTCTAGGCCCAGCACTGAGCTATCTAGCTTCCCTATATGTGTATGTATTTATGTGTGTGTATGTATGTATGTGCTTATGTATGTATGTACATATACATACACACACATGCACGTATCTTTGGAGTGCCCTGAAGAAAACACTATTCTCGGTGCCATGAGAAATTATTGAAAAGCAAAAGAAACTGTCATTCCTCTCAAGGTATTTAGAAGCCATGGAGGAAACAGCAATACCACATGTTAAGATTGCAATGCTCATAAATAATTTATGGAAGCTTCTGGATACCCTGTGGTCAGCCACAAGAAAGTTGACTACAGGCCTCTAGTCCTAATATTTAGACTTCTGAGTACTCTTCCCCAAATCCCTTAGAATGTTCAATATTTTTGTTATTGATTGGAGTAAAGACATAGATTATATACTTACTGAATCTATAGATGACACCAAGCTGGAAAAGTTAATATAGTCAATAAAAAAGGGGTCATCCAAAAAAAGATCTCAGCAGCCTAGGTCAATGGGTCAAACCTAACAATATGATATTTGATAAGTATAAATATAAAACCCCACATACCCAGGTTTAAAAAATATCAATGTTATAAATACAAGATGGGGGAGACATGATACACAACAACTAATGTGAAAAGAATGGGTGTTTCAGTAAACTACAAGTGTCATAAGAGCTAAATGAATGTTGACTGCCCAAAAAGCTAGAGGTAGTGGTGGTGGTGGTTATTGTTTTTAAATCTGTGATTTAAAGCTCATGGTAAGGAATTTCTATCAATATAGACCAGCATCTCCTTTGCAATACTCATTCTTAGAAAAGTGTCTGAGGTATGAGAAGCTTGTGACCTACCCTGGGTCACAGAATCAATTCACTTCAGAGACAAGGACTTTAACCCAAGGTTTCTGGTTACCTCTCTTGAGATCCTAGATCTAATTAACAGAAGCCCTGATTGGGCTACCTTTGGAGCGTTGTGCCCAATTTCTAGGTATTACATTTTAGAATGAATATATACAGATGGGTTGAAGAAAATGGTCATGTTTAACATGAAGAAAAGAGTTAAGGAAACCTGATGGTGATCTTATAGTATTTGAAATTTATAATTGTTTTGACCTCCATATAGAGAGAAAGAGACAGACTGACAGAGACAGAGAGAGACTATAGAAAGTGGACTAAACAACCTTTATAGTCATCTTCATGATAGCTGGAGGATTTTAGCACTGCCTCAAGGGTTCAGGTAAAAAAAAAAGGGGGGGCCGGTATTTAGAAGAATAAATACTCTGATCTCTAAGATTCCAAGGAGATTGCCCCAGACTCACAAGAGCCAGGACTAGTGTGTGAGACAAGATAACAGGCCTGTAACCCTGTACTAAGGCTACTTCTGGCTGCTGGGCCCCCTTCATTAGCACTTTACTGCATGATCAAAACCCTGTGATTTTTAATAAAATATATAAAGGTACTGTGAATTTCAGGAAGTTAAAAAAAAAACAACCTTGATTTGGTACAATGGTTCTCATTTAGTAGTTCACAAACCCTTTTGGGGTTTGTTCTGATGATCCAAGGGGTTGATGTTAAAAATTCTTTATTGACAACTTAAGCCAATAATTATCCAATAGTAAATGATTACCCAATTATGTTATAAATATATTTTTCTTCTGTGACAATAAGTATGTGTGTAGATAAATATGAAAAGGATAAATATGAAACCCCTTATACCAAGGTTTAAAAAAATAATATTAATGTTATAAATACGAGATGTTGGAGACATGAAATATAACAATTAATGTAAAAAGAACATGGGTGTGTGTGTGCGTGTGTGTGTGTGTGCTTGAAACATGATAGATTTGTTTCTACAGCAACTCAAAACTGTCAAGATCATTGGCATAATGATCAAGTAGAGACCAAAATCAATTCTGACCTTCCTGTTCACCCTTCTCTGACTCATGGACCAATCCTGGACACAATGGAGAAATAGATAAATTTCTTATCCAACTTTCTAGGCCCCTGACTCTCCATCATCAACACCCTGGCTCCTTTTCCTCACTTCCCTTCATACTACCATATACCTATTGCCATTAACAACTCACTACTAAATAGTTTGAAATATTCTACATCATTCTCAACCCATCCCCCCATAAGACTTTTCTCTCCTATGCCCCATTCCCTTTTTAGATGCTAATAAATAATAATGGAGAATATCCAGAAATGTTATAATTAATTATTTTATCATTCCTTTTAGATAATATAGCAATCTATCAAATAGTTTGCTGGAGCCAGCTTGGACTGGTTCTCAGGAGCAGATTGTTAAATTTTCAGTGTGAGTATTTATACCTGGGAAAACAGCAAATGCTACAAATCAGGATTTGATTTTTTAATTATTATTAATTGTCTTGACTTAAGGTGAGACAGGGTGGCTAGGTGGCACAGTCAATAGAGCACTGGCCCTGGAGTCAGGAGGACCTGAGTTCAAATCCAGCCTCAGACACTTAACACAAAAACTGGCTGTGTCAACTTGGGCAAGTCACTTAACCCCAATTGCCCTACCCTCCCCCCTCCCCCCAAAAAAGTGATGGAGAAAATATTAATACTAAAGATTAAACTTAAAAGAATGACTTGTGTAATTTTTTTTTCTTCTTTAGAGAGGTGGTTATTAAACATTTACTAGCACACTGTTGATTTTAACAGTTACAGAAATGGTAGATTATTTGAGGGAAATTGTTTTTGGTCAAGTGTAATTTTGAAGCCTTTAAACTCAAGCTGCTTAAATGTACAATCCTTTACCTACTTAGCAAGGAAACAGAATAATTAGCATAATATCCATAGAGATTTTGAAGGCAAGGCATCATCACACAGCAAATAGAGAGTTGGCCTCAAAGTTAGGAAGATGTGGGTTCTGATTCAAATACATTCAAGATATTGATACAAAAGCAGAACAGCTATCAACTACACTGATGCAAAGAATTTCCTCACCTGGAATTTCGGAGGAGGGGAGAGAATAATAAAATGAAATCATGCTTTGAGATACTTGAAAATGGGAAACACACACACACACACATACACATGCACACACATATGTGATTTAGCAAGGCATAATGGAAAGCGTCTTGAATTTGAAGTGCAAGAACATGGGTTCAAACTTCAGCTTTGCTTACTACCTGTGTGATTTTAAGCAAGTCATTTAACTTCTCTTGGTCTTGGTTTCTTCATCTGCAAAATGAGAGATTGGACTGAATGAATCCTAAGGTGCCTTTCAACTATAGCCCAGGCTCAAACAACAATCAGTTATTAACACAAATGAATTAAAGTAGTGGTATGATCATCTGAAACTAGTAATTAAAAAATCATATACTGAGAATTATTGTTATTCAATATTGTCATTGTTTATTATTTTTGTATTGCTTATTATTGTTATTTTCAGGCTGGTTTACCTCCCTTATTCTGTTTTTTTTTATTTTATTCTTTAAATTTAAAAAAGATTTATTTTATTCCAAACTTAAGAAATAAAACAAGCATTTCCATAACACTATTAATAGATCAATTTTCATTCCTTGAAACACCTAACACAAGGGAAAATTGGCCCTGGTGGTTTTTTGTTTGGAAAACAAATTATTAAAAATTTATCATAGTTAATCAACAAAAAGAAAAATTTCTGCCTTGATAATCCCAGGTTGACCACAGTAGTATCATAATCATTTAATCTAACCTTTGTTTGTCCTAGCTACCTTGTGCACCTACCCTCAGAAAAGCTTCTGAAGCATCTCCAACCATTAGATGAGAATCTACTGAGCCATCTTTAAGGCCGACATGGCAGATATCCAATCTGGAGGCAGTATCTGTGTCCCATAATCTGTAGTTTTTCAAAATTTCTAAAGGAAGGACCTGTAATGTTAATGAGAGTTGAGGATCTTCCCTGCCCATTAACAGGCCTCACATGGAGCCCAACAAGAGAAGCCTGATTAGGGGAGGTTTCTTTTGTTACTTTGTAATTAGGCAGTGGGTCACAAGTGTTGTGATGCCCTCTGACTCTGAAGAAGTATATATATATATATGTATATATATATATATATATATATATATATATATATATATATATATATACTCTGAGGTTAGCATTTTGCTTTGTGGCTTACTCACGGGAAGAATATTCATCCAGATGAGGCTCTGGGTAGCCATTAAGGAGGCCCCAGGCTTTGAAAACCCGGATGTTGATGCTTCTCTCTCTCTGGTAATTATGTATGTATATAATGGTCAGACAGTTGCATCTGTCTGCTAATCTGTGATGTATGTATTATTTGGTCAGACATTTAAAAATCCTGTCTGTTGGTCTTTATGCTATTATTCTGTAGTTCAGCATGCTGACTTTTCCCCCTAAACTAAGTAAATTATATATATGTTTGATTAAAGTAAGATTGTTAACCCATTTTGAGTTGCTTTCCTTTAGAAAAGTAGATCAAAGACCCTGTGCTAGTGGTCATACTGGGTATGATAGGATGCTTGCTGTTACAGGGTCTGGAAACTATGTTACCTCTCCCACTCTACTCAAAGTCTTCAGCATCCTTGCCCTTATAGGTCTTCCACTCAGGAACTTGACAACAATGGTAAAGACGAAGATGGTGAAGACTGATACTTTGCCACTGATACTAGCTGAAGCAATGCCATAGGATCCCCAAAGTATCTCAAGTTTTGAGAAAAGGAAAAGTAGCTCCTTTTACTATTCAGGGCTGGGAGGTATCTTAAAGGTCCCATCACCTCATGAATAAGGAATGTGAAACACAAAATTGAAGTCATTTACCCTAGGTCACACAGGCAATATGAAGTAACACCCAAGATCTCAACCTAAGTCTTCTAGCTCCAAATCCAGAGCTTTTTCTACAATACCATAGTGGATCTTCAGACACACACACACACACACACACACACACACACACACACACACACACA
>NW_027187349.1:12552184-12597189 GCF_028583685.1 Petaurus breviceps papuanus
CACACACACACACACACACACACACACACACACACACACACACACACCATGGAAAGGGGTTACTCTAGAAGCCCTCCTCTTTAAACAAGGCTGGTCCTGCATATATGCAAAAGAAAAGGGACTGCATTTTATAGAATTATAGACTTTGAACTAGAAGAAACCTCAGAGGTCATCTTGTCCAACCCCCTTATTTTACAGTTGAGGAAACTGAGACCCGCAGAAGTCAAGTGATTCGTACAATGTTACATAGAAAGCATGTTATCAGAGGTGGGATTGGAACCAGGCCCTCTCACTCCATAGCTAGAGCTGTTTTCACTGTACCAAGTCATCTGGTTCAATCTCCTTATTTTATGGATGTAAACACATGAGACTTTGTGGCTTCCATTCTATCTGGGCCAACTCTTTAACCAAATTATACAAACTTTATGATATTATCCCAAGCTGCTAGACTTGTCAGTCAGCTGAGTAACATGCCAGACAATACCCATGACTCATGAACTCTTTTCTTCTCCCATCTTAATACCTAGCTAGGTACTTTAACAAATGTGTTAAGAGCTACATTAATCAAACAAAAAGAGAATCTGGATCTAAGGCAAAATGTATCTGGGAGGCCCCACACTAATCTGAGTTTAGTATTTATCTGATTCTATTGGAATTCTGCACTCATTTCTCTGCCTTTCTCTGCCCCCAATCTCCTTCCACTCTTATCTCTCCCTCTCTCTCAATTGAACCATTTTCTTCTTTCCCCCTTCTTCCTCCATTAAGGAACATTTATTTAGCTCTTACTATGTGCCAGACACTGTGCTCACTTCTGTCCTTCTGTATTATTATGTATATTTTTATAAATGCACATTTTAAGAATTGGGGGTTGGACTTTCTTTAAAGGAGTTTCAACAGGCATGAACACAGAGCTGAGAAGACCCCTTTGCTGGAGAGAAAGTGAACATCATCCAGTTATAAACCAACTGCGGGTTTTCTAGTTAATATATTGGTATATTCAACATTATTTATGGGAAACAGAATTTTTAATCCTTCCTTGGTATGGAAACTCCTCTATTTAACAGGCCATCAGAATAACTTAATTTGGTCCTTAGTCAAAATTAATCTTCTCACTTAACATAGGATAGAAAAAATTAGAACATTCCCCTTTCTTTCCACATAGCCTACCCTCTTTTTTCTCTTTTAATATGGTAGAAATTGTAGCACAGAAAAATTGTCACGGGGCATCTAGGTGGCACAGTGAATAGAGCACCAGCCCTGGAATCAAGAGGACCTGAGTTCAAATCTGACCTCAGACACTTAACACTTACTAGCTGTGTGACCTTGGGCAAGTCACTTAATCCCAATTGCCCTGCCTTCCCCCCTCCAAAAAAAAAAAAAACACAGTTGTCAGTCAGCACCTTTACTAAGAGTCACTATGTGCAAAGCACTGTATATTAAGTATGATGGGGGGATACAGAGTCATGAAAAAGGTGGTCTATACCTTTAGGAAGTCTACAAACTATATGGGGAAGGGGAGAAGGGAAGCAGCAGTAGCACCAATGAGCCAAGATCTCTTTTCCAGAACCTTCCCAATGCATAGGGCATGGTACATTTCACATAACAGATATGAACTGTTTGTTGATGGATTGGAATGTTAATTGAACATACTAAGGATGGAACATTATACAAACTGAAAGCATGCTTCCTGAGCAAACTCCAAGCGGAGCTGTGAGGTAGGGAAGGCATGGGAAGAATTCCTCAAGTAAGTACAATTCGGAAAGAGGGAAGGTATGTTTAAGGATTGGTGAAACAGTAGAAAGGACATGTTCAATGACATAGAAGTGGAAAGAGTAGTAGGGTCTTTTAAAAATATACTAATCATATTAGCTTAACTGGCTATGAAGTCAAGTGAGGTTAATAAGAAATAAAGGAGAGATGAGCAGGGTGGGGAGACACAATAGTTTTGAATGTAAGGCTGAATTTAGATTTGATCAGAAGAGGGAAAGGACCCTGAACTAAAAAGTCATAGACTATTATGAGAAGTGAGAAGAATTTTAGCGAACACTCAGTCTCAACCCTTCATTTTAAATATGAGGAAAATGAAGCCTGGATAGATTAAGCAACTTGTTCATAGTCACACAGCTAGTAAATGGCCATACTGAGACATAGCCCTGACCTTCTGACCCAGATGGGCAGTAAAATTTTCCAGAGACTAACATATAATCCTTTCTAAAACCCTGATTTGGGTAAAAGATTTGTATTTTAATCAAGGCTTCACCACTGCTATGAGACCATGGACAAATGGACAATTTCCTTATCTGTAAAATGAAAGTAGTACTGCTCAAATTTGTCAATAAGGTCATTGGTGACTTTAGAGAGAGAAATTTCAGTAGTATGTGGATGGAAGACCATTTTATCTGTTTCTTCCTGTTGACCCAGTTTCTAAACCCACAGACTTTTGGATTCAAGTTTCCCTACTTCAGTGCAGACATCTTTCTCTTCATCTTACTCAACATTCACCTCTTCATAATAAGCTTCTTAATCATATTTGAGGGCAAGGACTATTTCTCATGTTATCTTTGCATCCTTAGTCCCTCCTACAATGACTTGCATATAGTAGGTACTTAAGAAATGTTTCTTGGTACAGGAAAATGACAAATGCTAGAGAGGATGTGGAAAAATTGGAACACTAATGCATTGTTGGTGGAGTTGTGAACTGATTCAACCATTCTGGAGAGCAATCTGGAACTATGCACCCAAAGGGCTATAAATAAGTGCATATCCTTTGACTCAGCAATACCACTTCTAGGGTTGTATCCCAAAGAGATCATAGAAGTGGGAGGAAGACCCATACGTACAAAAAATATTTATAGAAGCTTTTTGTGGTGGAAAACAATTGGAAATTTAGGGGATGCCAATCAATTGGGGAATGGCTAAACAAGTTTTGGTATATGAATGTAATGGAATACTATTGTGCTATAAGAAATGAGGGGCAGACAGACTTCATATTTAACTGGAGAGACTTCTACAAACTGATGTTGAGTGAGAAGAGCAGAACCAGGAGAAATTTGTACACAATTGTAGACACAACATATATGTGACAACTAACTTTGATAGATTGGGCTCTTCTCAGCCATGCAAGGTTATAAGACATGATGGAAAGAGATTTCTACATTAAGATAAAGAAAGACAGAATTTAAGTGCAGATTAAAGCAAACTACCTGCTCTCTTTCATTTTCTTGTTTGGTTTTGT
The DNA here is from genome assembly GCF_028583685.1 of Petaurus breviceps papuanus. Taxonomy (NCBI): domain Eukaryota; kingdom Metazoa; phylum Chordata; class Mammalia; order Diprotodontia; family Petauridae; genus Petaurus; species Petaurus breviceps. The sequence continues at coordinate 12,555,420 of NW_027187349.1, forward strand.
TTCCTCTTTCCCATTGTTCATTCCATTGGTTATAATCCTTCTTTACAACCTGACTAGGGTCTAATGTGAAAGTATTTGCAGATCCTATACTTGATTGTATGCCACCATGGGGGGGGGAGGCTGGGGGGAGGGGGAGCGGGAAAGAGAAGGGGGAGAAAATTTGAAACTCAAGGGATTGTGGAACTGAATTTTGTAAACTAAAAGTAAACAAATAAATTAATAAAGACCAAAAAAAGAAATGTTTCTTGGGTTGGACAGAAGTTCTGATATGGTGATGGGACTAACACCAGTATGCTGTAATACTAGTTATAATACTGCTATGTCATTGGCTGAGAGAGAGATGGACTAGAGAACTCTATTTGTGAGCCTAAAGGAAGTCTCAACACTGGTAAAAACCATCCCACTCCTCATTTTCCGATCAAACCTCAGGTCTAGGAGGTCTCTTCAGAGGTGTGATGATGCCAGGTCTTCATCTCTGTGTGCTGACCTTTAAATGATATGCTTGGACTCCATATTTCATGAATTGAGGGGAATTATTAACAGCATATTCTCAAGCAAAGTTACTAATAGTACAGCATCACTTTAGATGATTGCTGGCTCCTTCTCCCATACTTTATCTTTCCTGTATTGGATCAGGCCTTGCTTTTATCAGTTTTCTTGGATCATTTTTAGTGGCATCCTCACATTCTGGATTTCCTAGCATTTCAAGAAATTTGGTTTACTCTCTCTACTCATGGTTTTCCCAGTTAACCCTCAGGCACCCACTCCCAAGTGTCCCAACACCCTTTCCCTCCAGCTGACTCAATTAACTTATTCCCCAGGTGTTCTTCAAATACCTGGCTCCTGTCCTCTCTTACACCCACTTAACATCAAATATCCTCCTGGGAGGAGTTTAGAGAATCCCTGCCTGCCCCACCACTGCTGCTTTTCTTCAGGATAGCTTCTGCAGGGATTAGGAGGAATTCAGCAAAAATACATTATGGTGTTAATGACTAAAGTGGTCTTAACCCTTCCATTGACAATTGCTTTAAAAGAAAACAGTCCATCAATAACACTTATTAAGTATCTGCTATGTGTTAGGCATTGTCATAAGCACTGGGACTACAAAGGAAGTCTCTCATTCCACTGGGGAAGACAGCACACAAACAACTATGTACCAACAAGATATACAGATTAAACTAGAAGTGATAAACAGGAAAGACACTAGAATTAAGGGGGAATGGGAAAGGCTTCCTGGAGAAGGTGGGATTTTAGCTGGCATTTGAAGGAAACTAGGAAAGCCAGGAGTGGGAAATGAGGGAAGAGAGCATTTCCAACCATGGGGGCCCAGCCAGTGAAAATGTCTGGAGATGGAGGGTCTTTGAGGAAAGCAAAGAGACCAGAGTCACTGATTTACAAAGTATGTGGGAATAGGGGGGAGGGGGAGAATGTAAAGTGTAAGAAGACTACAAAGGTAGAGGTTGGGGGAGGCAGGTTATGAAGGGCTATGAATGCCAAAGAGAGGATTTTACATTTGATCCTGGAGGTGATAGGGAGCCACCAGGGTTTATTTAGTAGGCAGGGAGGATAGAGGGAAAAGAGGGATGTGACATGGTTAGATCCATTAAATCTGTGCTTTAGGAAGATTACCTTGGCAGCTGAATGAAGGATGGATTAGAGTGGGGAGATACTGGAGGCAGGCAGACAAAAGAGCAGCTATTACAATAGCCCACACATGAAACCACGTGGGTTTGCACCAGGATGATGGCCTTGTCAGAGGAGAGAACATTCAAGAGATGTTCAAAAGGTAAAATCGACAGGTCTTGGTAACAAATTAACCCAAATGGAATCTTCAGGAACTGGAATTTCTCAGGAATCAGTATGCCAAAGAGGTTAATAATGTCAATTGTATTTTTATATATGTTGTATTTTTAAAATCCTCTAAATCATTATTGATTAGAGAAATGCAAATTAAGACAACTGTGAAGTATCCACTCACATCTATCAGATTGACTGATATGACAGAAAATGTTAGAGGGAATATGGGAAAACTGAGACATTAACACACTATCGGTGGAATAGTGAGCTGATCAAACCATTCCAGAGAACAATTTTGGAACTGTGCCAAAAGGACCATAAAACTGTGCACACCCTTTGACCTAGTAATACCACCGCTAGGTCTGTATCCCATAGAGATTTTTGAAAATAAATAAATAAAGGAAAGGGACCTAAATATACAAAAATATTTACAGCAGCTCTTTTTGTGGTAGCAAAGAATTGGAACTTGAGGGGATGCCTATCATTTGGGGAATGGCTGAACAAGTTGTGGTTTATGATTGTGATGGAATACTACTGTGCTATAAGAGATGACAAGCAGGATGGTTTCAGAAAAATTTGGAAAGATTTATATGAACTGATGCACAGTGAATTGAGGAGAAGCAAGAGAACATTGTACAAAGAAACAATATTGTACAATGATCAACTATGAATGACTTAACTATTCTCAGCAATACAATGATCCAAGACATTCCAAAGGACTTATGATGAAAAATGTTATCCAACCTCCAGAGAAAGAACAGGTATAGCCTGAATGCAGATCAAAATCTACTTTTTTTAACTTTATTTTTCTTGTTAAGTTGTTGTTGTTTAGAAGTGTTTTGTATGACTGCACATTTTATAATCTATATCAAATTGCTTGCCTTGTCAAAAAAAGGGAAGGTAGACAGAGGAGAGAATTTGGAATTCAAAATATTTTTTAAAAAACAAATGTTAAAAATTGTTTTACGCATAATTGAGAAAAAATGAAATTTTTTTTTAAAAAAAGGCAATGTTGAGGAGACATTTTTTAACAGCTCTCTCAAGGTCTCTTAAATAATCTTATATAGGAAACTATTGTTATATCTACTTATAAGGTCAGCCTCAATTTTAGTACCTAAAATAGTTTTTATAAGTTCTCATTGAGTCAGTACAGTAGTCTCAAATATAACTGTTATTAAGCTAAGAGGGATGAGATAGTTAATCTCAAGCAAACTTTTTCATGGATTTCCCCCCCTTTCAAAGGAAACCATTTATCATAGGATCACAAGACAAGAGCTGACAGGGAAATCAGGGGCCTTCTAGTCCAAACCCCTCATTTTACAGATGAGGAAATTAAGAACCAGGGAGGTTAAGAAACTCACTCAATTTGTATATTTGTTATTAGTAACAAATATATTTTTTCCTGTAATACACTGAAATTCTTTAAAATGGAACTAATAATTTTTTCAGATCATAATAAAGGAAAAAATGAGAAACTAGACAAAAGGCTATAATGTTTAGATGGAATCAAGCTCTCAAAAAGGCATGGTGGATATTGAGCCTTGTTGGAAAGACAATAGCTTAAGAAAGCAAGATCTGATTAAACTATATGTGAATCATTAACACCAATTTATTCTGTTAGCCTAGGAATTCCATATCTCTTCTCATGGGGTCATCTAGAAATAAGGGATTAAGGAAAGATTGAGTTTAGGCCAACTCAGGAATTGACTAAAAAGATTTCTTTCAGAAAACCAATTGAGAACAAACATCATCTGCCTAGTCAGGTCTAATTTATTTAGCAATCCCATAATGATTTCTAGTGAGCACCACTTCCCTTTCTAAAGACTCACAAAATTATCTGCTTAAAAATCCACTCAAGAATGTTACCATCAAATGCATTAGTCAATACTTCCCAGACTGCTTATTCCTCCTCACTTGCTTACTTCCAAGACTTTTGTTCCTTCTCCTACTCACTGTGACTCAATGACAACATGTAGGGAATAATAAAAGAAGGGCAAAGTGGCACCAGAGGTAACCCAATACCGAGTTCTTGTGTTAGCTCTTGGGAGGCAGTGTAGTTGAATGGAAAGAATGCTGGATTCAGAAAAGGATTTGGTTTTGAATTCTGACTCTGCTTCTTATCACCTATGTGACCTTGGGGAAGTTATTTTACCTCTATGGACCTCAGTTTCCTTATCTGTAAACTGAGGGGGTGCTAACTGACCTAGCTTAATGCTAGTGATGACCTACGTTTAGTCATCTTGAGTCTGGAAGAAAAACATAGTTCATGTGGCCTGATACTGGGAAATCAATGATGGCCTGTCATTTTGGACAATTCCTTTTGCTTCCTCTCATCCATCTTTGTGATAGCTCCATCTCTAGGACCCACCAATTTAAAGAAAAAAATAAACTTTAAAAAATAAACAAAGTTTTTGTCTTTTTCAGATCATTCACTTTAAAATCAGACGTGAAAACCCAACCTAAGTGCAGAGAGACAGAGAGAGAGAGAGAGAGAGAGAGAGATTTTCAAAGTTTCTAGTATTCTGGGAAAATGGAGGCCCAATAAAGACCCTGGGGAAAGCCAATTCTGGCATCTTCCTGATTTTGGGGGGAAAAAAGTGGCCTTCTATAGAACTTCAAACAGACTTGTAAAGGAACATAAAGGAAAAATAATTCATTGTTTGTTATTTGTTAATTCATTTACCTTTCTTTATTGCTCTCATTCCTTTACCTTGCTCAGTGCTAAGGGTTTTAAGATTAAGCGTCTTGTTTTTAGTGTGTGCTTGTTTGCTTTTGTTGTTTCATTAAATTTTTAAAAAAGTTTTTAAAAGATATCCCGATAACCTAATGTCAGAAAGCATTTACAACTCATTTTAAAATATACACTATGGTTTAGTCAGTTGACTATTAAAGTGAGAGATTTGCTCTAAACTCCCTCAGTTTCCCTATAAATTAAAGGCCTTACATATGACCAAGGGTGTGTGCTGTTAAATGTTTAAAAAGTGATTCTCCAATTGTATGGTTCACACATTTTAATTTTAATCTGCATTATTAACATTTTCTCCATCACTTCCGTAAGTACAGGATAGATAATCCACAAAGCAATTAATTAAACCCTAATTTGTAGTTGACTGATTTCTGAGGTATAAATATTCCCACTGAAAAATTATCAATTAGCTCAGCAAATTGGAGCAGGTTCCAGCAGAGCCCTGCATATGACCTGCCCTTCCTGACCCAATGGGTTCTAAACCCCTTCTTATAGAATCCCATCAGGTCTACAATTGGTTTAGCTAAATATCCCTTTTCCAGTATTCTTTCCTAATTTTCTAGAAATTATCTCCAGTCACCCAAATTCCTCCAGAGTTCTCCTGGAGCCAGTTTGTACTAGCTCAGAGAGTATTGTTAAATTTTCAGTGTGAGCATTTACATCTTGGAAAATAGTAAATGCTACAAATCAGGGCTTGATTCATTGTGGAGGGTTTTTTTTTTTTAATTTGTTCGTTTTTTATCTAGACTTAAAAAAGTGATAGAGAAAATGTTAACAGTACACATTAAACTTTAAAATCTGTCCTGCTTTGGGAGAGCCAGTTGTTAAATATTTATCAGCATAATACTGGTTGGACAGAATGGAATTCAACGTTACTCTTTGTCCTCATTGGACCAAAGATAGAGGATGCTGAAATCAATCCCTTTCTGTAGCATAAATGTTTAAAACTCACTCAAGCTAATTTCTTAAATAAATAAATGAATGAATGAATGAATAAAAAGCCTATAATAGACACTGCTTTACTAAGCAGCATCTCAGTTCCTTTTAGGTACCCTGAACATAACTAACTTCAATAAGAGTTTTGTTTTTTTTTTAACAAGAAGATGTCTTAATTTGGAAGAAGTTTTTCCCCAAGATAATGATTAGCTGCCAAGCAGATTTTTCTGTGCTTTCCTAGGCAGGAGAGATTGTAGCCATTAGGACTGATGATGCCCTTTCAGAGCATCTTTCAAGGATGTTTTTGAAGCACAATATGGAACAGGGTTGTGGACATGGAAATAGTGGTAGAAGGCAGATAGACCCTCTGCACAGCAATCAGTAATAGGCCAGGGTCTCCACTCAAACAAAAGCTTTGGAATGATCACAAGACAAAGGGGACGGAAGCCCCAAACTTGGCCAGCTGCACAGAGTAGAGGTAGGCTAACTCCAAATCCAGATGCCATAGCATGTGACATTCTCTGCAGCCATAAAGCGTTATTAGCAGGAAGGTCTTATGAGACAGTAGCATATGGCAACTTTTGAAGATGAATGAACTTCGTTTCAATCACAGCTAACCCATATACCCATATTCAAGGTATCCCAAAAGTCTTAGAGCAATTTTAAGCTATGGGAGCTTAAATGTAGCTTTAAAATACAATTAAGTATAATCTATAAAAGCTGAAAACTGCCCTCATATTTTTGGAACACTATCTAGAGCTCAGAGTTTTGCAAAACAATTTATGTACCTCATCTTGTGTGAGTTCCACAATACCCCTTTGAGAGATATAGGTACTACAGATATTATTTTCCCCATTTTACAGAGAAGGCAAATGAAACTCACAGGGGTTGAGCAACTTGCCTAATGTCACATAGGTAACAAATGACAGAGAATTTAAACTCTGGTTCCCTGACTCCAGCTCATTTTTTTTTTTAATAACAAATAGATTTTTTTTTTGCTTTTTGGAGGGAAATTGGGGTTAAGTGACTTGCCCAAAGTCACACAGCTACTTTTTGTGTTACGTCTCTGAGGCCAGATTTGAACTCGGGTCCTCCTGACTCCAGGGCCGGTGCTCTATTGACTGTGCCACCTAGCCACCCCCAGCTCTTTTTTTCTATCAGCTACATTACACTACCTGCAACTATGGCTTTGAACCTGTTCAAAGAGAGAATAGATGAGATGCTTTTGGCATAAGGGCATTCATTTGGATTCTCAGGGACCTGAGACAGCTAATTTATCAAATGGAACTTAGTGGTCCAAAGAAATTAATGTCCTTAAAAAACAGATTATTAAACATGGCCTATGGCAAGTGTCTTACCTCTCCAATCAGGAAACAAAAGACATATTCCACTGTCTGCTACAACTCTGTGGCTCACAGTAAATGGTGCCTGACCCCACCGGGAACAGAGAAGTGAGCCAAGGGGCCAAAGTCTGAATATTGACATTTCTGACAGCACATTTCTAACTTGGATAGTTGACAATGAAGAGAACTTCTTTGCAGCTCGGGGCTAACAACCCTAGGTCACTTCATGCATATCACCACCAATGGTCCATCAGAACAATTTTTGGAAAAAAATATGACTCCCCTTCAGTCATCTATCTTAAAAAGAAAGATTCTCGCTTTTATCACCAATACCCCCAAATCATACAGCAACCCAGCACTTCCCTATAAAATCAATTTAAATTGCAAGCCTAATTTTAAAAGGAGGGAATCAAGAGGGAAAAGACAATTTTATCAAATTGCTAATGGTAATGAGAGGAAGGATTGGGATCATGGAGATTGATCCATCGACATCAACTTATTACAACTTTGAAAAACAAAATCATATATAGTAAAGGAATGTTGATTCAAATTATTGTGCATTTTACGGAATCTATATCTGGCAGTTAAAAGCTATAGCAAAAAACAGCATCTGACAACATAAAACAATCTGGATCCCCAAGTCCTTATTCCCCTCCCCTTCCTTTAATTGAAAATATCTTTATCATCATCATTTTTTTTTTTGCTTTTTTGGAAGGGGGAAGGTAGGGCAATTGGGGTTAAGTGACTTGCGCAAGGTTACACGGCTAGTTTTTGTGTTAAGTGTCTGGAACCGATTTGAACTCAGGTCCTCCTGACTCCAGGGCCTGTGCTCTATTCACTGTGCCACCTAGCCACCCCTCATCATCGTTATTATTAAAGCCCTTTCTGTAATAGAATTGAATTGAAATACAGGCACCTTCTTTAATAAATCTGAATGTTCCACAGACCCTTTCTAGTCACATAAATTACTCCCACCTATGGAAAAAGAGGACAAAAATAAATCTCCTAGAACTGGGTGATGAAATTTTTTTCTCCTCCCAAAAAAAACTATGTGTTTTTTTTTCCTCTTTTGCAAGGCAGAAAGCATAGATTTCAAATAATCCTGTTCATAATTAATGTCTTCTTCTATATTCATATCACAGTGTCTCAATTCTTATATTATTCCCTCTAACTTGGAATTAAAACATTTTTTGGATTGCAACTGTATTTCATCTTCTAAATTATCCATTATTATTCAATCATTAAATGCCAGCAATGTGACTGGAGTTAGAAAATCAGTTCTCTAAGCCCTGGCATGCTCATAGTACGGTGAATTCTTGGAATTAAAGAACACAAGACCTGGCCTTCTGGGTCAAACAAACAGTCCACTAAGCCCAGGATTCTGCCTCTGACTGTGTTATGTTTTATGGGAAGGCACAAGTACTTTCTTTCTGGTGTCATCAATCTCAAAAGGTTAAACATGGACCCCAAACATAGATCATTTCCCTTCAAAACAGTAATAGCTCCATCCTTCATTCATTTATCCAAGGATTTCATGCAACTATTTACATTTTCAGCCTAGATTCTTGTCCTAGGGCTAATGAATCCCTGTTTTCCAGAATCACAGTGTTTTAGGATTAGAAAGGATTTAGTAGCCATCTAGTCCAATCGACACCCAAACAATAATCTCCTCTACCTCATATCCAACAATTAGCCATTCATCCTTTTCTTAATGACCTCTAATGAAGATCTTTAAGACTAAGGCCCATTCTACTTTGGGGTTAAATATATGCAAAGTATTTTGCAAGCCTCAGGGCACTAAGTATATTTGAGCTGTCACCATCATCATCATCACCATCATTGTCATCTGTCATCATCACTCTGATTGTTTAAAAAAAAAAGTTGTTTCCTGACTTTAAACATAAATTTGCCTTTGCAACTCCCACTCATTGCTTCTGATTGTGTCCTTGGAGGCCAAGTAAAACAAGTCTAGTCCCTCTTCCATAGAATAAGCCCCTAGTGAGTTAGCCAATAAATATTTAAGTGCCTACTATGTGCCAGGGGTTGTGCTAAGAGAAGGGGGATTCAAAGAAAGGCAAAAGACAGCTTTCAAGGAGCTCAGTCTAGTGGGGAAACGACATGTAATCAACTACGTATAAACAAGTCATATACAGGGTCAATTGGGGATGGCCTCAAAGGGAAGGAACTAATGGCCAAGGGCTGAAAAAAGGTTTCCTATGGAGAGTGAGACGACTAGAAGGAAGCTAGGAGGAGATGAGGGGAGAGAATGCCAGACATGAAGGACAGCCACTGAAAAGGTTCAGATAGAGTATCTTGAGTGAGGAATAGTAAGCAGACACTCAATTGCGGAGTAGTGGGGGGAGGGGGGAGGGAAATGTAAGGTGTAAAAAGCCTAGAAGTGGGGAATGAGCAAGGTTACAAAAGGCTTTTAATTTAAGGGTCCTTAAATATTTGATGAGATAGAGAAGGAAATGGCAAACCATTATCTTTGCCAAGAAAACCCCCAATGGGGTCACAAAGAGTTGGACATGACTGAAAAAATGCTTTATGACGATTCTTATGCTCCCCTAAGGCTTCTCTTCTTCAGATTAAACCTCCCTAGTTCCTTCAACCAATAGGCTACAAATTGCAAATGCTCCACCATCCTGGTTGTGCATTTCTGACTGTTACCCAGATGTATCAATGACCTTCCTAAAACATAGCACCCAGAATGCGATTGATGGGTCATTATTTGGAGTAAACTATTAAGAACTCAAGGAATAGGAGCGGTTAGGTGGCGCAGTGAATAGAGCACCAGCCCGGGAGTCAGGAGGACCTGAGTTCAAATCTGACCTCAGACACTTGACACACTTACTAGCCATGTGACTTTGGGCAAGTCACTTAACCCCAATTGCCTTCCAGAAAGCAAAAAAAATCCAAAACTCAAGGAATACCTGATGATTGATTGAAAGATGATCTGCCTCCCTCTTCTTTACTATACTAATAATAATATCTAGCATTTTATAGAGCTTTAATATTTGCAAAACAATTTTCATATGTTACCTTATTTTAAGCCTTATAACCACCCTGGAAGGTGGGTGATTTTATTATCCCCATTTTACAGATGAGGAAGCTGAAGTATATACATACACATAAACATATACATACATATGTATAAATATTATTTATACATAGGATAAATGAGGATTGCTTTGATAACATCCACACATTCAGTTGTCTTCTGGAGGGGAACTGATATACTATTTGAGTATCTTATGTTTCCACATTTATTCACTGGCTTCTAAATACTTAGCCTTACTTATTTATTACTTAGGACTTGTTTGTTTTCAGTGGGCTAAAATAAATGCTGGTCCATAGCCAATACTCATATTATACATTGAATGCCTGTGTAGGATTTAAGGACCCTGCCACCCACTTTTGGGACATATAAGGAACAAGCTATTATACTGGAGCTTTATTTTGGAAACCTTCCTGTACTACTTCAGGATGGATCAATGACCCAAAGAAAGGAAAATTAACCTTCAGGGATTAGTCCCCCAAATCAGATTGATTTATGTGATTCCAGAGGTCTTGGGTGTGGGGGATAGAGGGGGGAGGATCTCCAGGGTTATACTATTTTTTTAATTTCCATAGGGCTCATAATTATCTTCAGACCTAACATTTTGAGTAGAGAGGCGTCATGGTGTAATAGAGAACCTAGGTTTGTAGCCAGGAAGAGCTGGGTTCAAGTCCCTTGTCTGACACATCCTTGAGAGAGAACATAGACAAATCACTTCACCCTCTCCAGTCCTCTAGACAATTCTCGAAGACTAGAATTTGCAGAGAAGTTCCCGCGGGAGAAGCAATGTAGGCCCAAAGTCTAAGATAACTGATTCCCTTGGAAATAGACTACAATGCAATTATTTAGACCATAGAAACATTATTATTAAAACTCAAAGGGATCTTAAGAGATTGTTTTAAAGGTGAGGAAACTGAGTCCCCCAAAAGTACAATGATTTGTTCAAGGTCACACAGCTAATTAGCAATAGAACCTAGAGCCTTGGTCTCTTGGCTCCTCCTCTTTTTCATACCCTCTACATATTTTTATTCTTAATTCAATGAATGAATAAGTGAATGAAAAAGCTTTTATCTAGTCCTTACCATATGCCACTAATAATCCCTTGCTTTCATGCACTGCTTTGCAGCTTAATGTGAAATCTTCACTCTCCACCAGTGGAGGTGCACTTATTCAAGGATGGTGAGGAACAATGAATTGTTGCTAGATCTCAACAAGTCAAGCCTCTTGGCTCCAGGCCTGATGTTTTAACTTCCAAATCCCATTGCATGCCCAATGAGTGACGCAGGCTAAGCCCCATAGGAAGCATCCCCAAGTGCTTTTAGTCCAGGAATGGGCATTGCCCATCATGAGTCACCACAGATGGGAAGAGGAGAATTAAGGGCTCAAGATGCTTTGGAGCTGAGGAGTTTTGCCCAGAAGAGCCTGTGAGAACACGTAGTGCACCTATCTGCATACTTTAAGTCATAACTAGCATTAGATAACATTTTGTTTGCAAATCATTTACAACTTAGCTCATTTGATCCTCACAACAACCCTGGCTGCTATTGTTTTTCTTCATTATATATGAGGAAACTGAGGCACACAGATTAAATAATTCACCCTGGGTCACATAACCAGTAGTGTCTAAGGTAGAATTTGAGCTCAAAACTTCCTGACTCCACGTCTGGTCCTCTACACACTGCACCACCTAGCTACCTCGTTATCTGCAATTATATTTGCCCTTCCCAAATTCCTTTAATGCTAAGCAAGGAAAAAAAACACCCCCAGTGATGTCCAGACTATTGTAGCCTGGTCTAAATGTTTCTCAAGCTCCTGAGGACAATAAAGCTATTTCTTCTGTGGCATCTCCCCTCAGCTCCTTACAGAGTTCTACACACATAACAGGTTAATCAACAAATGTTTGAAGAATGGATGAATGCTCCTTTAACCTTTTGGTGCCTCTTTTTCTTCATCTGTATTATCTCAAATGAGATAATATCCATAAACTACTTAACACCTAGCACATAGTAGGTATTTATTAAGTGCTCATTCACCACAACCACCACTTCAACCGTAAAATGATTAGTTTGGACTAACTGATCCTTTTCAGAGAAGGTGTATATTGTAATTGAAAGAAAGTCAACCTCAGAACCCAGGTTGCTGTGCTGTGCTCCTAGCTCTGCCTCTAAGAGATGCCGCTATTTAGCTTTGAGGATGTCCTAACCTATAACAAGTTTCAGGGACTTAGAAGAAATTTCACAAAACAGTCCAACAGGTCAGCAATGTAAAAAGCAACAAACTTTCATTCTGCAGTGCTTTCTTTTACTCTAGTAAAGGCCCAAGGCCTAACTTGAGATGCCTAGAAGTAGAAGTAGAGGGAAGAGGCAACCAGGAAGACAACGAGGAAGACTGGCAGTATGTCAGGCCCCAGGGGTCTTCAGATCACAGTAGAAGAAAGAATGGGACTCACATATACAAAAATATGTATAGCAGCTCTTTGTGTGGTGGCCAAGAGCTGGAAATCAAGGGGATGCCCATCAATTGGGGAATGGCTGAACAAGTTGTGGTATATGAATGCAATGAAATACTATTGTGCTATAAGAAATGGTGAGCAGGAAGATTTCAGAAAAACCTGGAAATACTTATATGAACTGATGCTGAGTGAAATGAGCAGAACCAGGAAAACATCGTACACAGTAACAGTATCACTGTGTGATGACTAGCTTTCATAGACTGGGCTCTTCTCAGTAATGCAAGGATCTAAGATAACTCCAAAAGATTTATGATGGAAATGCTATCCCCATCCAGAGAAAGAACTATGAGTCTGAATGCAGATCAAAGCATACTATTTGATCTTTCTTCTTTTGTTATTCTGTTTTCTTTCTTCTTTCTCATGTTTCCTCACATTGGTTCTAATACTTCTTAACAACATGACTAATGTGAAATTATGTTTAATATGAATGTATATGTAGAGCCTAGATCAGATTGCATGCTGTCTTGGGGAGGGGGCAGGCGAAGGAGGGGGAGAAAATTGAAAACTTAAAAATTTATGGAAGTTAATGTTAAAAACTATAATAAATAAATAAAAATTGTTTTTAAGAAAAGAAAGAATAGACATCAGCAGTGGGTCTAAGACCAGCTATTCATGGGGTTGGCATACTAAAGTAGTGTGCAGCCCATATCGCTCCTCCTAAGTAATGGGAGGCCTTGGTGAAATCTTTGGTGCATGAGTACAACCAATTTACCATCACATACGCTAACCACTTTGACAGAAATGCTAGTTAGATTTATACTTCTGTATGTGTGCAATCAAACTTTATTAATCATAGAGTGCAAACAGTATCTTGTGAAAACAAAACACCATTCTGATATTTGAAAGGTTTTAATAGGCTTCTTTCTAACTAGACTCCACTAGGTTCCCTCTCTTCCCTGGCTATGGGTCTCCCTCAGGATGTTGTATAGCAATTCTCCAAAATCTCTGACAACCAATCCTCATTGCTCTAGGGCTAATGGCCAACTTCTCAGAAATGCAGGGAACACAAAATCCAGACCTAGACTGATCTGGTTGAGAATTGAGACTGGGGACAGGCTGATGGCTGGGGTCTCAGTGGGTTTCTAAGTTTATAGCTCAAGTTGTTTACCACATAATTTGATTGGCAATTTACTTCAAAATTATTGATGTTGTTGAAAATATTTTTCATTGGTGATCTGTCTTATCAAAGGGTCTGCAAAAGTTTATTAGTTGCTTAATAATATATACATGTTCCATTCCCCAATAAATCAAAGGATATAAAAAATAATTCTCAAAAGAATTGCAAAGTATTTATAACCACATGAAAGAATACTGTAAATCACTAGTAAAAAGAGAAATCAAAACAACTCTGATGGTTTCACCCTGCAAATTGGCAAAGACAACAAAAAATGACAGTAGTTAATGCTGGAGGGATTGTGAGATGAAGGCACTCATCAGGGGAGCTATGAAATGATACAACCATTTTGGAAAATAATTTGGAATTACATGAATAAAGTGATTAAGATGTCCATACTCTTTGAACCAGAGACTCTATTACTGGTTTTATACTCCAAGGAAATAAATCATTGATAAAAAGAAAGTTCTCATAAAGCAAAATATTTATAGCCACATTTTTTGTGATAGTAAATAATTGAAAACAAGGCTGATACCCCTCGATGGGGAATGGTTAAACAAATTGTAGCGCATGAAGGTAATGCACTATTTCTGTACTACAAGAAATGGGCATCTAGGTGGCAAAGTGAACAGAGTACCAGGCCTGGAGTCAGGGAGACTCCTCTAAGTTCAAATCTGACCTCACACACCAGCTGTGTGACCCTTGGCAAGTCACTTAACCCTCTTTGCCTCAGTTTTCTCATCTGGAAAATGAGCTGGAGAAGGAAATGGCAAACCACTCAGTATCTCTGCCAAGGAAACCCCAAATGGGGTGGTGAAGAGTCAGACAGTACTGAAACAACTCAACAACAATAGAAAGAAATGATACATGTGATGAATTTCATAGAGACTGGCCATCTCTTGGTGCCCAGATGAATATCTGGTCACATGACTCTGGAGGAGAAAGTGAGGCTGGTGACCTTGCACAGTCCTCCGTCATTCAAATCAAAGTCAGCTGCAAGTCAGGTCATCATTCCCCGATATCATGGTCGTCTTTGAGAGTGAAGGACAAATACATCAATGTGATCAATACAGAGAACCGTGGAAAGATCGATAAGAATTGCTGCAGAGTGAAGTAAGCAAAGCTAAGAAAATGATATACACAATGACTACAACAATGTAAATGGAAAGAACAACTAAAAAAAAACATCAAAAGTTGTAACAAAATTATGTAGGCTAAGTATGACTTGAATGGAGAGGTATTAGAGGATACCCCAACCCACTCCTCCATTGAGTTGGGAGATCCCCAGGTTTTACACATTGTACATATTTTTTTTTATATTTTCAGTATATCTATTGGTTGTGCTGATTTTTACTTTTCTTTTTTTTATCTTTAAAAATACTATTTTCATGTATGGCCTATATAAGCTTGCATGCCATCTTATGAATGGGGAAGAAGAAGGAGGGGGAGAAAATTTAAAACTCAAAATTTTATAAAAATGAATATTGAAAAACTAGATAAATGTTAAAAAAGAAAGAAGAAGAAAGAAAAATGCTATTTTTCATACAACATGGCTTCCTGGGAAGGGGAAAAGGAAAAATACTAAAA
Organism: Petaurus breviceps papuanus; assembly: GCF_028583685.1. Taxonomy (NCBI): domain Eukaryota; kingdom Metazoa; phylum Chordata; class Mammalia; order Diprotodontia; family Petauridae; genus Petaurus; species Petaurus breviceps. The sequence goes on from NW_027187349.1 coordinate 12,570,513, forward strand.
AAAAAAAAACCTATGATGGTATAAAAAACAAAAGACATCAATTAAAATCATTTTTTAAAAGGAATATATATATGTATACATATATATGTGTATGTATATTGTTTACTACATCATTCCACACAGATGCTTGTTTTATTGTTGAAAAAAATATAGAAAAACAACTTATTCAAAACAGCTCAATCACAAAATAGAAACTTAAAACAAAATGGAATCAATTATACTAAATTAAGGAACTATCTTATAAAGATGTCACTAGATGGAAGAGTTTATAGAATACAGGGTCCAGAGTAAAGAAGACTCATGTTCCTGAGTTCAGATCTGGCCTCAGACACTTACTAGCTGTGTGACCTTAAGCAAATCTATTCCTATTTGCTTCCATTTCCTCATCTATAAAATGAACTGGAGAAGGAAATGGCAAACCACTCCAGTATCTTTGCCAAGAAAATCCCAAATGGGGTCACAAAGAGTCAGGCATGACTGAAAAACAACCGAACAAAAATCGTTTAAAAGTAATCGTACTTATTACATTATCAGTTATACTAAATTGACAAATTATTTTATTAAGGTAATAGAACTTAATTGTGCAAAATATGCCTAAACTCCTGGGCCCAGGTAAGACTGTGGATGATTCCTACCTGGGAGGGATCCTCTGTGATAGCTATAGACCAAGGTGGATCCCTCATATTTGGGACAAGCTTGGCTGACTGGGCCTCTGGAATAGATGAGAGTTGTAAGCTCATAGAATGCAGAGCTTTCTAAGTTTAGAAATCATATGGCCGAGGGCTGAGCAAAGTACTGTGGGAGGCCCAAATCTGGCCTGCTGCCTGTTTTTGTAGAGACTGTGAGCTAAGAATGTGTTTTATATATTTTTTAATTCAATAAAACTATTAAGAAATGTAAAAACCACTCTTAGCTAGGGCCATACAAAAACAGGCTGTGGGCCAGATTTGGCCCTCCCACAATCATCCCCAGCCCACCCCCTCCACAGATGACTTTTAAGTTTCCCTAAGCGCAATGCTCTATGAACCTGTAAGTTCCATCAGTTCCTGAGGCCCAACCTGGTTTGCCCAATCATGAGGGACCTATCTTGATCTAGAACTATCATAGAAGATAGAACTTATTTCACTGCCCTGGACCTTCTGTCTCTTCCACACTAGATAGCTTTGAAGTCACATATAAGGTCTACAGCTTTATAGGAAATTAGACCAACCTCCTCAGTTCTTTCTGTTTCATGTTTCTTTCTTTCCAAAGAAATTGGGACTCAGAGAAATGAAGTGGCTTGCCCAAAATTGCAGAGTGAGAATCTGAACCTATGTCTTCCAACTTCAAATTCAGGGCTCATTGTGATACTAGTTAAACCTCCATTTACCCAGACATTTATTCTAGTGTGTTTGGTTCTTTCTCAAGAATATTGTGGTGAGATAGAGTCAGAGGACCTGGATTCAAATCCCACTTGATGTTTACCACCTAAATGACTTTGGGCAAGTCATTTAACTGCCTTCAGGCTCAGTTTCTTCAACTGGAAAATGAAAGGGTTAGGCTACATGATCTCTGGGGACCCTTCTTAGCTCGAAACCATTGAGACTATGAGACAGCCAAGGAAGCAATATAGCATAATGAACTAAGCAGAGAGCCAAGACATAAACCTGTACACATCAAGAATTGATTCAGTGATTCTGAACCCCTCATTCAAGTCAGGGTAGCACTTTCCCCAAATCCTCCACGTGGGACTCCACAGAAGCCAATTCTCATTTCTGAAGTTAGGAAGAAAAAAGTTCTGGAAAATGCAACCTGAACCAAAACAGGGAGAAGAAGACTTTTAAATTATTTTAATTTTATTTCTTCATGAACAAATTTCTATCACATCCGTGTATTTAGTCTAATACTTTGCACACCATATTGGGCAAATGCTTGATATTTATTGATAACTATAAGGATATTACTGATCTTGCTTGTAAAGACCCAACCAAGCACTGTGAAACTATTTTAAAAGTATCAAGTTAGAAATGGATCCTACAACAAAACAGAAAGGGGAAATAGCATGTCCTTTAAAAAACAAATTAAAAAAAAAATAAGTCCATCAGCTTTTCCCAGAAACCTCTTTTCTCTCTAGAAGAGAGGGTTGCAGTTTTTCAAGTGCTTGTGGTCAGGCAGTCCTCCTGGGCTAGAGAGCCTAGAGATGCTAATCTGGCCAGCCATTGTTACAGCTTCCACCATCCCCCACTGTGAGCCTGTTTTTAGTGACTCAGGACTAGCTGTGCAGGGCCTTTGTGTCCCTGCTGCCTGTGCTGATGTCCCCTGTGTTTCTTTTCTTTGTATAGTCCCAAGCACCAGGCTCCCTAGTGAAGACAGGAGCCTGCCAGCATCTATTTTAACAGAAGGGAAAAATTGACTCAGGTTAAAACCAACCAACCAAAGCTATACTTCCCATCATCCTGATGGGTCAAAGAGTGGTGGGCTGGTTTGTTGTTCTCATTCTTTTGGTTTGTTTCTAAATGTTGAGAAGAGAAAATCATTCTAGAGAGAACCTCTGGTCTTTAGTTTACTTTCATAACCAGTACCACCCTATGTAGTGGCTTAAATGTCCATTCCATTCTTTACAGCTGCTTATAGGCAACCTGAATCTGTCTGGGAGTCACCCAAAGAGGATTTTCTTCCCTGTCCCCCACCCCCAGGACCAACACTCCTCAAGTCTGCTGTTTTAGGTTTGTATCAACAGCTTTAGTATCAACAGCACCAAGCAAAATGCCATAGGCATAGTACATAAGGTTTCCTACATTTGACTGTAAGTTCCTTGAGGGCAGGGACTGTCTTTGCTTCTTTCTTTATCCCCGGTGCTTTGCACAGTTCATAGCACATAAAAAGTCTTTAATAAATTCTTGTTGACTGATTTAGTAAGTACTTAATAAATGTTTATTGATTGATTGATCTGGTTTGATCACTGAGGGGAAGCAGTAGACCCTGGCAGTCATAGCAATATTTCCTATATATACTTCAGATAAAAACCACTTGACATGAACTTTTTTTCCCCTTTCCATAGGAATGGGCATGAAAAAAACCTCTCATCATGACATCAATTCTCTCCTGAAATAAAGTTCAAGTCAGAATTTTTTTTAAATGCTTCAATTCTTTGAGACAATCGTCAGATTTTTTTTAAAGCATTTTAAAAAGGAAAGAACAGGGTTAGAAGCAACCCAACACAAACCAGAACCCAAAGGTCTCTCTTTTCTCCCTGGTGTTTTAATGGATGACTCCTTGGTTTATAAGTGGAGACCTGGTACAGATTAAGGCAAGGGGCCACTTACCCTCCTGGCTCCTTCCTCAGTGTTTTAATTGTGGTGGAGTCAGGAATTAAAACATTCATTCAAGTGGCTTTTATGCAAGAGCCATTGCAAAGAGTCAAAGAATTTTTCTATTCACTTTTATTCAGGTAGAAGGGCCCTCTGGAGCCCAGTCATTTCAGATGGTCTGTTAGGGCCAGAAACAAGCATTTAAATGTATGAATTGTTTTCTCACTGGGTTCCATTGTTTTCCTATGACTCATACTCTGAATGGGAAAGGCAGTTCAGCCTCCCTTTTTGTGGATTTGGTTGAGCAGAGCTGCCTTCTCTCTGTCTCACCATGGCACTGACTCACTGATCTGGTCCTGCAGGAGCATTTTTCTATCACTTTAAAAGACACTGGGATTCACTCCCAACTCCTAAAAATAAAGCTATGATAAGGGTAGGCCGATTCTTCCCGCTTGAGCTCATTAATGTGCTAATGGTTATTTTCAATCAGGGCATTTATTTAACAAGGCACGTTGTCATTTAAGTCACTATTATATTGAAGTGAAATTATTGTTGTTCTGATGCTATTGATGAAAGAAATAAATGGTGCCATTTTCTTCAGGGAAGCTCAGATAAGAGCCAGGAAAACACCACAGACTTGAAAAAGACCTCCTTATAAAACCAAATTAAGGTGAACCTACAGGCTTCTGAGCTTCTTTACTTATAGAGTCAGAGATTTAGATTTAGTCCTTAGAAATCCTTTGATTTCCAGATGAGGAAACTGAGGCCCAGGTCACACATGTAGTAAATGGCAAAGCTAAGATTTGAACTCAGGAAAATTGCTTCTTGAAAAACAGTCTTTAGATCATGATAGAAAGAGGAAGGGTCATCCATATTCAGGTCCTTCCATTATACCACATGATTCTTGGTATACAGCTCTAAGAATCGTTGGTATAGCAGCCAAGGCCAGTCTCTTTTTTTTTTTTTCTTTCTTTTTGGAGGGGGGGAAGTCATGGCACTTGGCCTTAACGTCATTTGTCCAAGGTCACACAACTAGTAAGTGTTAAGTGTCTGGGGCTGCATTTGAACTCAGGTCCTCCTGACTCCAGGACCAGTGCTAGTCTTATAAGAATAAGTAGCATAGGCTTCCACCTATACAGGTAATCTGAGGGTCCCTGAGAAGGCTTCTTCTGTAGGAAACTCTCCCCTTGACCATAATCAGTATCTGAAATTCCACAGTTAAATATTCATTCCTTTGAGTCCCAAAGACTTTCTGTCTTCAAGAATCATCTACTAAAATGTGAATATTTCTGAGAAGGTTTACTAATTCCTTCTTTTTAGGATAATGAATTCCTCAAAAGAATCAAACAGGCAAGATATTCCTTAAGTAGACACAAATCTTTGGATAGGCATGTGCTAAATGAAAGGGTAGAGGAGAACAGAAGAGCAGGGGAGGAGATCAGGTCTGGGGAAAAGAGAAGCTGGACATACAGCCAAGATGAACTTCACCTTCCCCTGCAGTTTTGCCTGAGGTTGGGCTGGTTCCTGCGATGGCATAATTTGCTGTTTGCAGGAGGCCACAGAATCCTTTGGTGAGTTATTCTTTAGAAATCCAATCTCACCTCTGTTTGGGTTTCCTCAGATCTTCACTGTTCAATCATGCTTCAGTAACCCCTCATTAAATGATCATGGGATAGACAGGGATCACTTTGTAGGCCTCTAACATTTAGCAGTTGCTTAATAATAATTCCCTGTATTTTTGGCAGGATATCTTTCCTCAAAGAAACTCCCAAATTTTTCACAACCTCATCTAGGTTGTTTGCAAAACACCACTATGAGGAGAAATTCTTGGTCATCTTTTTGTCCTCAAGCAGCATCTCACAAAAAGTATAAATCACCTTTTCTTCCCTCAAATAGCAAATTCTACTTATATAGGGTCATAAGTAGGCTGGGGCAACCAAAGTTAGTTAGCCCAGTGGTTAGTATGCTGTGCGTAGACATGCTTCCTCTCCCCTACTCTTTCCCCTTCCCCCTCCCCCATTAATCCCCTACCAACTTATACCATGTAGTGTAACTGGCACTGGACAATCATCCTCAGCATGTCATGGTCATGAGATCCAACTTCCTAGCATTTTCCATCTGCTATCTCTTCTCCTGACTCTCTTCACAGAATTTGGGGGTAGGAGAACACTGGCTGTGCCTTGGGGGCACAGACTGATTTCTCTGGGGGAATTCCTAGCTATGACTGGTTTTGCAAGCCTACTTTGGAACCAACTTTGTGCTAAGTTTACACAAAGCCTTTGCATATTTTTCTCTTACCTGGCTAGCGTTACTCAAGTATGGCAAATTCATTTGGCTGTGTCTGCACAGAAAATTGAGCACTGTGGGGAAGAGGAAAGAGTTTCCAAAACTATCTATTAGAAGAATGCCTGAGCCGAAAGTCAGAACACGTTTTCTGTAAGCACTGCCACCAAATCACCCATGAGGGTTCCTGAACAATTGGAAAGCCACAAGGAAGGCCAATCTTCAGAAATATTCCCCAAAGCATCTACCTATCCCACCTGGCTTCAAAACAATTGTTGTTTCTGTTTCCTTGGGGAAAAAAAAAATGCTTCCCTAGGACAGTACTTCTCTGCAAGATAAAGGTGACCTTCAGAAATTCCTGTTTGCTCTACTTTAAAAGGCTATCAAATCTAATATTCCCCCTTACCATTGAAAGCTATCCCTGTTGACATGCCTGTCCATGTATGGAAATCAGTCTGAAAAGCTCCAGACGCCCCCGACAAGAGTTTGAACTGAAGATGGCCTTTGCCACCCATCATCTGCTCATGGGTCTTATCTCACAAAACACTGCCCTGTCTCTAATTGCCCCATCCGAGTGATCTGGCCCCTGTTGGCAGTCCCCAGCATTCCTCAGCTATCACACAACCCCTGGCCCTGCTCCAGTGTCCTCAGGATGGGATGTCATCAACCTTGACATAACCAACCTGCCACTTATGGAGTGACCTTAGGGCACTGTTAGATTTCTCTAAGAAGTCATGCCTGCTTCTGAGCTCCCAGAGTCCAAGCGCACTCACTGGGTCAAATACTTTGTCAAGACTGATGAACACAATACAGGAAAGTCCTTATTGATTCTGTAAAAATGCTTTCAAACAATTCCCACCATAGGATTTGCCTTTCTGTCAGCACATAGTTAATCATCTTACCCTATAGCTTTCCCATCATCATCAGACTCCCTTAAGGAAACAGAGAGCTGCTCAGCATTACCATAATTAGCTTTCTTACCTTCCCTTTAAACATAGTAATCAGACAATAAAGTCTTACATGTCCTATAGGGAGAGTTGAACTCTCTTACAAAAAAAACCAAAACACTATCCAAAATTATAGGATCCTAGGCCCATACCATCTCCACAGTCTGACCAAACCGTCCAGACTTAAGTCATACTATTCTACCTTCTAACCACACTGGACTACTCATCAAACCCTCTTCTCATCCTCTACTCTCCTATTTTTGAGTCTTTTTTCCTACAACCCCTGTGTCTGGAAAGGATTCCTCACCTTTCCCTTCTTCAAGGCCTGATCTGAATATTACCTCCTTCATGAAGTCATCCCAAAATCTTTCTCCTTAGGTAAAAGTGATCTCTGTCTTCTCAATTTTTTCTGACCCTTTGCTTACACTTATCTCCTTCTCATTTGAATGGTACTATAGTTATATGTACATATTTTTTTCACTAGCACTCACCACGTAAGCAACCCATCTTATTTTTCAATCACCTATTTCCAGAATGGCATCCCTTCTCTCATTTCTTATGCATAGGTTATCCCTGGAAGAATGTTGCAGCTATATACCTCCCTGTTCATGTAATGGAGGACCTTTGCATTTTTTAAAGATTTTGGTGTTCCAAGATTCACAAACACGCACATCACCAGGAGTATTATTGTGTTTAAAAGATATCTACCACTCTTCAAATTCCAATGCAATACAGCCCACCCTCTGTGATAGTAATGGCAATTAAAGATTCCCCTGTATTGGCTTGGTTTTCAAATTGATTGTGTTAAAACCCAGAGCTTGTTAATCCCACCTGTGGGATGGACTTTTTGATGTGAAAAGAAAGTCCTGAACTGGGAGGAGCTGGTGACGTAGATTTGGAGAGATAAGAGAGAGGCGGAAGATCTTTTTGGAAGCAGCACCCACGTGGATGCAGGGAGAGAGACTAAGAGAATTGCTGGTGGCCACTTTGAATTGCCCTGGACTTTTGAGACCTGCCCCCTGAGCTGCCAAGGACTGAGGAGACATGGCTGTTTTCCTGGTACTTTGTCTGTCTGTTTTGATGTTATTTTGCCAGATTTGTCCACTGGTGAAAGACAGTCCTTTTGTTGAAGAAGTCCTGGAACCTGGCTGTTCACTAAGAAGCCCTGAGACTGTCCTGCAGACAGAGAGTGAATACTGTCCACTGGTGAAGGACAGTGCTGTTGTTGCAGGGGTCTGGAGACTGTCCTGCAGACAGAATGAATACTGTCCACTGGTGAAGGACAGTGCTGTTGTTGCAGGGGTCTGGAGACTGTCCTGCAGACAGAGTGAATACTGTCCACTGGTGAAGGACAGTGCTGTTGTTGCAGGGGTCTGGGAGCCTTTCTGTTGGTTCAGAAGCCCTGAAGAAGGATTTTCTTGTTGTATGTTTACAGAAATCCTGGGAGAGGGCTTTGCTAATGTGTTCAGGGGTTCTAGGACTGTTCTACAGACAGAGGATAAATTCATGAAGGGATTGGCAATGTATCTTATGGCCTTGCTAAGCCTTGTCTCCCCAGGAACTAAGATTGCTGAGAACTTGCCTCGTGTCAAGATGAAGAAAAGACCTCCATTTGGGTATTAAGTGCTGTGTTTAAACTTGATGTAACTCTGGGGTAGATTCAATTGTGATCCAGGGGTGGGGAACTTTTGACTTATGTTTGGAAACTAATCTCCATTTGAGAAGAGGGGCTTTGTGGTGGACTTAATTAAGGTATAGCCTAGGGGTGGAGAGTATTTAGAACAGGGACTTTGTAATTGATTGAATGATTGGAAGGTCCTGGGGTGGGGTAGTACTTGGAGATTATTTAATCACACTTAGTAAATGCTGTATTTTGAATTATGTCATGTTTTGACCTTCTCTGTTCTTGGTTGGTCACTGAATAAAATGGAGAGCACCTATTCTGGTATTCTGAACCTTGGGAAGTTGCCTTTCCTTGGCATTATATTACACCCTCTTACTCCTCTTCCATTCAGAGTCCAATCCACAGTCCCTCTGCAATATCCCAGATTTACTTGCTGGTTTACAATGACCTGCACATCATAGTCTAAACAGTAGGCATTTCTATAACATGACATAATTTTATGCTGTGGTAATTACTGTCCATATCTGTAGGCACATTTATCAAGAAATACTGTATACTCTTAACATGTGCACGAGAGACTCCTTGTTGGAGAAGATCCTCTAAGGCTGCAATCTTCTTTATGGAGTCAAATACTTTTTTGTAATCCAGAAACAATATATACAATGTGATCTTGTATTCTTTGCACCCTTCAGTCAATTGTGTGACTGGAAAGATAAGGTTGCTGCAGAAAATAGTTTGCAAAAGGCTATTTATTCCATAGCCAATGCATTGATGTATTTTGCTTGACTATATTTATTGGTTACAAGGGAGGGCTTCTATTTTTTGGGAGTGGGGATCAGTGGCAAATGAGAGTGAGGCAAAAAAAAAAAGAAGAAAAGAAAGAAAACATACATAAAACATTTAAAAATACACAAGAGAGAGGAAGGAAATTCAGAATGGGGCACAGACAAGCAGGGTAGTTTTGCTTTTCTTGTTTTAAATTTAATGTACACATTAAAAATGTATATAATAGAAGTTCATAGTTCCATATATAATCTTTTTCATTCTTTACTTATTAAAATATTCATATTTCATTGATATTTGTTAAAGTTTTCATTAAAAAATTAGAAAGTTTGTCTATTTCCTTCACATATTTTTATCAAGGATATGGGTGTAAATCATTCCTGTAAAGATATTATAAAGACAAAAAAAGGAGTAATTTGCATTGAGAGTAGTTTATTCATGTCCTCTTGATTTGTTGTTCAATCATTTTGGTTGTGTCTCACTCTCTTTGACCCCATTTGGGATATTATTGGCAGAGATACTAGAGGGGTTTGCTATTTCCTTCTCCAGGTCATTTGACAGATGAGGAAACTGAGGCAAACAGGGTTAAGTGACTTGCCTAGAGTCACACAGCTAGCAAATGTCTGAAGTCAAATTTGAATTTAGGTAATCCTGACTCCATGATTACTTCTGATGACTAATAATGTTGTCCCTGATTGTTTCTACTCTTCTAGTATCTTTCCATCTCTGAGATAGCCTGTGAAATGATTCCTTAATGCTTTCAAGATAGAGCTTCTACCAACAAGGACTTCCTTGACATGTACTTGTCCTTGTCTACCTTCTCTTCATAAGATCATAGAATCATAGGTTTAGAGTTGGAAGGGACCTTAAATGCCATCAAGTTCAACCCCCTCATATTACAGAGGAGGGAACCTGAGGCAGAGGGAGAGTAAGTAACTAAAAGTAAAATTTTACATTCATTCTTCTTAAAATTTCATCATATTCTCTTTGGTTAATTGCTTGAGCCTGTTTAGATCTCTTTAGAGTAGAATTCTAAATTCAAAATCCTTCCCAGTTTTGTCATCTACAAACATGTTAAATGTATTTATGTTTTCATTCAAGTCATTAAAAAATGCTGAAGACAGCATAGCTCTGGGGCATGCCACAAGAGACCTGCTTCCATCAGAGGATTAAACAAGCAACTTTGGCTATAGCTATTCTACAAGTCATGAATACACTCAGGGAAAAATACCATCTTGTCCACAAGAATGTCAAGAGAATAGTCTACAATTTGTCAATTCAGAATAATTTTATTCAATGACATTCAACAAGCATTTATCAAGTACCATCCTAGTATATGCCATGTACTATACTGTGCAGCATCAAATGCCTTATTAAAATCCATACATGTTATATCTATAGCATTTCCTCTGTTGAGGAAATGAGGATAGCTTCACATAACTTATTCTTAGTGAATCTTTCTGGTTTCTAGTGATTACTGTTTCTCTTTCTAAGTTCACAACAGCCATTTGTTTAATAATACATTCTAGAATTCTGCCTTGAGTTGATTATCAGACTCACTGTTGTCTTTTCTCTCTACAATCCACACTTTCCCTCATTTTGAAAATTAACACATTTGCCTGTTCCCAGTTCTGAAAAAGTTCTCCCATTCTACTGAGCACTTCAAATATCCCTGATAAGTAATCATGTGTGCAAGTTTTTTCGATATTCTGGGATTTAATTTCTCTACATTGGTGACTTGAACTCATTTAAACTATATTCTTTTACTTTCTCCTCTCATCTCAGTTCCCTCTTAACTATTTTTGTTCTGTATATCAGTCTGAAAATCATTTTTGTCTGATAGAGAAGACAGAAGTAAAATAGCCCTGGAACATTGTGGTATAGGTTATTACTTTGAATGCATTGGCTAAGGATTGAAATTCCATTACACAGAATTTGGAGTTCTTATGAGATTTAACCTGATTTCCATAAGGCCCCATATATACTGAACATACAGACATTTAAACAGCCCTTGCCCTTTTCTTTCCCTAGTAGACAGTATCTCATTTCAAGATCTTAACAAATCTTCACTCTTCCTTAAATATCTTATTGTACTTTCCTTTGTACTTTTCTTACACATTTATTAAATAGATAGAGCTATTTGTGAATCTGTCCTATCTTCCCAGCTAAACTAGAAATTTGTTCAATAAGACTGGCTTAATCAGCTTTGAATGGTGCTCCCTCTAATATAAGGTCTTTATCATTAGGACTTAATGTTTGATGCATGGATGGATGGATGGATGGATGGATGGATGGATGAATGAACAAATGACATACAGCTGGCTCTATACAATATAAAAGAGAAGATGAAATTAAGCCTTGGTTCTGTATCCTCAATGGAATGCAGTACTATGTACCTGGACATCAGGCTATCCTCACTCACTTGAGCCTGGCCAGAAAACTCCATTTAGTAGTCTTTGGTAAGGCTAGCCAGCTTCACAGAGTTCCAACATGACTTGCTTCAGTCCTAGGAGTGGTGAGCCAGAACTCACTGGTCAATACTTCCTGAAAAACCTGTTATTTGCAACAATCAAAAATTTCACAGACTACTTTTTTTTATTTCAGGTCAAATTAGAGTTAAAACCTTCATCTCAGCTAAAATGACAAGAAAATGAATCAGTGTGGCAGGCTATTGACATGTATAAAGAAATCTCTCAAGACCTTTGAAAGTAAATATCAACCAAGCACAAGAAAAATAATAAATACCTTCTTGTTAAAGGATTTTTTTTGAGAGGAAAAAAAAGCTGAAATCATTTGAAAAGATGGCAAATTGATTCATCCCGACCTATGCTTCAGAATAGATGAGTATTGAGGCAGAAAGGATAGCCACAAGCATAATAAAGGGACACAGGAGATGTTGGTTGTGGCCCCAGCTAGGTCAGCAAGTTTCAGAATCTGTCTTTGTTCCCCTTTATTCTTCAGTAAAATAGTGTCATATCTTTTTCCTTCCTGCCCCACTGGCCTTTGCTGAAGCTCTACGAAATCATCTCCCTAAAGCTTTCTAAGGCTCAGAATGGTTAGAGTGGAAAGAGGGGTAAGTGCAGTGTCAGAGGCTTTGGATTCAGATTCTTCACCTGCCGCTTAATAGTTATGCGTTGTTGTTCTGCTGCTTCAGTCATGTCTGATTCTTTATGACTCTACTTGGGTTCTTTGGCCAAGATACTGTCATTTCCTTTTTTACGGATGAGGAAACTGTGACCAATAATTAATCTCTTAAGGCTGTAGTTCTGTAAAATGAGGGAGTTCGACTAGATGACCTGTAAGGCCCCTTCCAGCTTTAAATTGATGACTTTGATAAGATCAGAACAGCTAGGTGGTACAGTGAATTGAATACCTGACCTGGAGTCAGGAAGACTCCTCTTCACAAGTTCAAATCTGGTCTCAGACACTTAACTAGCTGTGTGACTCTGGGCAAGTCATTTAACCTTATTTGCCTCAGTTTCCTCATCTGTCAAATGAGCTGGAGAAGGAAATGGCAAACCACTCCAGTACCTTTGCCAAGAAAACTCCAAAAGGGGTCACTAAGAAGTTGGATATGACTCAAAAGCCACTAAAAAATAATATAAGACCAGAACTGCTTTCCACATGATATACTACATGAGGGGTGGAGAATCTGTAGCCTCAAGACTACACATGACCACCTAGGTCCTCAAGTGCTGCAGATTCCCCACCCAAACACTTCTTTATCTTCATTTATGATTATTAATATTAGTTCACATTTAGACAGAAAACAAGAAATAGTCCTCCTCAAAGTCTTTCTCCTTTGCCTCATCATGGCATAGAAGTGACCATAGGTTCTCAAAGGTGATTCCAGCCAGGCACAAGCTCCAAAAGGCTCTACTATGTTGGAAAAGTCTTAAATATTATTCTAGAAACAAAGTCTCCTTTCAGAGAAGCAGCTTCCTTAAATAAAGTGAGCCAGGAGTGGCGAGCCAGAAGAAGCCCATCACCAGTAGGCTGAAGACTTTTTGATGAATTCCTTCACCATCACAACTCATCAGACAAAAAATAAGATTGCTCTAAGCCGTGCCTATTCCTTCTGCAGCTGTATACCATGCAGCTCTCTCCTGGACTCACTTCCCTTTTCCTTCTCAGCTCCCATGGGTTAAATTTAAAACTACACAGATGATTCCCAACTCCAATCTTTCTCTTTAGCCTTAGTCCTGCATAACAAACACTCTATTGTTCATCTCCAATTGGACATAGTTTAGGCATCTCAAACTCAATATGTCCAAAACAAAAGCCATTATCTTTTCACCAAACTCAGTCCCTGTCTGAACTTGGCTATTATTTACTTAATCCTTCCCATAACCCATGTTTCCAAACCCCAATATCATCCTCAGTCTCACTCACCCTATATATCCAATAAATTGCCCAATCTTAGTTTCTACCTCCACAATACTTTTATGTACATCTTTTCTCTACACATATACATACTCAACACCCCAATTTAAGTCCTCATGACCTCTCCTAGGCCACTGAAATACCCTCTTATTTGGTCTTCCTTACTCCAGTTCTTCCTAGGAGCAAAAGTTAACTTCTTTATTTGGAAATTAAAGATCTTTGCAACCTGAGTCCTTCTACCTTTCCATTTTTCTTCCATGTTATCCCCCCTTCCCCATTCTGCAATCCAGTCAAACTGGTCATCTTTATATATTTTCATATGGAACACTCCACCTTCTTGTCTTTGTATTGGTTGTTCCCCATCCCTGGAATGCTTTTCCTCCTACCTTCCATTTTTTGGAATCCCTGGTTCCCTTTAAGACTCAGCTCAGCTGCCACCATCTATAGAATGCCTTTCCTCATCCCTAAGCTGTAGTGACTTACCTAGATGGTCATCTTGTGTCTACTCTATTTTTTTTTATAGGAACACCTTTTATTGGGGAAGCTGATCCCAGAAGTGTCAGTTTAGTAAAATAGATTATACAGAGCATATCCTGGTCCCTCCCGGTCCCCATCCCTCCCTCCCCTCCCATTTCCCCCCACCCTCCTCCAAAAATACCCCTGGGAGGCGGGCCTCCAGGGCTTCTCTGGTACAAAAAGAGTTTAGGCAGTTCAGCCTTTGGCACCTGGGCAGCATCACCAGGTTCCATACTCACCCCCAGCCCCAGAGAGTGTGAAAGGTCTGGAAATCCACAGCAGGCAACACAGTTCCCATTTAGCTGCCTGGCAAGGCCCATTACCAATGTGCTTTGTGAAAAGGGGGGAGGGGAGTATTTGGCACTTTATAGGAGGAATGGAAGTTCAGCTGAGGGCAAGGAACTTGGCTTGTAGATGCTGTCAGTCATCATGACCTTAAAAAAAGTGAACATTGAGAAGGGGATGGGGCCAGGAGAAGAAAAAAAAGGGCTTCTCCAGGACAGTACAGGAATGGGATAGAATCAATACCCCTAGGGCTCCAGATTCCTTTTCCACTCCTCAACTCTCTGATGGCCCTACCCTTAGTGTCTCAGTCCATGTCTTCTATCACCTGTTCATATGTCCCTTTGTCTTGTCTAGTATTTTTCTAGTTTTCTTCTCCCCTTTTCACCTCCCCCCACATTCCTGGGGAGTTTTATCTTTGTTCTTTGTCTCATGTTCCACTGGTCATTCTCTGGGGTCCTGTCTATAACACCCACCAATCCACTCCAGCCCCCTCCCCTATCTATGCACTTTCACCTCCCAAGGCCCCCATCCCTCAGAGGTCATTTAAACATGAATGAAAAACAGACCAGTGAGCAGGGCAAAGCCAGCCAGAAGTAGGATGACCTTGAGGATCCTCTGTTCAGAAGCAGCCAGTTCCTGGGGCAAGATCTCCAGGAAAGTGATATAAAGGAAGGTGCCTGCTGCCATGCCTTCTAGCACTGATTGTGCCAGTTGATGCAGAAGCCCTGCTGACTCTGCTAGTGCAGCCCCCAGACCAATACCTAATGGTGTCATGCAGGAGAAGATGACCCCACAAATGGCCACCACTCCACCCCGAAGCCGACTCTGGAGTAGCTGTAAGGACAGACTGACAGCTAGTACCCCCTTGTGCAAGAGCAGCACCAAACACAGCTCCATTGCCTGAGCTCACTCCTACTGCAGCCCCACAGCAAGCCCTTCAAATACTGAGTGCAGGGAAAGAGAGAAGACCAGGACACAGGCCCTCAAGGCTGAAGGGGTAGGAGAAGTCCCATCAGCCACAGGTCCATCATGCCAGTGGGGCGGTGCACTGCCAGGTGTGCCCAGGAGTGCTCGAGTTTCCTCTCTCGGAAGTGGCCCTGACTGCTCTTTGTAGGCTAGCACAATCTGCTCCATCACCAGAAGGAGAAAAAAACCCATGGCGAGAATGAACTCCTGCAGTGGAAACTGAAGTGTGATTCGGAGGGCACTCAGGGCCTCATCTATAACAGCCAGACAGTCTGGAAGCAAATCCAAGAGACAGGTGGCCAGAAAAATGCCACCAGCAAAGCAGCTCACCAGGCTCAGGATTTTCTTTCTGGAGGCTGAGGCCTCAGAGTTGGCGCTGGGACGTCAAAGCACACAAATGGGCACTAGGCTGCAAAATAGGGTGAGTAACAGCAGCACCACCAGGGCACCCATCTTTACCTCCAGCCCCACAGGCACTGCAGGCACAGCTTCTGGGCACCATACCAGCCGTTCTGGCTCTTCCCAGGGCACCATGGTGGTGGTAGCTTGGAGGGCAGGGGGTGCCTAAGATCCCTGTCCACACCTGCGAAATTCTTTGATCTCGCAGGGGCCTCCCTACATTGCATCTCCTCCGTTCCGGCCTCCAGCCGGGAATTCTTGTGTCTACTCTTTATGTATCTTGTACATGCCTATATATTTACAGGTTGTCTCTCCTTTTCAAATATAAGGTCCCTGAAGGCAAGGACCATTTTGGTTTTGTATCTGTGTTAATTTTATAATGTGTTTGTATTGTATGTTTAGTGTTGAGCATATGCCTATCACTTAATACAAGCTTTTTGATTGATAGTAGTCTGAAGAAAATGCAAAATTCCTTTAATGACACAACTTCCCCCAGGTAACTAAGGTCCATATTTTTATTTATTAATTATTACTTATTTATATTTATTCGTTAAACTTTGGTTCAACTAATGTTGTTATATGACTTTTAGACCTAGAATGCAACAGTATTTAAAGAATTAAAATGAATATGATATCAAGCTATAACATTTAACAAATAAGGTAAGATGAACAGGAGCAAAAGACATAATCACAGAAATACGTTAAAAAAAAAAAAGATATATTGGCCATATGACAAAGACAAGTACTCAACTATTAGACTCACAGTATCAGGAGAAAGTAAGGAAAATCTCCAGCACATTGAGTGAACGCTTTATGTAAATATATGGAAAGACATAGGTAAGAGTTTCATAGAAGGGGCTGGCATGGTGGGGTGCCTGAGTTCAACTGGGATGTGTATTGTTGGATTGAACATTCAAACTGATGAGTTCAAAGAGCCATTGGAATATAAAGAAAGAATCATAGGATCATAGATTTAGAGAGAGCTAAAGAGAATCTTAAAGATCTTCTTGTCCAACACCTATATTTTACAGAAGAAAGTGAGGCCTGGCTTTGCATTCCTTGATTTAACGTTAGCTTAGAGTTAATTCTAAAAACAGTCTATTTCCCACCAGCACTCTCTGTATCATAAATAAAGGAGATGGCCTTCCTAGCAAAGGAAGAAAGTTTTCAAAAATAATGAATACCCAGCATAGTGGCTTAAATTCAATAAATATTGAATGAATGAATGATCTATTCCTTAGCAAACTACACATGGTGAAAAAATTGACCTTTTGGGAAATGAGCTCAAGACAAGTCCTTGCTGATATGTTACTGAAAGAGAAAGGCATGAAAGATGGAGTAGAACTGTCATTATCTAAAGGAAGGTTAATTTCTATAGGACAGTTTATCTTTTTTAGTCCAGAAAATTTCAACTTTGGTTCAGTTACTACTCATTTTTTTTTTCCTTTGGACCAGAGTCAGTGAAAAAGGTTGAGTTTGACAAGCAACAGAAAGACTTGAAAAAAAGACAAGGGAGTTTTTTTTTGCTTATTTTTATTTTCTCACCATGTTTAAGAAATCTTAAGAAACAGTCAGTGGAAGCAACTAGGTGACACAGTGAATAGAACTCCAGCCCTGGAGTCAGGAGGACCAGAGTTCAAATCCGGCCTCAGTCACTTAACACAAAAACCAGCCATGTGACATTGGGCAAGTCACTTAACCCCAATTGCTCCCCAAAAAGAAAAAAAAAAGAAACAGTCAGTGTTGGGAGGGGTTATTTGGAAACTAGGCACAATTGTATACTATTGGCAGAATTGTGAACTAGTTCAACTGTTCTAAAAACTAGAATTATGTCAAAAGAATTAATCAGCTGTTCATGTTCTCTGACCTAACAATCCCACTATTGGGTATATGTAGAGAAGAGAAAAACAAAAAGACAACTGGAAACAAAGTGTGTATTTATTGATTGTGGAATGACTAAGCATGCTGTGGGATATAAATATAACACAAAACTACACATTGTAAATAATTATCAATATGAGAAATTCAGAGAAATTTGGAAAGACTTGTATAAAAAGCAAGCTGAACCCAGATTACAGTATATACAATGACTATAATAATACAAACTAAAACAACACTAAAAAATAACTGAACTCTAATTAATTACAATAACTAATCTTGCTCCCGTAGAACATACGATGAAACACACCTCCCTCTTCTTGGTAGAAAGGTGGGTGACTATGGGTGTGGATTGTTACATATATTGTCAGATGTATCCCATATATTCATAACCTTCCTATATAGAACCAGACCAGTAGAAACAGTTCCTGCTGATGGCAAAGGCAAAGAAGGTTGCCTAGTTACTATCAGCCTAAAGGCTACCAACCATGACCAGAAGGGAAATGTCAATGGAATCATAGCCAAGTTCATGGAAAATCAGTGCCTGGACATCCTTAAGAAGAGTAGATCACTTTTGCTGTCCTTCCCATGAAGGTGAATACCAAGCATTTGGCTCTGTAGGTCCCTTTGCTGGGCCCAAATCTGTGCCTTCAGGCCATCAGCAAGGCTTAGGGACCCAAAGTAACACTAGCCAAGAAACTACCAACCACCTAAGAGATTGAAATTAGAGCCAGGGCTCAGGTGAATTGTTCCTGTGACTGTGAAACTAGTGTCTTCCCATTTCTGGGCTTTCACTGACCTTGAGAGGCCCTATGGGCTCTAAGTCCTAGTGATAGTGTAGAAGTAGGAAGACCCCCGGGACCTAGATTCAAGGGACAAGGGTTTGAACCCCACCTCTGCCACATGCTAAGTGCAGGTAGGTGGCTCAGTAGATAGAGTGCAGAAGTTGGGAAGACTCATCCCCCTGAATTCAAATCTAGCCTCAGATGTTTGCTAACTGTATAACCCTAGGCAATCACTAAACCTTACTTGCCTCAGTTTCCCCATCTGTCAAATGAGACGGAGAAGGAAATGACAAATCACTCCAGTATCTTTGCCAAGAAAACTCCAAATGGGTACATGAAGAATCAGATACCATTGGAAACAATTACGTAACAATAACCTGTGGGGCCTTGGGAGAATGCTTAATCTCTGGGTCTCAGTTTCCTTATCTGTAAAGTAAGGGTTATAGACCACATTATAGCTGGGTTCCTTTTAAATTTAACCTTTTTTCTATAATCCTGATTAAGTACATAAAGTGAGTAGCCCTCAAACAATTTTGTATAACTCTAACCCACCCCACCCCCCAGGCAGGCCAGACCCAAGTAGTACAATGAAAACAGTCAGCATTCCTTCCTCTTCCATAATCACAAAGGGTTACTTGTGGAAAACTGGATAACTATTTGGCTTCTATAAAGAGTCAGTGCTATTTTCTCTTTGTATAGAAAAAGAAGCCTTTTTTTTCCTATTTCATTGTATTTAATAACTTACATAACTAGTCAAAACACAATCATTGCAGTGAAAACTAAGACATCTTCATGTAAGAGCATAAATTCCTAGAATGTATTTGTGTGAGGAGAGAGAAAGAGAATGAAACCTTCTGCTCCTGCAGTGTTTTCACTGGCTCACAAAGACCTGAGTTAGAACAAGAATTATATTGCTCTCTACTTTCCCTCTGCTCATAAGAAGTTACATTATTTTCATAGCCTGAAGCCTATGGTGTGAGAAGGCATCACCTTGTCCTTTTCCCTTACTCTTATACTGTACTGACTGATTTGAAACAAGGACACTTGAACCATCCCCTCTCTGGACTTCTTAAGGTAAGTTGTTGATATCTTTTTTTTCTCTCCAGGCCATAGACATAGAGAAAATGAACATCCAGAGTCAGGAGAAAAGATCCGGTGGGTGGGCTGGCAAAGCAAAGAATCTACTGCTATTTCCCACTGTTTGCTGTCAAGGCCTAGTCCCACTGCTAATAGTAAGCAATGTGCAAAGATACTTGAGTCTTTGCCAGTTAATTAAAAACGAATTTATATTCTAAAGTTATTTTCTTTTATTCTTCAATGAGCAAGTAATCCTGGGTGGCTTGCCAAGCTTTATACATTGATATATTCCTTTAGCCGTAATTTTTTTTTTTACTAAAAGTAAAACTTCATATGCTGTTACCACTGGTGCTCAACTTTTATATCAGAGTATGACAAAAATCATTGCAAAATTTTAAGATGAAGCTTCATTAGAAAGGGGTTTGGTTACAAAAGTAATGTTTATTTGGGTAGCCTGCCCAACTTACTGCTATTTCTCAGACTTCTTTTTTAAAGCTTTTGTAAAGCTTGAGCTCAAATTCAATTAAAAAATAATCATTTATGTGCCAGACATTGTGCTAGGTGCTAGGAATACAAATACAAAAAGAAAACCCATACCCTCAAGGAGCTTATATTCTACTGGCAGTGAATAACTTGTCAGTCAGCAACCTTGTTAAATAAGTATATACAAAATACACACCAAGTAAATGCCCCCAAAAATATGTGCAGGGAGAGGGGGGGAGGGGGTAAAGGATGGCGGAGAGAAGCAATAAAACTTTCAAATTGTGAGAGAGAAAGGAGTCAGTGGAAGGCTTTGTCTGAAGATGAATCTTAAAGATTGAATCTTAAATGGAACTAGGAATTACAAGAGATCAAAGTAGAGAGGGAAAGCATTCCAATCATAAGAGACAGTCACAAAGTGGGAGGTGGAATATTTTGCATACAAGAAAAAGTACATAGGTCAGTTTGTCTAGAAAGAAGAATACATAAGCAGAAGAAAAATCCAATTACTGTAGAAAGGTAGGTTAGAGCCAGTGTAGCTGGATTTTAAGTTCCCATTGGAGAAGTCTGTTGCTTATTCTAAATTCACATCTTTAGTCCAAAGCACTTGAGTTAGGATGATTCTATAACAAGTTAATCCTACAAAGAAACTGAAATGAAGGTACTCTAAAGAATTTTTTTCCAAGCTCATACAACCAACCATTGGAAAGACCTAAAGAAAAACATAGGCTGTTTGATTGATTCATAAGTCACTGTAAGATACAAGAGATGCCTTATAACTGCTTTTTGTGAAGGGCAGCCTGGAAACCACTTGGGAAAATGTCCACAAAGTCTAACCTTCTCCCAGGGTGTGCTTACCAAGTAAAACAAATTAGAGCATTATTTCTTTTTTAACTTACCACCATCAGTTTTTACTGCTTCTGACTATGTGAGCATGAGAACCATTCTGCCATTTGATATAAAGCTATATTAGAGCTAACTAATTTAAACAGCCACCTATTTAAATAGTCAGTTCAAACAGTCTCCTCTTGGAGAGTATAGGCCCATTTATCAATTCTAACTCATCTCTATTGATTTCAACTAGAGGCACCAAGTTTTCACAGTAATAAAGAATGAAATACAACCAAGGCCACTCATCTAGAGACACAAATGAACCAAAGGCCTGAATAAGCATTTCAAATAAGCTTGAAAGAATTATGAGAGAGAAAATGGGGCTGCCACTGAAGATTTTCAAGTAGGGGATGATGACCACCTTCTATCAGGGTTGCAGGGAGGGTCACCTGCCAGTTGGATTAGCTAACCTTTGAGCTCCCTTCCAACACTTAGTTTCTGTGATTTTGAGAAGAGCTACATAAATCCCAAACTCCATGCCCTCATCCCAGTTGCAATCTAATCCCAGTTTTGTGTGATCGCATCTTTAATTTTCATTAACATCTTCTGTTTTCACACCAGCTTTCCAAATGTGTCCCTTTTCACTCCTGTCCCCACAACCATTTTTTTCCCTTGTCACGAAGAATGAATAAGAAATGGAGAGAAAAGAAACTCAGCAAAATTCACCAACACATCAATTGAGTATATTGAATATTCCACTCCTAGTCCTACATCTATGCAAAGACAGGAGAGAGGTGCATGGTCTTCCCTTTTCTTAGAAGCCAAGCCTGATTATGAGAATAACATGGCATTCCATCTCATTTTGCAGTCATATATAGTTTTCCTGACTCTGTTTACTTTACTCTGCGTCTGTTCATCTAGGTCTTCCTATGTTTCTCTGTACTTTTCATACTTATAATTTCTTATAGTTTAGTAATACTCTAATACACTCTCTACCACAGTTTGTTTAGTTAATCCCCCAGTGGATAGTGCCCATTCATTACTCCTTACTAGTAGTATTGTCTTTTAAGATAAATGAAGAGAAAGTATCTAGGAAGAGAGGATGGTCGCCACTGTCAAAAGCTGCAGAGAAATCTAGGAGGAAGAAGGCTAAAAAAAATTAAGAAAAAAAATAAAACAAAAACCGTTGGAAATAATGACAATGAAAAGTACAAAACAAAGCCAGAGGCTATGTCACCATAATACCCAGTCTTGGCACTGGAAAGAAATGGAGAGTTGAAGAAACGCACTATTACCCTGGCCTTGGTTGGAGAACTCTGGGTACAGAATTCTGTGTACCCTTTTTCCAAGTGCATCACACACAAGTCACATATGCTTTTCCAAGGGTCATTATTTTCTTGGTTAACTTTTTCTTGAGTAGATTTTCTTCATGAAAAGGGAAGAGGGAAAGAGCATATTCAGAAATGACTACTCTGTAAAAACAGAAGATGCAACAGAGCTTATTCACTAAATGCTCTTAGATTTATTCAGGTCGCTGGTGGCATCAGAAAGCACCAGTAGTTTCAGACAAAAACCTAATTTGCCAAGAGTGGTTAGTTACTGGCTAGACAGTAAGAAATGTCCTAGAGTCACCCATGTAATGAAGTAAAGAGTATGGGTGCCTAAAGTCAGGAAAACCTGGGTTCAAATTCCACTTCAGACACATAAGCTATATGACTATGGTCAAAGCATCTAACCTCTTTGGGTCTCAGTTTCCTCAACTGTAAAATGGAAGTGTAGTGCCAGATGCCACCTAAGGTGCCACTAACTCTAAACCTAAGATCCTTACCTAGCAATTGCTTTCATTCAAATGAGCTGTCAGGAGAAGTGATTTGCTTTTGCATTCATTCAGCAAATGCTTATTAAATATAACCTTCTAAGGTATGAAAATAAATTAGAAAGAATCCCCATTTTCCCCAGTGAGTCATTTTCCCATACCTTTAGAAGGTCCTTAAGAATTTCTGCAATTTCCTACAACAGTGGAAAACTTCAATGTCTGCAGGAAGAAAAAGTTTTGCTTTTACTCTGTCTCCACCATTCTGACAACTTTCTCTGAACTCTCCATTGTTCCTGGAAGTCTCTTAATGACAGTCTATAGAGACTTTCCCAATTGCCTAAACTTTACCACTCTCTGCAAGTCTTTCTGCCTCCTCTTGCCTTTGGCTTTCCCTCTCAGGTATTCCACTCCCCCAGTCTTCTTTCTACTCTTTCTAGCCTGATTGTCTGTAGCTTTTCCTTCTTTCTGCTCTACTATACCCTGCAGCCCAGAACTCTAGTCTCCTTTGGTTTCAGTCCTTATTCTAAAATCACTTCAAGAGTCAGTTGTCTGTGCCTCATCTGTATGACAGATCAGTGGATTCTGAAACACTAAGAAAACCCAGAAGTAACTGTAGATGTGACCCTGAGGCACAACGGGTCGCCCTAGGCTGCAATGTAGTTCCCTTTCAAAAGATAAGCAAGGGAATTGGGGAACAGCAAAGTTCCCTTGGCAATACATGCTCCTCTAGAAGACCCAGAAAACTGCAAGTATTTCTGAATAACATACAAATATAGCATTACACCCATAAATGGACTAGTTTTGGTTCTTGGGAACTATATTATGGATGTAACCCATGTAAGCTCTGAGGCATTCTCTTCCTACCTCCCACTCTCACAGATGAGTCAAATTCTCAGAGGTAGGCTGGCTACATCTTGCCCCAAGGGCTCTAGGAATACCTCTGAAAGGTCAGGGGTGATTTTCCAATGCCATTGGATGGAGCCCCTACTGGTGTGCTTCCCTCCCAAGATTATCAGTTGAGAACTAATTTAGTAAGCCAGCCTTAAGTAGCTTTTAGAAAGGAATCTTTACTAAGATGGGGTAATAAGAACAATTAGTACAAAGGATCTCCCAAACATTTATGATACATTATCCCGCCAATATGTTATCCTGCCAGTACATAAAGACCCCAGATCAAACTTAGAGAGTACATGTGGCAAAGGGGCATTTCACAGTTTTTTCCCCAATCCTTGGGGTGAACAGGAAGTTTTCCACTTGCACGATGGATCTGTGTCCGTCTCTCTTGGTTCCCAATGTAATAGCTGATGTTAATTCTCCAATGAGAAGATGGGAATGCCAAAATCCTCTAGATGCTTCACGATTCAAAAGGATCTCTTCTGGTCAAAGTGGGCAAAGGTGGTTAGGTCAAATTTGCCCAACTGTGTGCAGAGGGTGACTAGGGGGAAACCTGACCAATCAAGTCAAAGTTGTCCCACTGTGTGAAGAGATGTAAGGTGACTCTGCCCTCTTGGTAATTTTAGTCTAGCATAAGGAAAAAAAAAACTAAGAGAACTATAATATACAATATTATATGACAAATACATTAAAAGTGGTTGATGAAGTCTAAGGAAGAAAGGTTGTTATTGGCTGGGGAATCAGCAAAGTGTCCTTTCAGAGACAGCCTTTGACTTGAGCATCAAAGAATGGTTAATACTCTAACAGGGAAAGAAGGAAAGGAAGTGCATGCCAAGGGAATAATAATATTAAGCAAGGCTGAAAATGTCAGGTGATTCCAGTTTGTGGGGGTTGAAGGATAGACTGAGTAAAAACTATACTTAGAACATAATTGGTGGTCATTAATAATTTTTGAGTGGAGTGTTGATCAGGTATAGGAACAAGAAAAATTAGTCTGAGCTTTCAAAAAGAGAGTAAAATGAGAGATTGCAAGATAGAAACTTCTTAGTATCTCCTTTAAAATATGAATTGATTGATATTCTATGACTATTGAGATGCTTCTGCTAAGCATGTATACTGACGATGTCAAAAAGAGAAAAAGAAGTCGCATATACCCCAAAATGTCTATAGCAGTACTTTTGAAGGTAGCAAAGAGCAGGAAACAAAGCCATTGAAAAAATGGCTTAACAAATTGTGGTATGGGAGTCTAGCAGAATATTACACACATGACTTTTTCAGAGAAATATAGGCAGGCTTATAAATTGAGGAAGAGTAAAGAAAGTAGAACCAGGAAAACAATACACCCCATGACTAAAACAGTATAAATGGAAGAAAACAACAACAAAATGAAGATGAATGTGGTGAAATAATAATGACCAACCTTGGCCTCCAGAAGAGATGAGAAAATGAATTTCCCTTTCTTCATCGGAAAGATGGGATACTATGAGTATGGAATGTTGCATATGCTGTGAAATGTGGTTCATATATCAGTTGAATTTTCTTAATTCTTTGGATGGATCTGTGGAAAATATAAACAAAAATGTACTCCATCAAAATTTCAGTGGAGGATGAAATGACAGATTCAATGGAGGAATGAGGGGGGGAAAAAGCCGAGAAAAGTACAGAGTTGGGGGGAAGAGGGAAAGTAGGAAGCTTAGCAGATGAAAATCCCACAAACTTTGAAGAATAAAATAGTCTAAAGTTATAAAATTCAATGCTGGGGTGGGATACTATGGAGTAATAAGAATCTAAAAGTTTTGACAATTGTAATTAACACAAATTTTTGAGAAAGCAATATGGCATTATGCATAAGAGTTAGGAAATTTTTCTTGCTCCTTGACCCAATGATCCCATTGCTGGGACTATATCCTAAGTTTGTTACTGGAAGGAAAAATGGAGCTATCTACTAAAATATTCATAGCTTCATTTTTTCAGGATAGTTTCAGCCAAAAAAGAAAAACAAACCACAAATAATCAGGGGGAAAAAATGTGTCCAGTGACAGAGATAACTGAACAAAATGTGGTATATGAATTTAATAGAATATTTTTGTTACATGAGAGATGACAAATATTAAATTTATGGAGGAATATGGAAGGATTTCTCAAACCCTTTCAATCTGGCTTTAGATTTTGTTCTCCAAATGAAACTGCTCTCTCAGAGGTAAAAATTATTTATTTTTCTCAGTCTAATTGCTTTCTCTCAGGCCTCAGAGGACTTTCTTCAGGTCTGACATTGTTGACCAAACCTTCCTTGTAGAAGGCTTTCAAGAAAGTATTATCTCTTGGTTATTTACTACCCATCTAGATGCCTCTTGTCAGTTTCCTTTGATGGATTATCATCTATGTCTCATCCTCTACATGTGGGAGAACCCTAAGCCTCTGTGGTGGGCTCTCTTCTCTTTTCTCCGTATACTCTCTCCCTTAGGGCTCTTATCAGCTTCTCATGGGTTTAATTTTCCTCTCAATACTGATGATTCCCTGATCACTAAGCTATATTCTGAATTCTAGTACTACATCACCAACTGCCTATTGGACATTGACATTTCCAATTGGATGTGCTGTAGGTCCCCTGGTGGCTCAGGTAGGGAGAGTAGGCTGCAGGGACTACTTGTATTCCCAGTCAAAGGTTTATAACAGTTCTTGCCTGGATCATCACCAAGGAAGAGAGTTATTTGGCTGGTTAGTGTTTTTTGTATGCAAACCCAATTGTGATATAGCAGTCAATTAAAAGGTTTCTCTTTACCATTTGGTAGATAGAGAACAAGCACAAAAAAAAACTAAGTATACTCTGAATTAGAGGCCGGTCCCCTCTATTATATGTCATTATGAATTTTAGAAGAAAACTCACCAAACATCCATGTGGGTTGTCAACAAGCAGAACTCAACGAGCATGCTCTGAGGACAGAGCTTTCATTGGCCAGTTCCCCATTACTTTTAATTGATTCATTCTTCATTCAGTATCTGAGTTTAGTCATTGTGTTCAGGTCCTAAATGGACAATTCCAAAACCTATTTAACAAACAAACCAAAAAACCCAAGTTTTCTTAGCTTAACAACATTAGGTGTATTAAGGGGACAATAGCATAACCAAGCGCAGGGACCTCTGGGGAAACGTTAGAAACAAGACTTCTCCCAGTACATATTGGTTCCTCAAACCTTTCAAGAAGTGGTGACATCTTGTTGTTCGCACATCTTTTTCCTTCACATATCGTTAATTATAACGAAATAAAATTCTCCCTATGTGACTAGATCTATGAAAACATTTTGGGGGGCGGCTAGGCGGCAAAGTGAGTAAAGCGCCGGCCTGGAATCAGGAGGCCCCGAGTTCGGTTCCGGACTTAACACCCACCCACCCACACACACACACACACACACACACACACACACACACACACACACACA
>NW_027187349.1:12597199-12601083 GCF_028583685.1 Petaurus breviceps papuanus
ACACACACACACACACACACACACACACACACACACACACACACACAAAACTAGCGTGTAACCTTGGGCATGTTACTTAACCCCAATTGTCCTTCAAAAGGCAAAACAAACAAACAAAAAAGAAAACTTTTTTGAGTTGAAGTACCTACGTGATGAGATGCCCAAATCTTAGTGTAGACATACCTCTAAAACCCAATCTTCCCATTTCTTGGAACAAGTTCATTTTCTAACATATCATCTTTGGCAATGTTGTTTTCTTGTCAAAGTGGTGATGATGGTTTCCAAGTCATTCCAAACTCTATAAGGAAATATCTACTTGAAGAAATAATCCTAGATTACGATTGTCCATTGCTTCCCGCAGCAAACTTTCTCACAAAAGTTGCAGAGGAAAAAAATAACCAGATACACCCTAATAGCCCAATAAAACCACATTGCCTAATGAACAGAGGTTGTTAGTGTGGGAGCTCAGAGAAGCTATTTTTCATGCTGTTTATTTGGAAGTTAACTTTGCACAGTAATAAAGATACCATTGCAGGGTGCAGGACCTAAATATTTTACAAAGACCAAGCTAGTCCCTTCCAGGATGATGAGGCACAGAAACACAACTCTACATTCTCTTGCTAATTCAGTTCACTGATAACATGCAGGACAGAAGGAGGGGGGAGGGGAGGCTGCGCACAAGCAAAAAAGAGACAAGGATACTCATCCTCATCAAAAAGAATACAAGGATCTATGGGTTAATAAGCTTCGTAAGTCACCCAAGTCTCAACAATCTGGTGTCTGAAAGACAAGCAGCTGCCCTGTGCCCGGGTTCTATTAGAGCATCCCAGTTTAATTTAACCAATAATGAGGAGCTAGAGGCGGATCCCAGTGCCCCCAGAGGTTTGAGCTGCCTCTCGTTCAGTCCCTAGAGAACAAAGGGTGTTGGAACCTTTTCCAAAAGCAGCAGACTAAGGTAAACAGACCTCAGGGAATTTTTGAATACCCCCAATCCAGAGTAAATAAACTAGATAAGGATGCACCAGGAATTGGTAGAATTCCTTTGGTATCTGCGGCTGAATTTAGGGACGCACCAGTTCTTCTAGTGATCCTTCCACCCAGTTTCCCCTCCCCTCTGGGGGAAAGGGATCTGGTCTAACCAGGCTGTATCAAAAACCTCTAATTCCCTTATCTTAATGCATGGCAACCAGTGTTTTTTCCCTTCCGCTTTGCACCCAATGAAATCAAAAGGCAGAAGTGGTTCTAGCCACGATTATAACACAGCTGTTAAAATGTGGAATATGTACTCATGGAGGTAAATGATTTACATCAATGAGTCAAAGAATTTAGTTCTAGGCAACGTAGTCTCCTTTTGGAATACTTTAGGTATTAGAGCCATATTTTTCTGGCACTAATTTAAAGGAGTCAGGATATGGATTTTATGACAATGTGAAAAACGTCGTTTAAAGAGAAGCATAAATAAGAGTTATTATGCTCTCCTCTCAAGAGGTGTCAGGCATAAAAATACAAGACATGAGTGAAAAAGACAGAGCCAAATTTTGCACAGAAAGAAATGATGCAGTCAAGTTGGCAAAAAATACAAATAATAAAAAGTTAGCAAAAAAGTATTCTATTATTTGCTGGATTTGATCATTTTAATTTCTGCTTTTCCTAGTAAAGTCTTTGAGTAAGGTGATGGGTTGAAATTTGTTGATTTAATTTCAATTTCACTCATAAGGTAACATGAATGATGAATTCAGGTTCTAAAGGGGCTAGAAACATGAGCCAGCAACAGCAAAAGGAGATTAATTTAGAAAACTGCAGTCTAATAACTTGATGGAAAAATCCCAAATAGAATATTCAATAGATTTGAAATATTTGGGAAATATCAGGGCTTGTAAAGACAAGAGAAAAGTAGCAGAAAGCAAGTAATTATTTCATTTTCTGAGGAATGAGGGTGTACCAGTGGCTCTGTGGGTCATAAATATGGACTTGTATGAGTTGATCATATAGAAACTTAATTATCAAAGCTTGGTTCCAGAAACAAATTGAGAAAAAGTATCTGAACGCTGTCTTCAAAGAGGTGGGGTCTAGGGAGATGAAACATTGCATATTGGTCAGACATGACCAGTGGATTGTTTGGTTTGATTGTACTGTTGTTTTTCATCTTTGTTACAAAGGCGGCTATCTGGGTAATTTTTAAAAATAAAAGTGATTTAAAGTAAGATAAAAACTGCAAAAATGGATGATTTTAAATTTGATAGATCAATTGTTCATTTTAATCTTTTTGCCTTTTCTCATACTGACCCTCCCCCAATGTCCTCTCTCTAGTCCATGTTTCTAAACCTGCCTCAATTCTTCAAGGGCCACCTCCAATTCCATGGATTCCATTAAGCCTTCTTTGACTATTCCACTGTATTTACTAAACTCCTCTAGTGTTTATAATGTGCACCACATAGTTTAGTAATTAATTGCTCTCTATTGTCTTCACTTATCTTTGTCTTGCCTGTTCATCTCAATTCTAAGATGCTTGAAGGTGAAGAATATGTTTCGTATTTCTGTTTACATCCCACAGTGCCTAGTAGAGTGCTGGCACTTTGAGGTCTCACAAATTCATCTATTCTATACCATTCCTACCGCCTTCACTTTAGTAAAGCACTCATTATCTCTTGTTTAGAGGATCAAAGTAACTTCCCAACTAATCTCCCCTCTAATCCATCCTAACACACCCTCTCATATGCTGATTAATCTCTCTCAAGCACAACTTTGATCATATCACTCCTATAATCAAAACTCTGCCATAACTTCCCACTGTCTTTCAGATCATTGCAGTAATGGTAATAGCAGACATAAATCATATAGCACTTTTAGGTTTACAAAGCATTGAAAGAATACTATTATCACCCTCAATTTACGAATGAAGAAACTGGAAGACTATGGGTCACATGGCCAATGAATCCAAACTAAAAACTGAAAGTCCAAATTGCTCATCCTGACAAAGCCTTCTATCATCTGGTACCCACATACTTTTTGATGTTTTCTCATGCTTCTTCCCCTCTTGTGCCCTATGACAAAGTACTACATGCTTCTCCTTGAACAACACCCCATGCTTTCCCACCATCAATCTTTTACTCATCCTGTTTTCTCCATGTAGAAAACTCTTTGCTCCCACCTTCACCTACTGAAATCTCTCTAGTTAAACAGTGATTGTATGAATAGAATCTGAGTATCCAAAAAGAGTGCCCCACCGACTGCTCCCTAGTGCGTGATACCCAAGGGGCATTTTCTATCTCAATTCATAGTTCACAAACCTTCATTTCCACTGATTATCCTCAACCAAGGCAGATTAACATGCATGACATCTTGGAGAGAGAACATTGGCTTGGAACAAAATTCAAGTTAGGTAACAAGGAATTGAATTGAGCAATAAGTACTTTTCACCACCCATTTCCAAAACCTATCACCTTCCAAACTCTCAGGAATTGGAAAGTGAAAGTGTTAAGAAGGTTAATATCCATAAGCTACTGTGCTGAATCACATTTGTTCTCTCTCTCTCTCTCTCTCTCTCTCTCTCTCTCTCTCTGTCTGTCTGTCTGTCTGTCTGTCTGCTCTCTCTCTCTGTCTCTGTCTGCTCTCTGTCTCTGTCTCTGTCTGCTCTCTCTCTGTCTCTGTCTGCTCTCTCTCTGTCTCTGTCTGCTCTCTCTCTGTCTCTCTCTCTCTCTCTCTCTCTCTCTCTCTCTGTCTCTCTCTCTCTCTGTCTCTGCTCTCTCTGTCTGCTCTCTGTCTGCTCTCTCTCTCTCTCTCTGTCTGTCTCTGCTCTCTCTCTGTCTGCTCTCTGTCTGCTCTCTCTCTCTCTCTCTCTCTCTCTGTCTGCTCTCTGTCTCTGTCTCTGTCTGCTCTCTCTC
>NW_027187349.1:12603683-12615000 GCF_028583685.1 Petaurus breviceps papuanus
AGCATGTGACCCTGAAGAAATGGTTTTTGGAAGGGATAGAGTAATTTAAAAACAATTTTTATTATGTAACAACAGAATCTATTTTCACCAAGATTGAATCCTGCTGAGAATTCATCTATGTAGACCTTCCTCCCAAATGTGCTTTTACTTTAGTTCAGAGGAATGATATCCACCAAAGAATAGTCTGAAACATGGGCAAGACTTAAAAATATATAAGAATCATTCCCCAATAAATAGGGAGTCATAGGATATGAACAGGAACTTCTCAAATTAAAAAATCCAATCTATCAACAAACCATATGAAAAAAGCTTCTGAGTCAGAGTAAGAGAAATGCAATGAAGACATCTCTGAGGTTCTACTTTATACCTACCATTGGCAAAAATGACAAAAGAGAAAAATGGTGGTTGCTGAATGGATTGTGGAATGCCTGGCACACTACTTACTTCACCGTTTGTTGGTGGAGATGCGAATTGGTTCTACTGTTCTAGAAAACAACTTGAAATTAAAACCAAAATCTCATTAAACTCTCCATACCCTTTTAACTAGAGATTCTACGATTAGGCATGGATCTCAAGGTGACCAGAAACAGAGTGAAAGGATGCTAAGTTGAAAAAATATTGACTCTATGGAAATTCTTTTGTATTTCTTTTCTTTTCCTTTTCTTACATTCTTATTCTTCTTTTGTTGCTCTTTTCTTGTAGCACAATGCCAGGCATATAATGGGTACTTGATAAATGCTTACAGCATTGAATTGAATTGTAGTAAACTGAAAACAAAATAGGTTTTGATTAACTAGGGAATGTTGAACAAACTGTGGTTTGTGGATAAAATGGAATTTTATTGTACTATAAGAAATGACAAATATGACAGATTCAGAAGATTATGGAAAGACTAAACTGATTCAGAGTGAAGGGAACTGTGATGGACAGAATCTGAAATAATTGAGGAAACAAAGGTTTGAGCTTCTAAGTTAGGGGTGGGGAACCGGGGGCCTCAAGGCCACACGTGACTTTTTAGGTCCTCAAGTGCAGTCTTTTGACTGAGTCCAAGTTTTACAGAACAAATCCTTTTATTAAGGGAATTTGTTCTGTGAAGTCTTAGAATCTACACATATTGATCTAAACAATGAGTACCAACTGGATAACAAGTCAGGACCAGGACTCCTCAGTTTGGCACTGGACCCCAAATACAGGGGGACACAGATTTTTATGTATAAAAAGAAAACAATGAACAGGATATAAACCAGGATATAAGATTAGGTAATCTAACTTCTAATTGAAGGAAAGATTAGAAGTTCTATTGGGAGGGAGAGGGTGAACAGGTGTAATTCCCAGAAAACAGAAAAAGAAGTGTTCCAAGAGCCCTCATTCAATCAAAAGAATGAGGAAACAGTAACATAGGGCCAGTTTTCAGATAAGGGTTTCTTGAAATGTATGATTATGAGAAAACTCCTTGCATCGATCTTCAGATCTGACTAAGTTTCTGGTCAGCCTAACCCTAGTTAAGAGTTTCTAAGCAACAAGTAGAAGTGGTTCAGCTCCCTAGCCACAAAGAGCTGGATTCAAACAATGCAATGAAGCATTCTTATAATTCCGATAACTAAATAAAGTTTTCTCACAAAACAGAAATTAGACCAGACTGATAAGTAAATAGAAAAGAAACTGAGTTAGATCCAGAATTTAGTCATGGGATAGTCAGTGTGGTTCACTCAATTCCCATAATTCCCTCAGAGCAGAACCAAAGGAATAATTTACATAATAACCATAATAATGTAAAGGGAAAACAACTTTGGAGGACTTTAGACTTCTGATCAAAACAGTAAATAATCACAACTTCAATGGACTGATGTTAAAATATGCCTCCCACTTCTAGGTAGATAGGTGATGGACTAGAAATACAAACTGAGACATGGTCCATATGTTGATTTGAATTGCTTGACTACACACACACACACACTACACAAACAGGAGCTTTTATTCAGAGCAGGAAAGGGAAAAAATGGGTTGGTTAGTGTGTAATAGACACAGGGGAAGAAAAGAGCATCAATAAAACATATTTTAAATGCAAAGAAGAAAAAAGTGCTGAGGAGGACAAAAGTAGAAAAATTTTCTTTCTGCCTTATTGGATTGAACATACCTGTATTTCTTTTTTAAAATCACATAACATTGCACTTTTCTTCTATAATCCTCTTTGTTGTTCTTTGCATCTTGAAATGTTTGTATGTGTTGATGATTATTAAATTCACAATAAAAATGGGTGACTTAGATAGCAATACAAACACTTAGATATCCCTATACACATGACCTTATACTTAGTAAGCTCTTAATAAATATTTCTTGAATTGAACTCATCTATAATTTTTACATTAAAGACACAAGTAAGTAGAAGAGAAGGGCCAATAATTTTGTGAGTGATTGTTACAGTTCTGTTGATGTCAACCCCTGTAATTTAGGGTGCATAATGTCAGCAGGGTCTTCTAATGCTTTTATTGACTTCATGTCTCATTTGAAAGAAATGATCCAGATCTTTCCTTTTATTCTTTCAGAAAAAAAACTCACTTCCATCTCCTCTCCCACTTCTTCTACCTCACCCTCAAATAAGTTCATTAATTTAGACTCCTTCACTGGGAAGATTGAGGCCATCTAACATTAGCTCTTTGGGCCTCACTTCTCCATTCTTCAGACTTTCTCAATATTTTTCTTTGTTCTCATGCCCTTTGATGACAAAAGAAGGGATATTCCTACTCCACAGAAAGCCTAATCTCTTTACCTGTACCTTTCATATAATTTCCTCAAAGGAATATGCAGTTAAAAGAACTCTGAATTTGGAATTAGGACCTGAGTCTGAATCTTGCCTCTGCCACTTACTAGCTATGCCCCCCTGGGCAAGTAATTTGATTTCTCTGTGCCTCAGTTTCCTCATCAGTGAAATGAGGAAGTTGAACTTGATGACCTCCAAAGTCCCTCCCATCTCTAAACCTATAATCCTATGTCTTTTTCCAGGATCTTGCTTAAGTAAAAATATCCCCTCTCTCTCATGAATTTTCAATCTCTCCTTCTTTACCAGCTCCCTCCTTTCTACTTACCAGCATGCTCAATTCTCTCAATCCTGAAAGTGAAAGCCTCGCCTTAGCTCTTCTATCACCATCCAGTTCCCTTCCTATGGTTCTCTTCCTCTTTATTATTAAACTTTAAAAAAATTGTCCCTGATTTATATCTCTGTTTTTTTTTTCATTGCTGACTCTCTTCAACCCTTTGTGATCTGTCTTCTGATACAGTTGGAACTGCCAAAGGTTTTCTATTGACTCTTTTTCTCTTCTATATTATTTTGTTTAATGATCCCATCAGTTTCCATGGATTAAATTGTCCTCTCCATGTTTATAATTCTCAGATTTATTTTTCTTGCCTTCAACTTTCTCCTAACCTCTAGACTCATGTCTCCAACTTCTTATTGAACATCTCAAACTGGATGTTCTGTAGAAATCTTAAACTCATCAAGTCCAAAAGTCAACTCAGTATCTTTCCCCAAAACCCTACTGTCCTCTTAACTTCCCTAGGAAGGGCACCATCATTGTCTTAGTATGCAACCCAGGTGTCCTCCTTGACTCCTAACTCTCTCATCCCCTAGATCCAATCTGCTGCCAAGTCCTGTTGATTTTACATTTGAAATTTACCCCGACACAACAACTACCAGGATGCAGGCCCTCATCCTGTCACACCCAGACTACTACAACAGCCTACTGGTTTGTCTCCCTGACTTAAGTCTCTCCTCACTCCAATCAATCTTCCTTTCACTTGTCAAATTGATCTTCCTAAAGCTCAGGTCTGACCAGGCCCTCCTCTGCCCCCTGCCCCAATCAATAAGCTTCATAATATCCTCTATTTGGCATTCATAACCTTGCCCTATCCTGCCTTTCCAGTCATCTTATGCTGTATTATTCACTTCAGCTCTGGCACTAACTAACTACCTATGTGACCTTTGGTAAGTCACTTCACTTCTACTTGCTTTGGTTTATTCATCTGTAAATCATCATCCTCATCCTCAGGAAGTAAAGACAAAGTGATTCAGTGACACTGGTGTCCTTGCTGCTCCTCATATAAGATACTCCATCTTTAGGTATTTTTATGGGCTATTCCCATGCCTGGAATTCTCTCCCTCCTCTCGAGGCCTTCTCAATTCCCAGCTAAAACCCCACCTTCTATGAGAAGACTTTTCCATTTCTCCCTTAAGGGTAGTGCCTTCCCTCTGATTCTCTGGCTGTTCCCATGCCTTGAATACTCTGCCTCCTCATCTCCACCTACAGGCATCCCTGGCTTCCTTTAAATCCTAACTAAAATCCTTTCTACAAAAGGAAACCTTTCTCAATCCCTCTTAATTCTAGCGTCTTCTCACCTTCATTTTCCCCCCTATTTATCTTCTTGTTGCTGTTGTTTGTCCATTCTTCATACAAGACCATGGTGATTTCAGGAAGGTGATGCCATGATTTGCAAGTGAATTGGGTTTAAGTGAGGCAGGGCTGTGCATCAGCAGCCTCACTTTCTCCTCTGGAACCATCTGGGCTCAATGACCAGAGACAAATCATGATGACTAGAAATGGCCTTGCTATTTAATCCTACATATAGCTCCTGTGTACGTATCTGTTTGCTTATTATCTCCCTTGTTAAGTATGCCTCTTTTTGAATTCCCAATGCTTAGCACAATGCCTGACACATAGTAGATGAGCACTTCACAGATAATCGATTACCTACAATTTATCCTGCATTTAGTTGCTCCATGTTGGCTTCCTCGTGTGACTGTGAACTCCTTCATAGCAAAGACTAATTTTTTGTTTGTTTTATTTTTTACCTTTCTATGTATCCCTCGTGCCCAGTACACGGTAGATAGTTAATAAGGGCTTGTTTGCTGACCACCATCCTACAAAATCTTTCAGGGCAGATGGATAGTGCAGTGAATAAAGCACCAGCCCTGGAGTCAGGAGGATCTGAGTTCAAATTCAGCCCCAGATACTTAACACTCACTAGTTTTGTGACCTTGGGCAAATCACTTAACCCCAATTGCCCTTCCTTCCCCTCTCCAAAAAGCAAAATAAATAAATAAATAATCTTCTTTCTCAGAGATTGTCGATGAACTCAGCACCAATTTTTAAGAATCCTTGATTCCCTTTGTTCTTTCCATACCTTTTGACACTAGTTGACCGACTCTCCATGCTAGATATTTGCTGCTATCTTGACCTCAGATACTTTCCTGCTTTTCTCTTCCTCCTATTCCCTACTCTTATCTACTATGATACCCCTTAATTTAGGTGTTCCACAGGAATCTTTCCTTGGATTTCTTTTCTTTGTAGTGCCTGGGGGCATTCACAACTACCAGGATGGCTCCCCAAGAGAAGGCCACCCCATATTTAAAATACCCTGTGAGCTCTCATCCCCTCCAAACTATAGCTCATAAGCCCAAACAGATGAAGCAGGGCATAGGAATGGGTAGATGGTACAGAGCAGAGCATTAAAGCCAGTTACTGGGCACAGAGTGGAGACACAGTGCGTAGCTGAGCAAGGTTCCAAAAAATAAATTTGCTTCTGCAGACAAGAGATTGTGCAGCCTCATGCTCTTGTCAGGGCAGTCACACTGATCTTATTAGTGTCAGTGAAGTATGTGATGCCTGGGGATGTGCCAGGATGCTTGAAATGGACTTAGCAAATGAAGCAAGCCTCTCCTTCCTTCATTACTCCTGCAAACCATTCACCATTTACCAGACGCCTTGCTGAAAACAGATGAGTTGATCTCCCCTTTGCTAATGGATGCAAACACAAAGTAGTTCTCCAACTTGTTGTTCTGGTATTACAGTCTCTCATAATTCATTTTCAGCAGGAGCCAAAACCTGGATGAAGTTTTCTCTCTAGTTTCTGCAGGAGCTGGCTCAGAACTGACATTGGATAAATACTCATTGGGTGGATGATTGCTTGGCTTTCCTGACTCAGCAAGGCAATGCTGTAGTGGGAAGGAGTCTAGATGGGATGTCAAAAGATCTGTTTCCTTTTTCTAACTTGCATGGAATCTGTGTGGGGATTTCAGCTTTACCACCTACTACCTAAGTGATCTTAGGCAAATCATTCACTTCTCTGGGACTCAGTTTACTCCTCTGCAAAAAAGAAAAATCACTGAGGTAGACAAAAATCTATTATAGGTCTGATTCCTAGGATCTGTTGTGGTATCTGAAAAAAAAAATCCTCCAAGGCATAATCTCTAGTCAACTGATTTATTTACTGGAGAGGCAATGAGGATACACACAGAGAGTTATCTCTGAGTACAAACTTAGCTTGATTTCCTTAAAAAGCTTCTGTAGACCATTGGGCAGCTGGTGCTGCAGTAGTTAGAGACATTTGGTAGCTGTATGACCCTGGGCAAGTCACTTAACCTCAATTTCCTCAGCTGTAAAATGGGGATAAAAGTAACCCCTATATACAGAGACAGACAGACAGAGAGACAGAGAGAGACAGAGAGAC
Organism: Petaurus breviceps papuanus; assembly: GCF_028583685.1. NCBI lineage: Eukaryota > Metazoa > Chordata > Mammalia > Diprotodontia > Petauridae > Petaurus > Petaurus breviceps. The sequence goes on from NW_027187349.1 coordinate 12,610,188, forward strand.
AGACAGAGAGAAAGAGAGAGAGAGAGAAACATGTATATATATATGTTCATTCCATTTTTCTCCCCCACCCCATTATTGTTGTGTCATTTCAGCTGTGTCTGACTCTCTGTGACCCTATTTGGGGTTTTCTTGGCAAAGATACTGGAGTGGTTTTACCATTTCCTTCTCCATCTCAGTTTACAGATGAGGAAACTAAGGATTCAGTGACTTGCCCTGGGTCATACAGCTGGTAAGTGTCTGCAGATGGATTTGAACTCATAAAGATGACTCTTCCAGCGCCAAATCCTAGTACTCTACCCACTTTACCACCTAGCTGCCCCTCCCCCTTTGTTTTATACTAAAAATCAAAGGAAATCCTTGCTCTATTCTGATTAGCTACACTGACAAGATACAAAAATACACGAGTCCAGAAAAACAAACTCTCAGTTAAGAAACATCTGCTTTAACAAGATATAAGTGATATATAGTATACTCAATTAGAACAGGCTATCAATGATATATAGCAGTCAATTAGCTACAGAAAGAAACATCTGTTCCAAAGGATACAGGGTATAGAGAGTTTTTCACAGAGCAACATTATTGTACATTTTGCTTACTCAGAAAACTACATGATGGCATTACCTAAGCAACAAAGTTACTAAATTTTAGGTAAACTCCGTTTTAGATCCTATGATCAAATACTACTAGCCAAGGTCACCATCTACCTCTCCAAAATCCGACTTGCCTGTGGTTCCAGAAAGTAGGGGTCAATATTAATTCAATCAATCAACAAAGATTTTTTTAAGCACTAACTAGCCAGGCACAGTGCCAAGCTATGGGGCTACAAAGAGAAAAGTGAACCAGCTCTTGCCCTCAAGAAACTTATCACTCAGGACTTGTTAGGTGGGATCAAAGCAAAGAAGAGGAGTAACATATGCTGTAGGTGCCTGACCTCTCTGAGGCTCTGTGGACATAAATCTGAAAATGGGGAGCCAGTTCTCAGTCCCTGAAGAGCAACCAAGGAAGCAACCTCCCTGCTTTCTCCACTGTCTCCAGCCAACCTCCAGTTTTCCTAATCTCCTACATCCTCTGTGGCCTAAGGAAACTCAGCACTGCCAAATCAAGAAACAAAACAGCCCAAAATTCAGCAAAAGAAACTGTTATCTGTACTTATGCCTGGTTAGTTAAGCAAATCCAGATTGTTTCAGTCTCCCATGGTTAAAGCACAAACAAACAAACAAATAAAAACCCAGATTCTCCTCTCCCTCCTAACCCCCAACAACAACAAAAAAACAACAACACCATTTATTGTTATGAACTGCCTTGTTTGTACCTCAGAATTGCCTAGAGACCTAGTCTCTGGCTCCATTCCTTGTACAGTATTACACAAGGACTTAGGTGGAAAGGAAGAAACCATTTCTCACTCATCCTGTCAAAATTGGATCTTAACAACTAAAAATCCTGCAAGCCACATCAGTTTTGTGTCTAAAGGCTGAACAGTGAAAGGACACCTTCAGGAACCAAACCTATCATAGAATCACAGACTCTGAGCTGGAAAAGACCTCATTGACTCATCAAACAAAAAAAGAAGATAAAAGAACTGTTTCCCTGGGCAGACAATAACGCAGTAGGGTTCTTCCCCCTCCAGAAAGAGCTTAGTATCCTGTCATCTTCCTTTAAAGTTCCCAAAGCACTTTATTACAGGAAATGTTATTTCCTTTCTAGGATTCTAGATTTAGAGCTGGGACCTTAGAAGAAATCAAACCCAGCCCCCACATTGTAACAAATGAGGAAATTGAGACAGAGAGATTAAGTCATTTGCCCAGAGCCAGATAGCTGGTCAGACAATTTGAAATCTGCTATACCTGAGTGTTCTCCATACCTCGTGAATTCTCACAACAGCCTACTGAGCTAAGTACTACAGGTATTCTTTCCATTTCTACAGTTGAGGAAACATGCTCAGAAAAGTTATACGATTGACTCACAGTCCTGCAGTTCTCATTAAGTCAACATTATTAAGCACCCATTATATTCCGGGCTCTGTGGTAGATTCTGATAAAGACAAAAGTCTAATATTAATAACTCTCATTTACATACACTTTAAGGTTCTCAAAGCACTTTACAAATACCCTCTCATTTGATCCTCACATCCAAGCTGAGATATGGGTACTGTTATTATCCCCACTTTACAGATGATGAAACTGAGGCTTTTTGTGATGTGCCCAGGCTTACACAGCTTGCAAATGTGACTGAGGCTGGATTTTGAACTCAAGTCTTTCTTACTGCACAGTCAGCTCTCAATCGACTGCAACACTTCGCTGCCTGGGCCTCAATCATCCCCTACCTTCCAGAAGTTTATTATATTCTATCAGGCAAAAAAAAATGTGGACATATATAAACCTATACAGAATAACTGCATTGATAACAATCAAACAGCAAGCATTCACTAAGTACTATGTTCCAGGTGTGATACTAGGAACTGAAGAGAGAGGAAAGAACTAGATTGTCCCTGACTTCAATAAATTTCCTTTCTAGGGGGAAAGAAGAGACAAGATGTAGCTATATAAGCATGTATAAAATGTCCACAAGGCAATTTAAGGAGCTGAACATTAGCATCTGGGAGGATCAGGAAAGGTTTCATGTAGAACTCAGTCTTGAAGGAGATGAAGTTTTCTAAGATGAGGAGATGAAAAGGAAGGGCATTGGAGATATGAGGGACAGTTAGTTAGTACAAAGGTGCAGAAACAAATGAAGTTTCACATATAAGGAACAATAAACTGATTCTACTGTCAAAGGTAAGATTTGAACCCACTTCCATTCTTGTCCAAAGGACAGCATTCTATCCACTTGCCTGTCTCAGTATTCCTCCACTAGTCCACCTAAATCATAGAGGGAAACCCTACCATGGTCTGCCCTAGAGTTGATGACATTTAGACCAAAGTAGTAATGGCCTTAGTCAAGAACTTGAAGGACCAGGCTACCACCATTACCTATGCCAGCCTACTATTTGTCTTAGATTGCATTCTGTGGTTCAGAATTGTGCCTTGTACATAATAAGCCCTTATTATGCTTATCCATTTGACTTGACTCTTTGAAATAAAATAGAATCTACCCAAATACTTCCATGAGGAAGGATTGGAAAGCTGGACAGCAAAGCAAAACACCACCCCCCAAACCTTCCTATATAGAGGGCTCAAAATCTCAGATATCTAAAATATTTGCCACTAGCTGCTGTTGCTTGAGTTCCACTCCACCAACATCATTATGCCCCTCCCCTCCCTTTTCAAGGGCCAGCTAGGTGGCACAGTGAATAGAGTGCCAGACCTAGAGTCAGGAAGACCTGAGTTCAAATCTGTCCTCAGACACTTACTGGCTGTGTGACCCTGGGCAAGTCACCCAACCTTTCTCATTCCCAGTTTCTTCCTCCGTAAAATAAGGACCTCCCTCACAGGGTTTCTTTTGAGGTTCAATGGGGTGAGAAACCTTCAGCCTCGAGGTCACGTGCAGAGTACTTGAGGACCTAGAGGGCCACACTGGTTCCCCACCTCTGACAAACCTATATAAAACTGCTTTTAAAACATTAAAGAGTTATATGCATTAACCACTATTATTACTGTGGATAATCCATGAAAATATCATACCACTTTATTCAAATACGTCTGACAGAATGAGAACAGGTAGACTTCAAGGTGTACAAGTTAAAAATAAAACAAATCTAATGGCTGAGATACAGGCCGCACTGAGGCTCAGCTCAGAAGTATCTAGATGCTTCCCCATAATGTACCTTTCACATCATCCAGTCTATTCACATAGTCAAACTGCATACACATTTAAATTCCTTCCTTCAGCCTCCTTAGAAACAAATCACATACCCAAGTTCTTTTCAGATCCCCTGCTTTACATTCTAATAAAGCACAAATCCTGTGGCAAGCCAATTTCTCCTTTGCTCTCTCCCTCCTTCCCTCCCCCCACAAGAATTTCAACTCCAATCAATACAAGGCTACTCTATTAATTCACAAGTACCCAAAGCATTGCATTTTAATGAAATGCCTCACTCCTGGGTGGGTGGGTATTCAGTGAGGATTGCATTTAAATAGAGGCTGTCTGTGGAAGGAGCATAGCCAGAAAGCAACCCTACCCTGGTAGGTCAATAGAGCTCCTACTTCTGGCTTTGGGAGAGTGGTTTCTCTCTTTTTCTTCATTATCTTTCTCCAATGTGCCAAAAAAAAAAAAAAAAAGCCCAGAGGCCTCAGCATAGCCCCTCAATACATATCTGTTCAAAACACAGAAGAGGAGAATGGTGTTAAAGCAAAACTGTTTATAACCAGAGTTTTCTGGTGGTGGTGCCCCCCGCCCCCCCACCTTGGACAGAGGCCAGAGCAGACTCTCCATATATTAAATTCCACACTATGGCTGGACCTGTTACAGATAGACTCTAGTGTACTATTAAAAGTTATTTCATCTGAAAAGATAAATGGTGGGAGAGGGGGACAGTAGGAAGGGGGGGGCAGGGGGACTCAATTTAAATATATCTGGTGCCAGAATTCCCCTGCCTATGAACAGACAGTTGAAGATACATGGACTTGTCCTTTACCATCAACTCAGAAGGAAATAGTAATACTAGCCAATATTTATATAGGACTTTAGGGCAGCTAGGGGCACAATGGATAGAGTGCTGGGCCTGAAGTCACCAAGACCTGAGTTCAAATCCCTGCCTCAGACACTAGCTGTATGATCCTAGGCAAATCACTTAACCCTGTTTGCCTCAGTTTTCTCTTTTGTAAAATGAGCTGGAGAAGGAAATGGCAAAGTGCTTTAATATCTTTTTTGGGGG
>NW_027187349.1:12615100-12634734 GCF_028583685.1 Petaurus breviceps papuanus
GGGGGGGGGGGGGGGGGGGCTAGTTGACACAGTGTATAGAGTGGCAGGCTTGAAGTCAGGAAGACTCATCATTGTCCTCAGTTCAAATTTGACCTCAGACACTTCCTAGCTGTGTGACCCTGGGCAAGTCACTTAACTCCATTTGCTTCATTTTCTTCATCCATAAAATGAGCTGGAGAAGGAAATGGCAAACCAGTCCAGTATCTCTGCCAAGAAAACCCCAAATGGGGTCATGAAGAGTTGGACATGACAGAAAAAATGACTCACCAACAAAATTAGTCCCATTAAATTTAATGTCCTAGAACTACTCCCACCTGAGAGATGGTTTCTCATTATGGTGTATTTCTTTTTTTTTTCTTTTTTTTCAAATGCTTTCTTAACTTCTGATTTACATCATTCATTTCCGCCAGATTTTGAGTCACAAATTTTCTCCCCATTTTTCCCCCACCCATCCCCCCAAAACAGCAGTCCCACAGGATATCCCCTCCACCAATCTGCTCTCTCCCATATTTTCTCCCATACCCCTTTCGACTTTTCCAGTACGGCATGGTAGATCTCTATGCACCAGTGCCTGTATATCTTATTTTGCAATTACATTTTAAAACTTGGAATTCCAGATTCATTTCCTTCCTCCCTTGTCACCCACCCTTACTGGGAAGATAAGCAGTTCAGTATAGGTTGTACATGTGTAGTTAATGCAAAACAATAACATAGTAGATATATTGTAAAAGACTAACTATATTTCCCTCCCTCCTATCCCACCTCCCACTTGTTCTATTCTCTACTTTGATCCCATCCCTTTTCAAAAGTGGGTGCTTCTAGCTTCCCTCCCCCCAAGCCTGCCCTCCCTTCCATCATGCCCCCTCTCATCCCCTTCCCCCTTGCTCTCCTGTAGGGTGAGATACCCTATTTAGTGTGTATTTCATTCCCTCCCCGAGCCAAATTCAATGAGAATAAGGTTGATCCATTCCCTTTTGCTTCCAATTCTTCCCCTCCATTGTAACCATTTTCCTTTGCCTCTTCTATATGAGATAGTTTACCCGATTCTGTCTCTCCCCATCTCCTCTCATTATATTCCTCTCTGACCTCTTAATTTCACCTTTAAGTATCATCCCTTCCTATTAAATTGGTATTGTGCCCTCTATCTATGTATACCTGTAAGCATATATACACACATTCACATATGTATTCATATGCCCATATACCCTCATATTTACACACACACACATTATATATATATTCCCTTCAACTATTTTCATACTGAGAAAAGTTTCATCAGTTACAATTATTGTCTTTCCATGCAGGAATGTTAATAGTTCAACTTTGATAAGTTCCTTATGATTTCTTTTCCCTGTTTACCTTCTCATGCTTCTCTTGTTTCTTGGATCTAAATGACAAATTTTCTATTCAACTCTGGTTTTTTCATCAAGAATGCTTGAAAGTCCTCTATTCCACTGAATGACCATGTTTTCCCCTGAAACATGATACTCAGTTTTGCTGGGGAGGTGATTCTTGGTTTTAATCCCAGCTCCTTTGCCCTCCAGAATATCATATTCCTAGCCTTTCGATCCCTCAGTGTAGAAACTGCCATATCCTGGGTTATCCTGATTGTGTTTCCACAATATTCAAATTGTTTCTTCCTGGCTGCTTGTAATATTCTCTCCTTGATCTGAGAATTCCAGAACCTGGTTATAATATTCCTAGGAGTTTTCTTTTGGGCATCTTTTTCAGGAGGTGATTGGTGGATTCTTTCAACCTCTATTTTGCCCTCTGGTTCCAAAACATCAGGGCAGTTTTCTTTGAGAACTTCCTGGAGGATGATTTTTAGGTTCTTAGTTTGATCATGGCTTTCAGGTAGTCCAATAATTTTAAAATTATCTCTCCTGGATCTATATTCTAGGTCAGTGGTTTTTCCCATGAGATATTTTAAATTGCATTCTATTCTTTCATTTGTTTGGATCTGTTTAACAGTATCTTGATTTCTCATAAAGTCATTAGCTTTCATTTGCTCCAATCTAATTCTGAAGCAATGAATGATTCTCCTCAGTGAGCTTTTGAGATTCTTTTTCCATCTGGCAAATTCAACTTTTAAGGCATTCTTCTCCTCATTGCCTTTTTGAGCCTCTTTTGCCAATTGAGTTAGTCTATATTTTAAGGCGTGATTTTCCTCAGTCAGGCTGTTGACTCTCATTTTGTAATTTTCTTGCATCATTCTCATTTCTCTTCCTAATTTTTCTTCCACTTCTTTTATCTGCTTCTTAAGGTCCTCTATGGCCTGTAACCAGCTCGTATTTTCCTTTGAAGCTTTTGGTGCAATAGTTCTGACTTCACTGTCTTCTTCCTGTTCCATGCTTTGCTCCTTTTTGTCCCCAAAATAGGAGTCTAATGTTGGAATCTTCTGTCTGCTTTGCTTCCTTTGCCTGGTCATGTCACGCCTCAGTCACTTGACCCCTGGGCTTTTTGCCACAGTAGGACTCTGCCACCAGACAGGGGAGCTTTTGTCCCAAATGCTGGGGTTTTCTCAGCTGCCAGAGGTATTAGATGGGTGCCGTCTCTGAGGCCTCCACACACTCTGGCAAGCTGGACACACACCCCAGGACCTCCACCCTAGACCGCAATCCAGATCCAAGCAGATTAAAGGAAGAGCGATTGCCCCTCAGATTGGTCAGTTGATCCCCCTACACTCTGCAGGCCAGAGGCTGAAGCTGTAATGCCACACTGGCTGGCTGTGACAGGTATCTCAGCAGCTTCTTGCCCTGGGGGCAAAAGACGAGGCACTCTCACTTACTGGGTTCCAAAGTCCAGACTGCACTGACCTGTCACTTTGTCCTTCACATCTATGTGTTGATAATTCTGGAAACAGCCACAGCTGCTGCTGATCTGGAGTCCCTGCGGCTGTCAGCTGATCAGACCCACCCTGGGGCTAAAACCTCCGGCTCATGCGGGCCTGGGCTCAGCTCCCAGAGTTCTGTGCTGGCCAATTCCTACCAGCCTACTGGGCTGTCCTCAGCAGGAGGGTAGCTTCGCAGCTCCAAAATTTGTTCAGAGTCCCCTTTTTACATGGATTGGGCAAGGTGGAAACCAGAGCTGCTCAGAGGTCCTGCTTCTACTCCACCATCTTGACTCCGCTCCCCATGGTGTATTTCAATAGATTTGGGGTTCCAGTGTCACCTAAAGACAAACCAGTCTGGCAGTCATTCAGTCAAGAAGCATTTATTAGACATTTACCACGTGCCAGGCATGTGCTATATACTAGGGATAGAGAAACAGACAAAAATAGGTCTTTGCTTCAAATTTCTCACATTATAATGGAGGAGATAACACATGCATATGTGTACATATGTATATGTGTATATATGTATACATACATTCAGATACATAACATAGAGATTAGCTCGAGATATACAAATAAGTACAAAGAAAATAAACAGACAGAATGTAGAAGGTAATCTCAAGGGAAAGGCCTGACATCTAGGGGACTGGCAAAGACCCTTTCAGAGGTGGTATTTGAGCTGTTATAAGGGAACCAGGGATTCAAAGAGGAAGAAATGAGAAAGGAAAAGAATTTCAAGTTCTCACTTGAGAGAGGGAAGGGCAGGGCAGGGCAGGAAATGAAGGAGCCAACAGGCCAGTATATCTGGGACTTAGAAATTGTGGTTAGGATTAAAGTGTTAGAAGACTAGAAAGTAAATATAATAATAATAATAGCATTTATATAGTACTTGAAGATTCACAAACATATGTTATCTTGTTTGATCCTTAGAATACTCTTAATTATTATACCCACTTTGCAATTAAGGAATTGAGGCTGAGAGAGGTTAAGGGACTTATTTGCCTGGTGACTTAACAAACAGCTAATAAGTATCTGAGGCTGAATTTGAAATTGAATCTTTCTCATTTGGACACTATTCACTGTACTACCTGACTGCCTAGGTAGGCAGAGAGGCAGATGGTTTTGTCATCCAGAGGGCTGTAATGGCAAGCACAGAAGTAGTTCACACCTTGTTTCAGCTATTGAATGAACATCTTGTTTCAGTTCAAGTTTCTTTTGAGCCTTGTATCAAGTCTGTTAAGAAACAGAATGTGTTGGGGTGGCCAGGTGGTGCAGTGAGTAAGAGCACCGGCCCCAGAGTCGGGAGACCTGGGATCAAACCCAGGCTCAGATATTTAGCACCACACCCAGAAATAACTGGCCTTGTAACCTTGAGCAAGTTACTTAATCCCACTTGCTTTAAAAAAAAAAAAGAGACAGAATGTATGAATCCCACAACTTGTAAACCCTAGAACTCATGAACTCCTGCAACAGGAAGGGGAGGAACTAATGACCTATATAAGGAGAGGCCCTCAGGCTAGTGTGATAGTAATGGCATTTAAAGATTCCCCTGTATTGGCTTAGTTTTTCAAATTGATTGTGTTAAAACCCAGAGCTTGTTAATCCCACCTGTGGGATGGACATGTTGATGTGAAAAGAAAGTCCTGAACTGGGAGGAGCTGGTGACGTAGATTTGGAGAAACAAGAGAGAGGCAGAAGAAACTTTTTGGAAGCAGCACCTCGTGGAGGCAGAGAGAGAGACTGAGAAGGATTGCTGAGGGCTACTTTGAATTGCCCTAGACTTTTGAGACCTGCCCCCTGAGCTGCCAAGGACTGAGGAGACATGGCTGTTTTGCTGGTACTTTGTATGTCTGTTTTGATGTTGTTTTGCCAGATTTGTCCACTGATGAAAGACAGTCCTGTTGAAGAAGTCCTGGAACCTGGCTGTTCACTAAGAAGCCCTGAGACTGTCCTGCAGACAGAGAGTGAATACTGTCCACTGGTGAAGGACAGTGCTGTTGTTGCAGGGATCTGGAGACTGTCCTGCAGACAGAGTGAATATTGTCCACTGGTGAAGGACAGTGCTGTTGTTGCAGGGGTCTGGGAACCTTTCTGTTAGTTCAGAAGCCCTGAAGAAGGATTTTCTTGTTATATGTTTACAGAAATCCTGGGAGAGGGTTTTGCTAATGTTTTCAGGGGTTCTAGGACTGTTCTACAGACAGAGGATGAATTAATGAAGGGACTGGCAATGTATCTTGTGGCCTTGCTAAGCCTTGTCTCCCCAGGAACTAAGATTGCTGAGAACTTGCCTCCTGTCAAGATGAAGAAAAAGACCTCCATTTGGGTATTAAGTGCTGTGCTTAAACTTGATGTAACTCTGGGGTAGATTCAATTGTGATCCAGGGGTGGGGAACTTTTGACCTTTTTGTGTTCTATGGTTGAACAAGTGAATGTACTTTACTTATGTTTGGAAACTAATCTCCATTTGAGAAGAGGGGCTTTGTGGTGGACTAAATGAAGGTATAGCCTAGGGGTGGAGAAGTATTTAGACCAGGGACTTTGTAATTGATTGAATGATTGGAAGGTCCTGGGGTGGGGTAGTACTTGGAGATTATTTAAAAACACTTAGTAAATGCTGTATTTTGAATGATGTCATGTTCTGATCTTCTCTGTTCTTGGTTTGTCACTGAATAAAATGGAGAGCACCTATGCTGGTATTTTGAACCTTGGGAAGTTGCCTTTCCTTGGCATTACATTACAGCTAGAGACGGCAGAACTGAGAAGAGGATTTTTGTGGTGGCAGAGTCAAGAAGGAGAAAACTTGTGGTATCCCAGCATTCTGTTTGTTTGCTGTCTGTGTTGATGTTTGTTTGTGATACTTCGTGCAGATGCCCTGGGACCTTACTGGAAGCCCTGAAAGAGAATTTTCTGGTTGTATGTTTATAGAAGTCCTGGAGGAGGGTTTTGAAGGTCCTGGGACTTTACTGATAATTTGTGCTGACCTCTTGGATCTTGTTTGTGGGTCTGTGTTGATGTCTATGTTGACGATTTGTGTTGAGTTCTCAGACTTTGTTGGTGAGTCTGAGTTGATTTTATGGGCAGATAGTGAATTAATGATGGTGCCGGGTGTATGAATATTATTGTGGCTCTGTAAAGCTTTGTGTTCCCAGAAACAGGAACTGTGAAGGACTTGAGGTCGACTGGACACTGTGAATTTCAATATGGAACAGGAGCTGGATGAAGAATTGGACAAGGAGCTGGATAAGGAACTGGGAGCAGCCTGCCTTTGAACCTGGTGGCAGTTGTAGCTGGGACTATGGAAGAGGAACCATGGAAGCTGAGAACCAGCCTCGAGTCAAACTGAAAGAAGACTTTACTTGGATACTGTGTACTGACTGAGAAGATTTACTGTGACTTAGGGATGGAGAACTTTGACTTTTTACTTTGTGATTAATTTAAGGATTTCATGATTCACTAAATGATTGTACTTTGTTGAAAACTATGTGACTACTTTGGTGAAAACTGTGTGGCCATTATAGTGACAAGCTGTTGAGTTGTGACATGGTGAATGCTGTATTTTGATTTTCTATGAATGTTTTTCTCTGATTTGTTATTGAATAAATAGAGAGCTCCCTATACTATGCAATCAGCCCCTTGAAGCTGTTCCCAGCAGCAGTCCTCTGCAAAGCTGCTCATGTGTGGCTTTACAAGGGCAATGGATAAATTCAATTTCTTTAGTTAAGTGCTACTGTTCACACTCTGATACACAGTTTCCAAACGTAATATAAAAACACAGGAGGAGATTACATGGGAGGTATGTTAGTGATAAAATTTGAAGGACTCAGGCAACCCCTTCCTTTCCCCCAATATCTATCTCTCAGGCCTTTTTTAAAGTATCAGGATGTAGAGGTCAGGTGACTGACTCCTGTAGGCTAAGAATTAAAGATCTCTTTAAAATGGGGTGGGGGGAGAAGAAGGATGCTGCATGAAGTCATTATCTGCCATTTACTTCAATCAGTTAATCTGAATAGCTAGCTAGTCACCTGCCAGGGTCCTGAGGGAATACAAAGGTTGTCATTTGTGATGGGAAAAAGATAGGAAAAAGACTGCTGCGAAGAGACACCATAATGGCAACCTGGATACAACTACTATCTTGGACAACCAGATTAACTCAACCAGCATTGAATATCTGGACAACTTTCACCAACCTTATAATTTTACCAAGAAACTATTTATATCTTGTTAAATTTAATATATGTTAAGAAAAACTATGTCTATAGAATTTCTTGGGTTCATACTCAGTCCTATTGAACTATTTATGTCTACAATTTATTAAATTCATAATAAAAATACAATTTTTGAAAAAAAAGTTTCTCTTAGGTCTTACCTTGGTATTGTGAGAAAGAGTGGGAAATATGAGGTATATCAAGAGCAAAAAAGCATGCTCTACATTTTGTAAACACTAATAGGGGACATTGGGAGTGGGGAGGAAGGAAGGAAGAAGAAGGGGTTAAAATAGCCTCTTTGGAGAGAGGCCTCAAGATGCCTCAATACCTATAGTATGGGTATTACTGAAGCCCTTAGGACAAAAACCCTACCTGTTCTTCCTCCCTCCCTTCCTTTTCCTACTTTCCTTCCTTTTTTCCTTCCTTCCCTCCTTCTTCCCTTTTTTATTTTTTCTCTTTCTTTTTTCTTTCTTTCTTTTTTTTTCTTTCTTTCCTTTTTTCAACATTCATTTCCATAAGATTTTGAATTCTAAATTTTCAGATGCCATTTCCTTTTTCAAGCCTTTCTTGGTGTCCAACTAAAATCCCATCTTCTATAGGAAGTCTTCCACAACCTCTCTTAAATGTAGTGCCTTCCTTCTCTTACCTACTTTTTATTTATCCTATATATTACTTGTTTGTACTTATTTGTTTGCTTGTTGTTTCCCCATTAGATTGTGAACTCTTCAAGAGCAGGGATGGTCTTTTGCCTCTTTTCGTATCCCCAGTGCTTAGCACAGTACCTAGCACATAGTTGGTGATTAATAAATGTTTGTTGACTGGTTTACCCCTAATCAGAAATCTTCTCTCTTTCACTTTGTTACTAAGCTTTGTAATGTGTCCAGCACTGGGAATTAGAAGACCTGAATTTTAATCTTCCTTCAGACACTTCCTAGCTTTGTGACTGGGCAAGTCATTTAACCTGTCAGCCTCAGTCTCTTCACCTGTAAAACAGAGCTAATAATAGTGTCTACATCACATATATGTATGTATATACACATATGTAACATATGATATATATTTGTGTTAGAAGACTAGGATGGACTCCCAGTTAAATTTTTAGGGTCGTAGGACCACCACAGGTGTGCACCTTAGTTTACCCTCTTCCCTTCTATTTCACTCTCTTTCCCCTCTTTCCACACACTCCCCCTACACATACTTAAAGCCCCCCAAAAAGAATGTGATCTAACTCATGGTCAACAGAAACTTAACCAAACGGACTTAAGGTTAGAGACATAGATGAAAGAAAGCAAGATGTAGAGTGAGTCACATAATCTTTCTGCATGTCTGCCCTGACTTTGCCTACACCCCAGATTCACAAGCATGAGCCATCTAGCTTTATGGGGAAGCCCTTGGAGATATTTGCCAGCAACAAAACTCCCAAAGGAAAAATATTGACAATGGGGTCTTTCTGTCTTCCCTCAAAATGCCTGGAGCCTAACATCCTTCATTTTGTGCTTAACCCAATTACATTTACAAACTGAGTGTCATAGATGGAACCATAGAGATTATCTCATCCAGCTCCCTTCCATCATATGGAAACAACCATGGAGACTGTCTCCCTCATCCAACTCCCTTATTTTATTCTTAGTGTGAAACAAAGTCATAGATGGTAAATGTCCTACCCTCAGGCACACAATAAGTGAAGGGTGGGATTAGGGGAGGGTAGAAGAAATTTTGACACAAGGTCTAACTCCCTATCTAGCATTCTAATATGGAAAGCTCCTTCTCTATCATTTGAAAACTGTATTGAATTTCCTTCACTCCTTAGCCAGATTGCAGAAGGAATAGCTGTAGGGATATAAACAAACTGAACTATGCTGTTCAATCAAATAAGCAAACAAATTTGTATAACACACTTTATGCCAGGTTCCATGCTAGAACTGAGGACAAAAAGACAAGAATGAATATTCCTGCCCTTGCATTTTAGATACAAATAAACATGAAATATATGTAAATGGAAGGTGAATATGAGATAGGAGGAATAGGCAGCTAGGAAATTAGAAAAGGTAAGAGGAGGTACTATGGAGCTGAACCTTCAAGGAAACTAGCAATTCTAGGAGGCAGAAGTGAGGAAGCAAGGCATTTCAGGTACCAGGGAGAGGGTGCAGATCCATGAAAATAGGAGATAAAATGTTATGTATTAGCAGGTAGACCAGTCCAGCTATAAGGTAACATGTGTGAAGAACAGCAAATTGTAATAGGCCTAGAAAGGTAGGATGGAGTCAATTTGTGAAGGGTGGAGGATGGATTGGAAAAAGGAGATATCTGAGGCAGGGAAGCAACTTAATAAACTAATGCAATTATCTAGATAGGGGGTAATAATGCCCTGAATGAGTGGCAACTATATGAGTGGAGAAAAGTAGACAGACACAAGAGACATATGTAGGTAGAATCAACAAGACTTGTCAATTGATTTGGATATGGGCGATGTGAAAAGAGGTAAGAAATAAGCAAAGGTGGATAATGGAAAGGATTGTGTGTGGTTACTTTCAACTTCCTTACTGTTCCTCACACTCCATCTCCAGACTCCTGCCATTTTCTTTTCTTTCTTTCTTTCTTTCTTTCTTTCTTTCTTTCTTTCTTTCTTTCTTTCTTTCTTTCTTTCTTTCTTTCTTTCTTTCTTTCTTTCTTTTTCAAGCAATTGGGGTTAAGTAACTTGCTCAAGGTTACATGGCCAGTTATTTGTGTGTGTGGGTGTTAAGCATCTGAGGCAGGAACTGATCCCGGGTCTCCTGATTCAGGGGCCAGTGCTCTTATTCACTGCACCACCTGGCCGCCCTGCTCCTGCCATTTTCACTGACTTTTCCCCAAGCCTAGAATACTCTCTCTTTCCTCATTACTGCCTTCTGGCTTTCCTGGTTTCCTTCAAGTCTTAGCTAAAATTCTGTCTTCTACAAGAAGACTTTTCTGGATTTCTCTTAATCTTAGTGCCCTCCCTTTGTTGATTATCTCCAATTAGTCTTCATATATCTTGTTTGTACATAGTCTTTCATCAGTCATCTCCCTCATTAGACTGAGCTCCTGAAGAGCAGTTGACTGTTTTTTGCTTTTTTTTTTTATATCCTCATTGCTTGGCACAGTGCCTAGCATATAGTAGGCACTTAATAAATTCTTATTGACTGACTCAACAGAAATAGTTAAATTAGTGAGAGGGTTGCATTTGGGGACAGAAATGAGATATCTTCAGAATATGCTGAGTTTGAGATGTCTACATTCTGTTGGAACTCTCTAGTAGGCTTCCTTCACTGGGGACTGAAGGAGGAACTGAAACTCAGGAGAAACAGTAGAGCTGGATATGTACTTCTAGAAGTCATCTATGTAGAGAAAATGATTGGATCCATAGACACTGCTGGTGTCACCAAGAGAGGGTATAGAAGGAAAAGAGAAGAAGACTCAGAATAAAGACTTTGTAATTCAACCAAACTTAGGGGATGGGATATTGAGAATGATGATGCAGCAAAGAAGACTTTGAAAGAGCAAAGACAATGTCATGAAGAGAGGAAAGCATATCCTGAAGTGGACAGTGGCCAATAGAGTTCTATACCAAAAAGAATTCAGGGAGGAGGAAGAAAACTCCACTAAACCTTATCATCCGGCATCTTCATAATATAGCTATGTGCTAGGTCACTTTGGAAAGAGCAAAGTTGAAAGCAGATGCCAGGTTGCAAGGGGCTGAGAAATGAAAGAAGAGGAAGTGGAGACAATATGTACATAGGCTTTTTAAAGGAGTTTCAGCTTGAAAGGGAAAAGCAATAGAGGACAATAGTGTTGAGATGATAGGGTCAAATGAAAGCTTTTTTAAGGATTGGGAAGACTTGAGCATAGCAGGGATTGAGCCAGCAAATAGAGATTGAAGATTAGATTGTAGTGAGATAAAGGCAGGAACAATTTGCTGAAGGAGATGGGAAATGGTGAGATCAAGGGTAGAAGTATAGAGGGTGACTTTGAATTGCTGGGTTTGGAACCTACTGAGAAAATCTCCAAGGACAAGAGATGTGGTAGATATATGTATTGCTCATTCCTTCATTGATTTAAGGGGGTTCAAGGGGGTGAGGGAGGGGAGAGAGAGAGAGAGAGAGAGAGAGAGAGAGAGAGAGAGAGAGAGAGTAGTTGACTCCCAAGGTCATGTGACTAGGGCTCAACAAAATACAAAAAGATAAAAGATTATGGAAGAGAATGAGTTGCATGTTTTTTTTTTGTTTTTTTTCTGTAGGTAGGGACTAAGAACTACTTCTATTTGGGTAACTCCACAATCACCATACTCCCCCTCCCCCCAGGGCAACAGGATGAAAAGGACAACTCAAGACAGACACAAAGTTGGAGGACCTATTCTTTGAGAACTATAGAAAGCTTGGTACTTCTCTAGCACTCCCCTTCAATGGCTTGGAATGTATAAACTCCAGGTTAGTAATGGAATTTACCAAGAGTCTGGTGCTTCTTGTTTAATAGGATCAGAACGGTGGGTAGTAATACCACCTGGTGGTAAGATATAAAATCAGTTCTGCTATAACTTGACATAGGGTCCTCAAAGGTTCTGCTATGCAAAATTGTGCAATAAAAACCACAGAGACTGGGAGAAATGGAGTTAGGGGCAGAATGCTCAAAAACCTTGTCATTCATACACAGATAAACACACACACATGGATAAAGAACCTAATAAAAATGATAGTACAGTTTTATACATATTAAGTGGTTAAGAAATACATAAACACTACAATAGTAGCTGGTCTATGCCTAGGCTGTAAGAACAAGTTGGGCAAGAGGCCACTGGGGAAGAAGGTAGGGGTTGGTGTAGACTAAACCTCCATTTACAGCTCCTACTGCATTAGAAGATTTACCATAAATTTCACCCTTTTCCCTGACAAAGTTACCTCATGGAAGTAGGCTTTGGAAAGGTTCAGTCTGTGAGTTATTATAAAGTGGTAGAGTTTTCTGCAGTTTCATACTGTTTCTTTAGAAGAAATCACATAGAAGCAAACTTGAACTTCGAATTGTGCTCAAAATGTTCCAAAATATAGCAATCCTATTTGAATAATTTCCCACTTTTTTTTTTTCATTTGGGAGGGCAATTGGGGTTAAGCGACTTGCCCAAAGTCACACTACTTTTAAGCGTGTCAAATGTCTGAGGCAGGATTTGAACTCAGGTCCTCCTGACTCCAGAGCTGGTGCTCTATTCACTGCGCCACCTAGCCTCCCCTAATTTCCCACTTTTGAAGCACAAATTGTAGCAGAACTGACTCTACCTACTTTTCCTCAGGATTCTTAAGAGCATTAAATAAATTACTATATATGAAATACTTTGCAAACTTTAAATGTCAATTATTATTACCTAAGTTTTCTAGTGTATGGATATAATAGGCTGAGAAACTTGTTTGGTACCCTCCAGCTATGACCTTATGGGAGTTCTGAAATATGGCCCAGGGCCAGTTCATGTTTGTAAGGGTTTGGGAGCCCTAAACACACATACTAAAACATCATTCCAAATTTCACTTTCATAAATCCAAGATGAATGAAATTTTAAAACAAATAAAAAATGTCCCATAAACAGGTTAAGCATGTCTTTAGGCAGGTCTGGTGCTTGCCAGGCAGGAATTTGGGAAAACATAAGGCCCCTTCTGCCTGATATATGTAGCAGCAAGTCAAGCAAAGATATTTGGACTCTCTTCTGGAGGCAGTGAAGTTACTTGGAGGCACTATGGCATTCTGTCTGGGATTAGGGAGATTTAGAAGAGGGAACATGGGAACATGAAGGCAAAACACAAAATGTAGATTCACAACACTCTATAAATTTCACAGCCCCTTTCCATAGTCACACATACTCATGGACCAAACAAATTCATGGCAGACTTTTATTGTTGCTTTTTTTCTCTCTAGAATGGCAGCATAAAGACTCATGAGCAGCCTAAAATTTCTCCCATATGTATTACTAAAAGGTATGTGTATTGAAATGATGCAAGGCTTGAGAAATGTGAGTTGATGATATAAATTGGAACCAGCCATGAGATCTAGGAGAGATAGACAGAGAGATAGATAGAAACATAGACAGACAAAAAGATGTACAGATGGAAATAGGTAAATCTATAGATAGATAGACGTAAACATATTCACAGAGGTAGAAAGAAATGTAGATAGACAAATACTGATAGAAGATTAGATAAATAGATAGATAGATAGACAGATAGATAGATAGATAGATGATAGATAATTCATTAAACATTTACTATGTGCCAATCATTATGCTAAGAATGGGAAATACAATAACAGAACAGTCTCTACTGTCAAGGAGCTTATATTCTAGTATGGAAAGAATAAACATAAAATAGACCTGGAAAGGTAGAGACTGGGTGGAGGGAGAAAGGTACTGGAAGGGAAGTAAGGTACCTGTGGGGTTGGGGGAGAAGGTGGGCAGGCAACTAGTGTAGAAATGGAATAGACCAGAAGGTGAACCAGAAAAAAAAAAACAGTAAGAGAAAAGTGACTGGGCCTCCTCATGATTTACAGGCTCTACACAGAGACTCACCAATCTTTGAGTTGGCCTCAGGGTGGATTATTTTCCCAAGGAGTAAGAGGTACTTAATTATTTTTCCCCTGTCCATTAGAAATCCTGGGTTTGAAACTGTTTCCCAATAGGGGAGTGTCCAAATATTTGGGTTATTGGTGTTAGGTTTCTAGAAGGGACTGGAAGGGAGAAACAAGGAAAAATTCTGCCTTAGGAGAGGGACCAGTTGGAACATTTCATTTATATCCATCTCTCCACAGCTGCCATCCTCTTGGATCACAAACAAAGAGGATCAGTTTCTCACCTTTCTCCCCAACACCAGAGAACTGTACCGAACATAGAGCTCCCATTGATTTCCAAGACTTTTCTGTGTGCAGTCAAGCAGAATGCTGAATTTGGTGCACATTGGAAATGGATTTGAACTTACATTGGAATCTGCCAGGAACTCAGCCAGAAAAAAGTATCCTCCCTACCCGTGTTATGTGCACAGGTCTATTATAAGGCCAAAGCATGCTGTGTTAGAAACCAGAAAGTGAATATGAAAATTGGCAATTGTGTGCCAGTGGATGAAATACTAGGGACCTGCTGACCTGGAAATAATCTCAACCCTCAGAGCTTGGTAAGCATACATTGGTTCTGGGTGCTTTCCAATAGAATTACTACCTTTGGGAAATGAGGCTTACCCATACAGCTAGGATAATGTGACAGCAATCCCTCCTAGGAAGGAACAACTTTCCTAGAGAGAAAAGATGGAACTTGTTAATGGAGGGAGATATATTGGGGAGGTGTTTAAGAGGAGAAAAACCACTGACAATCCTTTCTAAGATCACTGAGAATCATTTTTAATGCAATGGGCGAAAAGGAAAGCAAAATGGAGCTTTCAATGTGGAAAGTGAAAGCCCTCTTCTGACCTGGAGGTGTAGGAGAGATCAGAAGTAACCCATTCCAAAGACAGGATAAATACAAGAGTGCTTTAGGGAAAGGTCCCTGAGGCAGTCAGAGAGGGAAAATCATGTCAGACATCACATTGGTTCAATGTGTTAGGGCTTCAGAGCTATTGAGATATTACTCTTATAAAAGAATGATATATGAAACCTCAGTGTCACAAAAATTTCAAAATGAAATCAATTTTGATTCATTTAGGTGGCAGCATTCTGATGATGACAAGTATATAATTGTACATGAAGCCTGGGCATGGTCTGATACCCACACTACCCTTCTTACTCTCTCTGGGCTAACTCTCTTCAACCTGCTCTCCTGCTGGAAGGTCTGAAGAAAACAGGTCCAGTCCTCAAGGAACTTACGATCATCTGGAACAATATTAATATAAGAAAATTTGAACACATTTGTCCCAATCCTAGCACAAAATGTGTATTTATTTTTTTTTGTAAATAGTATTTTATTTTATTTAATATTCCTTAAAGCACATAATATTCCATCACATTCATGTACCAGATTTATCCTGCTATTCCTCAATTAATGGTCACTCACTTTCCTTCCAATTTTGCTATTATTATTGTTATTGCTTCTTGGAGGGCAGTTGGGGTTAAGGGACTTGTCCAAGGTCACATGGCTAGCAAGTGTGTCAAGTGCCTGAGGCCAGATTTGAACTCAGGTCCTTCTGACTTCAGGGCCAGTGCTCTATTCACTGTGCCACCTAGCCGCCCCTCTGCTATTATTATCTTTAAGAAAATTGCAAAGGAGGTTATGGTGCAAGCTTACTAGCTTGAGTTACATCATTTATACCTTGAAAAATCATCATGAACCCAAGGCAGTGTATCTGCTACACAAACAGAGACAAAAAAAGCTTTCAGAAAAGATGGATTCATAAAAGATGTATTAAAACTTTTTTTGTAAATCAAATTTTATTTTTCCATTGAATCACATGGCTTCAGAAGTCTTCTCTTAAGCCTCAGTTTGATCATGGATTGACAAGGGTTTGCAGTCTTTAAGTATCTCTACATCTCTTCCCCCACCCTTTCCCCATAGCCTGAGTTAAGCAATTAATGAGCTTAATTAATAATCAATTAATTAATAGTCAATAATTAATAATCAACTTTTCAATGCCTAGAGGAATGTCTCATAGTAAATCTTTTTTATGAAATTTTAAAAAAATTTAAATTGGAAATAATTGCCCTTCTCTCCCCAAATGATGTCTAGCCAATTCAAGTTTTTCATTGACTAAATTTCCTTAAAATGAAGCACACATACATACCTGAAGATTTATCAATCTAATACCAGGTTATTCTGGCATCAAACTAACTTCTGATATACGCTATCAAGGTGCAGTAAAGTACATTGAAACTAGTGAAATTTAAATGATTTTCATGTAAATGATACTCTACAAGAAATACTGAGAAAAATAGTCATTCTCCAGGCAGAAGAGAATCAAGGTTGCATCAGTATAAATAAAGCTTCTCTCCTTTTGATAATAGGTGAAATTTTATGAAAGGTTTCAAAGATTCACTTGCGGTTGGTTATTAGTCTAAGTAATACAGTTCCACACAATTCCATTTAATTTGACATAGTGCCTTTGGGCAGGCTCCACCCACGAGTGACTAGTTGGCACTCATATATCAATGTAATCAGAATGGGTCAAAGGCCTTAGAAAGACACCAAGCTTAAAAATTCAAATTTCTCAATCAAGATAAGGAGAAGGAATTAAAAACCTTTTCTTTTTTTTTTTTAATCTAAATTAACCTGAGGGTTAAAAAAAACAACAACAATGGAGAAAGTAATTGCAGATAGAAAGACACTAGGCCACGCACCAGATGGTTGAAACTATAGAAAAGCTGAAAGCAATTATGGAAATGTCAAAGGAGAAGGACCATAGCAAAAAGAGAAAAAATAAGAGTAAGGCTAGGCTTATTGTATGGCTTATAAATAGATATTATTCTTTTTATTAACTCTCCCCCAAAGCATCACTTTGTTGATAGAGACAGCTGTTGAAGGAGGCAGGTGGAGTCTGAAAACAAGGGTTCAAATCCCATTTCTCTAAAACCTGCTGGCGTGACCTTGGGTAAGTGTCTTAACCTTTCTGAGTTGGTTTTCTTATCTGTAAAAGAGGGGCTTAGATGAGATGATTCATCCCTAAAGAAGATTTCTTCTGATATATTAAAAGAATTTGCCCTGGCTACTCAATCTAAAGGGCCACTAGGTGGTTCAGAGGATAGGGTGCCATGCGTGGAGTCAGGAAGAACTCATCTTCCGGAGTTCAAATTTCTCCTCAGACATTTATCAGCTGTATGACCCTGGGCAAGTCCCTTAACCCTGTTTGACTCAGTTTCCTCATCTGTCAAATAAGCTGAAGAAGGAAATGGCAAACCACACCAGTGTTTTTGCAAGAAAACCCCAAATGGAGTCACAAAGAGTTGGGAACAACTGAAAAATGAACAACTCAAGCTAATAATCCAGAGCTATATACTGCAATTGAGTGACCTCTAGATCTGGAATTAAGAAGACCTGAGTTCAAATCTGACCACAGACATTGAGTAGTTGTGTAATCTCAACCAAGTCACTTAACCCTCTGTCTGCCTCAGTTGCCTCATCTGTAAAATGAAGATAATAATAGCACCTACCTCCTAAGGTTGTTGTTAAAAGAAATGAGATAATATAGTTAAAGCATTTTGTTTAATTTGTTGTTGTTGTTCAGTCACTTTTTTTAGTTTTATCTGACTTTTCCTGACCCTATTTTGGGTTTTCTTGGCAGAGATACTGGAGTGGTTTGCCATTTCCTTCTCCAGCTCATCTGACATATGAGGAAACTGAGGAAAACAGGGTTAAGGGACTTGCCCAAGGTCACACAGCATGTAAGTTTCTAAGGCCAGATTTGAACTCAGGAAGATGAATCTTCCTGATTCCAGGTCCTGCCCCCCTCCCCCATGGCACCACCTAACTGCCCTACATTCTACTACATTCTATTTCAAGCAAGATATAAATGCTAGTTATTCTTTTCCTAAGCTGGCTGAATACATTTGCATTTTGATTGACTGGGGAAGACTTTAAGTGCTTCAGGCTAATTCACATTTCCCTTTCATTTTTCTGTCCCCCAAAAAGAGGGCCATACAATAAGCCACACAAAGCAGCTGCTCCCTTTCCTCTGTCTCCAATTCTGATCAAGAAAAGTCCACATGCTTGATTGCTACATATCTGAAAAGACAATGAAGTTAGATATGGTTAGAACAGTGAGAATTAACTGGCAGGTGTAATCTATCCTGAAGGAATGAGTAGCATCAAAACTTTTTATTTTTATGTTGTTAAATTATGAACTTAAAGAACGTGAATGCATCATACAAAGAGGAACAAATAGGATGGTAAACAAAACTGAACTTCTATTATATCCAGTTTTTAAAATTTAACATGGTGATAAAATCCCTGCTGATGTATGTCCCCTTCTGAATTTCTGCTCTCTATTTTTTCAAATTTTTATTTCTTTTATTCTAAATTTAAATTGTAGATTTACTTTAAATTTAAATTTATGGATAAAACAAGCATTTCCATACCATACTATAATAAAAAAGAAAGAGTTCACATGAAACTGCAACACTATTATGTACAGCTTCTATTCTTTTTAAATATATTAACAATATAATATGTATATAAATTTATACACACAACATATAAACATATTAAATATATCTTCTGTTGTTTTTTAAAGTGTTTCATTGATGTTCTTTTTTTTCTTGTCTTGCATCACTAGCATCACCCACCAACTATGCCCCTGACATAACATGATATTGAAGTGATTATATAAATTTTCTTAGTTCTATTACTTTTTTCTGCATCAGTCCATAGAAGTCTTCCCAGGTTGTTCTGAATCCATCATTTTCAGTATTTCCTTTGGCAGCATAGTATTCTATTACTTTCCTCTATTATAATTTGTTCATCCATTCCCCAACTGATTGGCACCGACTTTGTTTTCCAGTCTTTGGATAGCACCACATCTTCACCCATCAATTACAAAGCCTTTTGTACAACCATGATATTGAAAGGCTAGGGACCTATAGAAGGTATATGGCTGTTGTGAGCAGTGTAAAAGAGAGAAGAACTTTTGTGGCAAGGTAAAGCTGGTAGAGAAGAAGCACCACCAGATCCCAGGTCATTTGGCCCCCAAAGTCTGTGATGTATTTACCACCACAAGTCAGTCACTTCAGCTTTTAGTTGCTCCAAGGACTCTCCAAGATGATAAATTCCATAATTGCCTATCAATATCTGTCGAGATAGTTTCCATACCAGGAATTCCTCAAAGTGCTCAAATCAGAGGTCCAGATTCACCTCCTCCTCTCCCCAAAATGTAAGGCAGTTTAAGTCCTGGAGGTTAGTCAAGGGTCACATATACATAATAAAGGCAGATACTGGAAGGATTGAGGTGCTTGGGAAGGAATCTGCCTAGACTCTTATTTCTTGTCCCCTCCTCTACCTAATGCTTGCATGAAAAACCCAAAGAATATTAGGGAATTAATAAAAACTACAGGGGGAGAAAAAAAATAATTTGGATTGCTATCTAGACCATTTTTGATAATTTGTTGAAAGTCAATCCCCAAAAATTATTTTAAATGTGTAAAAGTAGATGATTTAAAACTGATAGGATTTATAAAGGACTTTCTGATTCTAAGTCAGCTAAAGGTTTGGGGAGATATCATGTTCCTGAAAAGAAGGAAATATGGTTCAAAAATACATTAAATGCCTGTAAACTCTTCTTAGCCAGCTGGCTACTACTCTGTGCTCCAGAAGAGCTTGACCTTTCCTGAAGAGAAAAGTCACCAGCAGATAAGATGAGAGAAGTGACAAGTGTCCCTCTCCTTATAGTGAGAGAGTAGGTGAGCACTTTTTTTTTTCATCTGAAACTGGGCACATGATAGGCTTGACTCCCTAAAAGAACTACAGCTTAAGCCTCTGGGCTAGAGAGAGAAAGAGAGAGAGAGACAGAGAGACAGAGAGAGACAGAGAGAGAGACAGAGAGAGACAGAGAGAGAGACAGAGAGACAGAGAGAGACAGAGAGAGAGACAGAGAAAGAGAGAGAGACAGAGAGAGAGACAGAGAGACAGAGAGAGA
>NW_027187349.1:12634834-12682209 GCF_028583685.1 Petaurus breviceps papuanus
GAGAGAGAGAGAGAGAGAGAGAGAGAGAGAGAGAGAGAGAAGAGCCAATTCTTCTTATGGGAAAGAAGTGATATCTTAGCTGATTTCTCTGCTAGAAATTGGAAGCTCAAGAACCACCTGCCCAGGGGAGCAACCATGAGGCCAGCGAAGTGAGGCCTAGCATTGACAATGAGGCAAGACCAACTAACAGAGACTATGTGCCAAGGAAAACCATAAGGAGTAATGCAGTGACATCACCAGAAGACATCAGCAGCTGTGAAGCACCCAAGGTGTGAGTTGCACCTTCATGTGTGTGTTCTGGCCACGTAGTTTTCTTACGTAAACTCCCCTCCGTGTGTGTTCCCTAGGTGTTTTCATTATTTCCACTGACTGGGATGTGAATTTGTAGAAGAAGAAGGTGCCCAAGTTTATGGGAGAAATGTTCTATTACAAACCATGTGAAGTGTTTATCAACTCTTCAAAGGCAGGGACAATTCTTTGCTTTTCTTTGTGTCTGGGTATTTAGCATAGGGCCTGACATATAGTAAGTGCTTACTACATGTTCATTGAAGAAGCATGTTAAAGCTTACAAAATACTTTCCTCACAACAACTGAAGCAAACATCCCTCTTTTACAGATGCATAGAACTGAGTCTCTAGAGTTAAGGTTCATAACTGGGATCTGCAAATATTAGATTTTCAGGAAGTCTGTAAACAGGCTTAAAAGAAAATCTATCTTTATTTTCATTAACCTTTGGTTTTAGCTTTGTTATCCTGTATATTTTGTTTCATGCATTTTACAACATTCTGAGGTGCCACCAAACTGCCAAAGGAATCCACATACCAAAAAAGTCAATGACTCCTGTTTAGACTTTGTGTGGTTTGCCCAGTGCCTCGTTGCTTAGCAAGAGTCCAGCAGGAGATAGACCCCAGATTCTCTGATATCTGACTCCTTCAAACGCATCAAGCTGTCTCCATGCTGTGCCTTTGGGTGGCAGGACATCTGGGTTCTAGCTCTTCTACTTACTAGCTATGTAATCTGGATAAATAATTTTGGATTAAATAAATCTGGATAAACTCACCAACACTGAGTAAGTGTGTAATATGTGAAAGATAAACATGGGGTTGGGGGAAGGGAGAGGAAAGGCTTCTAAGACAAAGTGAATAAACAGCCCCTGCCTTAAAAGATTTTCCATTCTACCATGGGATACAAGATGTATATAAAGTAGGTTGTAGGTGTAGGTAGTAGGTGTCATTAAAGGCCAGGTCTGTTGTCATTCACCCCTCCTTCAGGGTTCTCCACTACCCAATAGGGGGTTGGCAGGAGGGTCTCTGAACTCTGCCATTGGCTCATCAATTATATTCCCCAAATAGCTCCCCCAGTTCCATTTAACCTCTTACTAGCAGACTAGTTTTTACAAAGGCATATTTACCTAAAGGTATAGCCAGAACCATTATTTTCCCCAATACCTAGGGACATCATTTCCCCTATAATCCTCATTCTTTGGAAGGAGAGGAGCATTAGGTTCAAAGTTTAACTCAGTTCCTACATAGCATTAGTCCCACCAAATCCTGAGTCCAAAGGCTCCCTGGCATTTTAGCCCAGCACCCTAGTTTTTCAGGTCTTCCTTTTGAGCTGCTTCCAATATTTGACCAGGAATCCTAGCATACAAGGTCACTTTGACTTGAGTTTCCTGGTCTAGATCTCCATTCCCTTCTCTTAGAACTTAAAAGGAGAAATGAAACAAGAATAAAACTTCAATCCCATTCCTCATAGCCACAAGGCCTAAAAGGAGAGGAAGGTGTCTCTTTTCCTATCCCTGCCCTCCAGCTTATATGGTGCCCTTGCTGTACGTGAATGAGGCCTTTACCCTGGATGCCACAGGAAAGAAAGACTGAAACTCTCCTAGTCTGGTCATATTAAAGATAGCCAGTTTCAGCTAGACAGCCAACAGAAAGAGACTGCTCATACCCATGTGCTAGGCCAATGCAGGATGTCTTCTTCCAGAAGCAGGACCCTGACATTTCCCACATGGGTTCTTCCATCTTATGCAATCTGAGCATGCACTAAAACCTTATTACATAAGGGATTGGAATAGGAATTGAACCTATGATTCACTGGTATAGGAAACTCTCAGGTAAGACGCAACCTCTACCAATTTATAACTTTATAGAATTGCCTAGAGTAATTAGAGGTTAAGTGATTTTTCCAGAGTCACATAGCCAATAAATATCAGAGGTAGGACTCAAACTCAGGTCTTCCTGGTTCCAAGTCCCGGTCTCTATCAATTACAGCCTGATGATAAATACCAGATAAAATCAGGAGGGATAGAGCATTAAAAATAATCCCTTGTGTGGTAGGCCTCAGTTTCTTTATTTGAAAAATAGAGAGGTTAGAACAGGTGACTTCTGAGATCCCTTGCAGTGCTGAAAAGTATGTGAAGTGTGGTCAGAGAACTAAGATCTACTGTGTATTGAACCCTCAAGGGGTCAGGGCAACAGTCATACCTGGTATTGATAGCAAATGTCAGCTTCTGCCTAAAAAAAGATAATTCCTCTAGGGCCCAGGTTCAATTGCCTCCCAAGGAAGGGTTCTTAATGGTTATGGGGGTGGGGGGCAGCCTTAAAGTGCTCCTTCCCCTGACAATATAGAGTGGTGCGCAATTGAAATTCCTGCGATTAACTGATTCCTTTTAGCATTCCATCACTTAGACGTTTGAAAAGATTATTATAATAGCAGACATTTCCTTTAGTAATTCCTCACAATGTAGTTTCAGGATTCTTTCTTTGCTCCACGTACAAGATAATCAAGCCTGAGCTTGAAAAAAAAAATTGACTCCTTGTGCAAATCCAGGGATAAAATACGGCCTTCAGAATTTCCCCGAGGCTTCCTTAAGGCCCTTAAAAAGCAGCAGAAAACTGGCCAGCCAGGGCTGCTGTCCTAAGCTTCCCCAGTAGGACCCAAGCAACTGTAGTCGTTACCTTACTGTTAATGATATTATAATTATCATTTGATAGTACTTTATCTCTTTGAACACATTCGAATCTCTAAAACTCTACTAACACAATGCCTTTTCAGTGAAGCTTCATTTGTTGGGGTCTCACAGTAAAGCCCTGAAGTGGTTGGACCTATTATCACCCATTTTACAAACAGTAGAATTTAAATGACTTGGCATAGTCTCATAACTAGTTGGTTAGCTAACCAAATAACTCATAAGAATCCAGGTCTTCTGGTGCCAGGTTTCAATTCTCTTTGATAGATTTCGTTGCCTCTCATAACAATGCAATGAAGTAGAGTGGGCCTGTTCATACCCCTGTTTTACAGAGGAGGACAATGGGATTTGATTCAAGAAGGTTCTGGTATTCAATCAATTGCCCCAGAGCCACCTCCAAAGTCTGCTTTTCTTTCTCTTCAGGGTCCAAGATATTGAAGTTCATCCCCAGGTCCTACCAAGGCAAGCTCCTCTGAGGCTTCTTCCAAGAGAATTCATTCCAGCACCTTCAAAGTGCACTCTGAGGGAGTCTAATTTATCATTGTTGTTGTTGAGGGGCAGAGGAGAAAACACACCTATGATTTATTGATACAAGGAGCTCCCAGTATGAAGATATTCCTTCCACCATTGCAGAACAGTACCATTTCTACAACCTAGAGTCTTGGCTAAGGCACTCAGGATTACACAGCCCATATGTGTCAGAGGTAGGACTTGAACCCAAGTCTTATGGACTGGGAGGCATCCCTTCTGTCTCTGAGGACATTACTGCCTCTGGGCCTTTGAGAGAGTACATTCTTACTCCCACCTCTTAGAATTCCTCCTTTCCTTCAAGGTTAGGTTTGTGACACTTTCTACCTGGAGTCTTGCCAGGTCCCTCCAAATGTTATCACTCCGTTCCCATTATCTACATATGTATGCATGTATATGCAGGTCTACACATGCAGGCATGTGCATATATGTGTATGCGCATTTGGGCATGTGTATATAGGAACCAGCCATAGTATATGTGCATGTCTGTATGTGCATGTGCACACATGCATCCACTAGAACACGTGTACATGTGTGTCCCTCTATGGGTATATTGTCTCCCTGGGCTAAATTTAAAGTTTCTCAATGTAAAGGATTAGTTCACTTCTCTCTTTGTATCTCTGGCACCTAGCACCATGCTTAGCCCATAGTAAGCACCTAATAAATGCTTGTTAATTCATTAATACATTATATTTGGGGCTGCAAGGTGGCGCAGTGAATAGATCACCAGCCCTGGAGTCAGGAAGACCTGAGTTCAAATGTGACCTCAGACACTTACACTTACTAGTCATGTGACCTTGGGCAAGTCACTTAACCCCAATTGCCCTGCCCTCCCCCCTCCAAAAAAAATTTTAAAAAATACATTATATTTGTACATAATATCACAAAATATGCAACATAATTACTAACTTTCTTTGCTCCTCAGGAAGGTATTTTGATTGACCATCTTGGTGGCCAGCTCAGTTTCTTTCTCAAAAATAACTTCTACTTCTTACAGGTGACCTGGTGGGTAATCTCTCTGCCCAGATTTATTGTTCTTCTTACTTCAGTCTGCATCAGTTCATATAAATCTCTCCATGCTTCACTGTATTGTATGTTATCATTTCACACTGCACAGTAATTGTATTGCATACTACATGTTCCATTGCATTTATACATTGATACACAATATGTTGACCCATTCTCCAATTCTCCATCCACTTTGTTTCCAATTCTTAACAATTATAAAAAGTGTCACTATAAATATTTTGGATTTTATGAGGATTTTTATCTTACTGATGGCTTCTTTGGGGTGTAAGCCCAATAATAAAATCTCTGTTTCAAAGGGTATGGACATTTTAGTCTCTTTATTTGCATAATTCCAAATTGCTTTCCAAAATGGTTGCACCATATAACAGTTCTACCAACAATATATTAGTGTGTCTATATTCCCTCACCCCCTCCAACAATGACTCCTGCCATTTTTTTATCATCTTTGCCAATTTGCAAGGTGTGAGGAGAGCCCTCAGGGTTGTTTTGGTTTGTATTTCTCTTATTATTACTGATTTGAAGTTTTTTTAATGTGGTAATAAATACTTTGAAATTCTTCTTTTAAGAGCTCTTTGTTCAGATCTCTTGACCATTTATCTAAATTGGGGAATGGCTATTTTATGTGTGTATGTGTACACACATACATATAAAAATACATACATATATACACACATATATAATTGTATATATACATACATACACATATGTACACAGATACATGCATATATGTGTAAAGAGAGAGCTAAAGATAGAGATAGATTTGCTTTAATTAAACTATTATTTTTGGCGTTTAACTTAATGCTTCAAACTCTTACCAGAGAAATTTAAAACAATTTTTTTTCCATTCAATCACTTCCCTTCTTATCCTATATGCATTAATGATGTCTGTGTAGTAACTTTTCAGTTTCAAATAAAGTTTTCTCTTTTACCTTTTATAATTGCCTCTATCTCTTCTTTGGCCAAGAATATTTCTCTTACCTATAGCTGTGAGAGGTGCATGTTCTGTAAAAAGTTATACTCTTATGAGGAAATCCATGAACCAGAATGGAGCATATCATCCAATCAAACAAGCAGTTATACGGTATGTACTAGGCCCTGGGGATAAAAAGAAGAAAAAAATGAAACAATCCTACTTTTTAGGAGCTTATATTCTATGAAATATAGTGGAAAACATTTGGTTGGGGATCAGAGCCTGCAACAGCATGGTGGTGGGAGTATACTATATGGCACTTGGCCAAAAGGAGTAAATTTAATGTCAACTTTGGAGGCCCCAGCAGAGCATGGCAGAGGTCTGTTCTTGCACCTATGGTGTTTAACATTTAGAACCAAAGACTTAGGTAAAGGCACAGTGGTGTCCTTATAAAATTTTTAGGTGACATGACGTTGAAAGACAGCTAACACTCTGGATAGCTGTCAACATCTAAAACAGTCTTAAAAGTTTAAGATGCTAATAAGATGATACATAAATCCTTATACCTGGGTTCAAAAAAACCAAGTTCATATATAATTGAATATTGAAATAAGGCCTAAGTTAAAATCCTGGCTCTCCCAATTTATGGTTTGTACCCTGGAGTAAAAACATTGTTATGTTTCAGTTTCTTTAATTGTAAAAATAAATGAGGTTGAACTTCCATGATCTTTAAGATTCCTTCCAGATTTAAATTATATATATATATATATATATATATATATATATATATATACACGTATATATGTGTGTGTGTATGTATATAAATTATATTTATTTATACTTTATAATTATATATATAAATTAAATAAATATTTTTTAAAAGCTGACAAAAATAATAGCTAAAATTTATATAGGTTTTAAAGTTTTCGAAGTGCTCCACAAATGTTAACCTCAATCTATCCTCAAAACAACGCTGGGAGGTAAGGACTGTTATCCTCATTTTGCAGATGAGGAAACTAAGGGAGACAGAAGTTAAATGACTTAGCCAGAGTCACACAACTAACAAGTGCCTGCAGCCAATTTGAACTCAGAATCCTGACTCTAGGTTCATCTATCATACCACCTTTTGTTGTCATCATTGTGGCTATTTGGTTGTTTTCCAGTTGTGTCCTACTCTCCATGACCCCATTTGGGGTTTTCTTGGCAAAGATACTGGAGTGGTTTGCCAGCTTCTCCAGCTCATTTTACAGAGGAGGAAACTGAAGGAGACAGACGTTAAGTGACTTACCCAGGGTCATGCAGCTAGTAAGTAAGGCCAGATTTGAACTCTTAGCTACCTCTAATACAAACTTGGGCTACATTAAAAGAAGAATTCCAGAAATAAGAAGTGATAGTTCCTCTGTACTCTTGAGGATGTCCAGTGGTAAACATTCAGAATGTTGAAGGACCTCAAGTCTGTGCCATATGAAGATAAGCTGAAGAAACTAGGGATGCTTAGCCTAGAGAAGAAAAGATTGTGAGGCAGGGAGGACATGATAGCTATCTTCAAGTATTTAAAAGGATGTTAGTTTTTCCTAACAACTAGAATTGTCCATAAAGTGGAGTAGCCTCTAATAGGAAGTAATGGGTTCCTTCCTACTGTAGATCTTTTTTTTTTTAGGGAAGAAAGTAAGGCAATTGGGGTCAAGTGACTCGCCCAAGGTCACATAGCTAGTAAGTGTCAAGTGTCTGAGGCTGGACTTGAATTTAGGTCCTCCTGACTCCAGGGCCAGTGCTCTATTCACTATGCCACCTACCTGCCCTGCCTGTTCTAGATCTCAAAGCGAAAGCAAGGTAACAACTTGTCCTCAGTAAGTTTAAGTCACCAAGACCAGGTATACAATGTCCCACAGTACTGAAAGAACTAATAGATGTGATTAATTAATTGTTATTAGTGAACTTTAATAATTGTGAGTAAGTAATAGTAGAGGTGTGGCATCTAGATGGCACAGTGGATAGAGTGTTGGGCCTGGAGTTAGGAAGACTTGAATTCTAATCCAGCCTTGGACATGTATTAGCTGTGTGACTCTGGACAAGTCACTTAACCCTGTTTGCCTCAGTTTCTTCATCTGTAAACTGAGTTGGAGAAGGAAATGGCAAACCATGCTAGTATCTTTGCCAAAGAAACCCTGAATAGGGTTCCAAGGAGTTGGACACAACTAAAATAACAACAGCAATGACAAATAACAGGCTATAGGGGACCCAACCCATGAGTGTGAATGAAAGTTAAAGGAATAGCCCTAGAGAGGATGCTTCATATTAAACAAACAAACAAAAATTAACTTTCATCCTCAATCATATAACATCCAAAATTTCAGGGCATGCCCAGTAAAATTTTTCATGGACTAGTATGCCATGGCATACTCTTTGAGAACCACTGCTGTGGCCTGTTAAGCTCTTTTTTAGATACTGGATTTATTATCCATAGTGCTAGCTATCCTTCTAAGATTTGTATCATATTTGATCAACATGCCTTTATCCAAGTCATTTGCAAAAAATGTTAACGAGTACAGGTGCTTTGTTTTTTCTTTCTCATGGTTCCTCCCATTTGTTCTAATTCTTCTGTACAACATGAGTAATGTGAAAATATGTTTAATGAGAATGTATATGTAGAGCCTATATCAGATTGCATGACCTCTGGGGGAGGGGGAAAGGGAAGGAAGTGGAGAAAAATTAAAACTTTATGGAAGTGAATGTTGAAAACTAAAATATAAATAAATAAATATTTTTTAAAAAACCGAGTATAGGTACAAGTAGAATTGCCTGGGGTATTCCATTGAAGACCCCCTTTCAAGTGGGCATTTAAAACACTGGCAGCCATATTTTGAGTATGGTCATCCAAGTACTTTGGAATTCATTAAATTGTATTATCATCAACATTTTTCTGTCTTCTCTACAAGAACAGAATGAAACACTTTATTAAAAGATTTGCTAAAACCTAGGTAAACTCTATCTAGGGCATTTCCCTCATTTGTCATCTTAGGGCCAATATTAATCCTAGGATCTGTACATATTTTCTGTCTGTCGGCATCATATATCGAAGTTTGGAAGCTTCTTGAAGGAGAGGTCCAAGTCTATATACAGTATCTTCTATGGCACTATTCAGAGACAAGTGCTACAGGAAGTATATTTTCATTGGATGCCTCACAATGGCACTGCTTTCTATCAGTTCAGGATTCTCTTTGCCCAGGTGACCAAGATCTCCATGAAGAGGTGGCCAACCAGAGCCAAAGAGCATGACTCTCTTGTAACATTTAATTTTAATTTAGACTTTAGGCTTCTATGCAGAACTTATAAGATGGGTAGAGAAACTTCATCATACTTTTCTGATCAAATAAAAGGGCAAGTTAAAAAAAATTAATTTCAATACTCAAGTTCCTACTTTGACATTTTCTGGTCACTGCATAAGTTACCCAAGAGGGAGAGTAGCTCTGAGATTAAAAGGAGCTACTTTTAATTGGGCTAATGACAAGTAGATGCATCCTGGGAGGCTGATAAAGTGCCACAAGAATCAATAAAGTACAGGAAACCAGGCTTTGAATAGCTTAATATAGATAAGCAGGAAAAGTTCATTTCCCCCCCTAGCAAGAAAGTAATTTATAGTCTAACAGACCTGAATGTTAATCCAAATAAGATCCCACTATGGCCTCCTATTACAGGGCTAACTATGCATCATAGTAGGCTGATAGGTTGTTTTACAAGTTCTTTAATCATGCTGTTGGCAAGAAACAAATTAGAAACTCTGTTCCATGGACCAGTTCCCCATTTCACTGACTTACATGTAAAGTATTTCTTAGTGGCATCAGTGATTTCAAAAGTGGGTGTTTTCCTGAATGCTAAGATGCTTAATAATATTCTACCTTTGAGTGAAACCACGGCCCGCCCTACCCCAGGCTATCCACCTTCAATTAAATAGAGTCAATCCAAACTAAGCAGTATCATGTAACTCTTCAAATTGACTACGGAAACAGTTTCCCAATGATGTAACACTGCCATAAATCTCACAGCAGGTGACCTGAAACTGTTTTCATTTCAGATTAGTAGAGCTCCAGTTTTCCAGCCCCTCCAGCATATACCACTGCATCCCACATCTCTCTCTCATGACCACAACGAGATCATCAGGACTTCTCCTCACTATGTCAACACCATCCAAGCTTCTCACGTTGCTCCCTCTCCCTTGAAGGCCAGGTGATCTCCAAGTCATAATCTCCAAGCCTGGAGGGATTCACGAGCACTGGGATTCTAGGAAATTTTAAGATTCTACAATGACATATGCAAAGGGCATTAGGGGTCAGATAGTCCAACTCCCTCATTGAATAGGTGAGGAAGCTGGTAGATAAAATGATTAATTCAAAATGACATTGGTGGTACATGACAGAGCCAGAATTCAAACCCAGGTACAAAGACTGGAAATGCAGCATTCTTTCCTTTGTATCACCTAGGTTTTTTGATGGTAGAGGCAGCTAGCTTCATGGGTTGCTAGCTGGCACAGTGGATAGAGGATTGGGCATGGAGCCAGGAAGATGAGTTCAAATCAGATCTCAGACACTTACACTTACTAGTTGTGTGATCCTGGGCAAATCACTTAAACTTGTTTGCCTCAGTTTCCTAATCTATAAAATGAGCTGGAGAAGAAAATTGTAAACCACTCCAGTTTCTTTGCCAAGAAAACTGAAAATGTGGTCACAAAGAGTCAGACATGACTGAAATGACTGAACCACAACAGAAGAGAAAACTATGAGCTAATCTCTTCTACCTCCTAGGCTTTTGACCTATAGGCTATATGCCTTCCTTCTTCCATTTCCTCCTTCTTTAAACTTCCTTCTTTCCAGCTTTTGTTCACTGTGATGCTAAGAAAGGACCAGAGCAACCAAAATAAAGTTATTTCCTTTTTTAAAAGCACCACATGAAACAGGTTTAACTGGATAGATTTTTTAGTGGTCTCAAATATTTAGGGCTGGAAAGAACCAAAGAATTCATCTAGTCCAGCCTTCTGATTTTACCGAAGAACCCGTAATTCAGAGACTTGTCTAAGGTCATATACTTAATAACTGCAGATATAAGGTTTGAACCCAGGTCCTCTGAATCTAAATTCCACCTGCTTTTTACTTCACCACAATTTTAATAAACTTTAAAAGTCAAAATTACATGGGTGTTACAGGATTTGGTATATGAGGCAGCGAGGTAGCAAAGAGGATGGAGTGCCAGATTGGAGTCAGAAAGACCAGAGATGAAATCCTGTGTTAGACACTTAACTGGTTGTGTGACCATGGGCAAGCCACTTAACCTCTCTGGCCTCAGTTTCCTCATTTGAAAAGTGGGGGGTGACAATAGTACCTACCTCAAAGAGTTGTTGTGATATCCAAATGAGGTAATACTTGTAAAGGGCTTTGCAAACCTTAGAGCACTCTCTTAGTGATAGCTATCATCATCATTAATTTTTAAAGGGAGCTATTTTCTTAGCCATATTTTAATGGCCTACCTTTCCTGTTTCAGATATCTGCTCTTCTCTCAAGCCAGCAGGTAACATATGCTCTCTGGACTTCTCATGAAAATTCATAAATGAGAAACAAGAATGGAAATCAAGAAGGAGCTCAAAATGGAGCATATAAACAAAGAGGTTTCTCCACCTAAGTAATGATTTCTTATTCTAGTTGAAGTGTCTTTTAAATACTGGTAACAATAGCACACCAGGATGTAGATGTAGGCCTATAAGCTCTGCTTCCTGGCTACAGTAATGTACAATAAAATGGCTCGAGAAAAACTCCCAAGACACCACACCCCTGTCAAAGCTCTCTTGACTTGTTCTTCAAGAAAGGTAATATGGCTTTGTTGCTCTGCTAAGTGCCTTACCCAGGGTCATTCAGCTAGTAAGAATTTGAGGCAGTATTAGAAATAAGGTTTTCCAAAGTCCAAGTCTAATGTTCAGGCCGCTAAACTGGATTCATTTGTCTTTTTGCAACTCAAGATGATGCAGAGAGGGCTAGTTAGATACACTGGTATTTCAAAGGCCTTTGTGACATATACTACTGATTTTGTCTGAGAAGGACCCTTTCAATAGGCTTAGAGAAGGTATGTGTGGTAAGAATAATAAACACAAGGATACCTGATATCTAGGATAGGATAGTTGTTTTTACCTAAAAAAAAAAAAAGGAAGGTGTGTCCTAGGGACTTCTTTGGTCCAGGAGACTAGGACTCTAACCGTTGATACAGTTTCCTTGATGCTTAAAGTCTTACCACATAAGCCTAAATGGAGCTAATTTTCCCCTTAAAGGCAGAGATGTTGTCTCAAAGACTTGGCTGGTCCATGGGATCAGAGCTTGAAGCCCATGAGGAATCAGTGACCCTTAGTTTTAATAATTGCTGTGAGAATAAACAGACCTTATAATCTAATACTTTCTGACCAGATATATTTTTCTAAAGAAGACAGGGGAGGGAGGGGTGCTATATCTATTTGAACCAGTCTGTGTCTTTGTTGAGTATCTTTTCAATGCCCTTATAGTACCTTTCTCCAACTTTCATTCACCTTGGAGGTCCAGGCCCCCCCAGAAGGTGGATGTTACTGCTGTCAGGGTTTGAAGAGTAACCCTGAAGGCAGAGTTTTTAGTAATAGAGCTCATGAATCTCCAATAATATCCCCTTGTTGATCAGTCATACTTAATTCACTTTTAGAAAGGGTATTTACCGGACAGGTAGTAAGAATGGCTGGTACCAAAAAAACCTCTCCTAAACCTGGGGTCAGAGCTTAAATCCAGCCTCAGACACTCACTAGTTAAATGACCCTGGGGAAGTCACTTAACTCTGTTTATCTCAGTTTCCTCATCTGTAAAATGAGCTAGAGAAGAAAACTGCTTCAGTATCCTTGCCAAGAAAACCCCAAATAATGTTGCAAAGAATCAGACATGAGTGGGGTATACTCTCTGCACCCTTTGTGAAGACTCCTCAGAATGAGGAGATGGGAGAAAGTCTATCTCGAAACCAGAGACAGACTTTTGTAAGACTGGACAGAACTGAGTCCTGGGTTTCCTAAGAAATTATACAACCTAGGACCCTTCCCCTCTTCCCTTGCTGTCAATCAGCCATAAGCCCTTCAGGAATTTTAGGAATCTCTGAGAGCCCTTCCCCCTTCTTCACTTTGGCATTTGCCAAATAAGGATAGGTACATTTGGATTGGCTATCCCCTATTTCCTTGTTCTTTGTAAGCCCACCTCCCAGCCAATGGGAGAAGGGACAATGGTGGTAGGGGGCTTGACTGTGTTAAGGTACCGTGTTTCCCGATAATAAGACACTGTCTTATTATTTTTTTGGGACAGAAAAACACCAGAGGGCTTATTTTCAGGGGAGGGCTTATTTTAATGAACATTGACAGCAATTTTAATAAACAGGTAAATGTGAACAAAAAAATGTACCTTTATTCAATAAGCAAATCACTGGGGAAGAACAGGATGACACGCTCACTGCTGCAGCTCTGATTGGATGCAGCTCGGAGAGCAGCGTGTGTTTGGGGGGGGGGGAGCAGTACATACAGAGGGTACCATAATGTAGCGTGTAGCGCAGGGGATCACCTTCACTACTGTAGCAATCTCAATAGGGCTTATTTTCGGGGGAGGGCTTATTTTAGAGGAATCTTACACAGTAAGGGGAGGGCTTATTTTCTGGATGGGTCTTTGGGTCTTATTATTGGGGAAACACAGTATAAATTCTTGTTCCATCTTATGTAACATGCCTCATTCCACTGGTTCATACTGGTGGAAGGAATGCCCTCTTCTCATCAGAATTGAATAAAACTTCCTGTTCTTGCCTCAAGACACCTCTGACTTCAAAATTTTGGGGAATAAGGGATTTTTGGGGTCCCTGTACCCCACACAGGCATGACTAAAATGACTGAACAACAAACCTAGGGTGCCCTCTTGCACGTATACATATAACCAAGCAAAGGTTGGGCTTCTGGCACTTTAGGCCAAATGGCAAATTTACTGCTCCTGGTTACTAGGAAGCATTTTTTCAGTTCGTAAGCAGGATTCTTCTCTGGCATAAGGTATCATATATTCCTTGGAGCTACTAACTCCTTGGACACCTTGCCTACTACTGATCCTTTCAGTCCAGTGAGTGACATGGTGAATGGATGGATGTGTTGGAGGAGCATAATACTCTATTTGGTCTCGCTCTCCTCCCTCCCATCTCTTTACAGGTGTAAGGACCTGCCGCATCAAGTTGTACCTGAGCCTCTAGTCCTCCAACACTTGGCTGGCCTCCTGCTGTACTGAGTTCATTACTGGAAAAACTGCTCTTTCTATACAAGAAGTATAGCTTCATTTTCTTAACCAGTAACAAGAGATTCCTGTATGGTATCATCTGCCCTTCATCCAATGGCCAAAAGTACTCATTTCCTTTTAAAATATTTAGGGGCTGCCAAATATTGGGGGAAGAGAGGGGAGGAGAGGTACTGCCAAATATTGCAGTACCATTAGAGGAAAATCCCTTAGTGCATAGCTTTCTCTGTTGATTTACTAATTAATTGGGGGTGAACCACCAGACTGTACTGAGTCTATCTGACCTGAAACACAAGGCTATATATGCTAACTTCAGGCAGCTCCAATATTAGTCTTTCTTCATTCCCATCCCTTGAAGACAGTATAATTCTGAAGGATCTCTTTTGCTTCCATTAGTATGTAAGTACTTGATCAAAATTTAGCCCCAATTGTGTTTACCTCTCAATTACATTTACCTTTTTCTAGGTTTCTCTTTTCTCCTCTGTCTAAATTTCAGTAATTCAACTCAGCTCTAGCCTTTTCATCAGAATACTTCCAAGTCATCTATTTTATGAAATACCCATTAAATAATAATAACAATAAATGGAGGGAAATTCCAAAAGGTCTCCTCTTTTTCCAATTTCCCCTTCCAGTGTTTGTCTCAACAGGTATTGCTGTACTATAACAGATACTGTTAATATTTCTCACTTCTTTTATCTAAATCCTTTCTGCCTTCTGATTTTGCTTCATACATAAAGAAACTCTAGGTCTTTCATAAAGGCTTATATTATGTGAGAGAGGGGGAATGGAGGAAGCCAGAGGCTAGTTGGAAATACACGAAATTTAAATTTGAGCAGACTTAAACCTCTGTCCAAATGTTAGAAATTTTTTTTAACTAAGAACACTGACTTTGTATAATTATTTTGACAACTTTTTGTCTTATATAAACTCCTACAAAATAGCAGAGAAAAGATTTTATGAGACTTAGGGCCCAGGACTAAAAGTGATCTAATT
Organism: Petaurus breviceps papuanus; assembly: GCF_028583685.1. Classification (NCBI taxonomy): domain Eukaryota; kingdom Metazoa; phylum Chordata; class Mammalia; order Diprotodontia; family Petauridae; genus Petaurus; species Petaurus breviceps. The sequence continues at coordinate 12,649,578 of NW_027187349.1, forward strand.
GTTATAAAGGGGAGTAGCTAATTAAATCTTCAGAGTGGAGGGGAAAAGGAAGGAAAGGGAAATAATATCACACCCTAAACCAACCCCCAGGGAGGAGACAGACAAGGCATGAAAAGGATTCTGCTCTTCCACTTTTCAAAAAAGAGGAAGGAGAATAAATGATTGAATACTGGTCAGGCAACTCCTCCCTCCACAACAACACCACCAGTGTTACATATGTGTGTGTATGTGTATGTGTATTATTTGTGTCCCCAACAGCAAATCTACTTACAGTAAAGTTCAAACTAACTAAATTAAATCATTCTAGCTCAATGGAAACAGCTCATATCTTTTAGATGGTAAAATTACCTGGTTTATTCTGGAACTAATATAATATATAAGCAAAGTGGGATAGAGACACAGAAAAAATATTATGTTTAATGAAAAAAAATTAGCATAAAGTGAAGGGATATAATTAACTGCTCTCATACTATTCCTGTTCAGTTGAGTGGAAAATACACATGCACAATTTATACTTATCAGAAATTTCTGAAAATAAGGTGTTTATTTCTGAAACAGTTCATTATTTCTGAAACAAGGTGTCCTATGAAGTTAAATAATCCACTAAAATAATTCACTATCTCTTCCTGCTTTGCTAAGAAGGTAACTCCACAATCTAAGAAATCAGAAGTGGTCATAGAATCATAGATATAAAGCTGGAAAAGATCTGGGAGGTTGTGTTATTTACCTCCATCTTACAGGTGAAGAAAAATGAGTTCCCCACCCCCCCAAAAAAGTGACTTGCCCATGTTCACACAGTCAATAAAAGAGTTGGAGTCTGCATTCTGTCATTTGCTAGCTATGTGACTTTGAGCAAGTCACTTAATTTTTTTTAAACTAATTTATTCATCTGTAAAATCTTACTTATTCTCCCTGACTCACAGAGTTGTTGTGAATAAAGCTCTTTTCAAAGTAACAATGACTGATATAACAACACAATACACTGTTCAGCCCAGGGAGACTGGAATGCTTGTCCTCATCTTTGTCATTAAGGATTCCTCTCAGCTCTGGACTCCTGCATGCATGAGTGGATGGAATTCAGACCCACGAGAATACAACTCCTCAAGAGAACTGGTAAATTCTTCCCTCAAACCTCTGACTCTTTTCATCCCCACCCTATATCTCCAGGGGAAAAAATCACTTTAAGCTAAGCTTCGTGTGAAGTGTCTCCCCAGAGTAGAAAACAGAAAAATACTCAATGTACAATATAAGTTAGATATGGAGAACACTTATTTATTTCCTCTACTCAAAAGAAAAGCCAACCACAAGAAACTCACAAGTGCATATTGACAAAAAATAGAAACAAACAATGGCAACAAGACAACCATTCTTATACTTTCCCGGGAGATAGAGTCTCAAACGTCAGAACATGAAGCAATTAGTGAGAATGCCGAATAAGCATTTTATGTTTCACCTTGGCTCTGCACTGTATAAACAATTCTTACCAGATTCCCATCTTCTGGCCAGTCAGAGCAGAAATTGGATACATCCTACTGCCAGTTAATATCCTCCAAGAGTTGTAGGACACTCTGCGGCTAGTCAGACTGAAGGAACTATGATACCTTAAACTCATAAGGTTGTCTTCAAGTCTAGCAATGTCAATCTTAGAATTGCTGTTCAGCCATTTTTACTCAAGATGATAGAGTTAAGGAAAGAAACAAAACAGAAAAAGCAATCAAAGACCTAAGCTCAGGCTTCCCTGGACAGAGCATATACATTATATTCCTGGTGTTTATTGTAGCCATGATGCTGGCATTGAGGAAAGGCATGAGTGTCCTTCTCCACCTATTCAGGACAAATTTAGGAGATTCTTGATACGTATGTGTAGCAGCAAGCACCCCAAGCGTCCTCAGGGTTTGCAGCTACCACAGGTTCTTGGATCTGCTTTGTTAAAGGAAAGCAACTCAAAATGGGTTAACAGGCTTACTTTAATCAGTCAGACATATATCATTTACCTTGTTCAGGAGAAAAGGTCAGCACCCTGAACCTCAAAGTATACAGGCATAATTATCAAGACAGAAACATCAAGTAGACAGATTTCCAAACTGTCCAACCATTACATCCATACCCAGTCAACATCTGGGTTTCCACATTCTGGGTTTTTCAAAGCCGGGGGACTCTCAACAACGGCTTCCCAGAATTCAGATCAAATCACAGAACACTTCTCAAAGTGAGTCCCAAAACAAAGCTACACTTCAGGGCTTATATAGCCTTCTCCTGGCTCAGAGAATGTAACAACCTTATTGACTCACTGGCCAATCAAGAAGTATCTACTGAAAAACAAGCCTCCCCCACCCCAGGCTTCAGGTGCACATTAGCCTAGGGGCAGAGAAGATCTTTAAAATTTACATTCTTATTACAGTATGGAAGATGGGGAGAGAAACAGAGATCATAGTTGTTCCCTTTCTAAGGTCCGCTGAGTCAGTTGTTGTTCAGTCATTTCCAACCCTTTATGACCCCATTTGGGGTTTTCTTGGCAGAGATACTGGACTGTTTTGCCATTTCCTTCTTCAGTTCATTTTACAGATGAGGAAACTGAGTCAAACAGGATTAAGTGACTTGCCCAGAGTCATGCAGCTAGGAAGTGGTTGGGACTGGATTTGAAGTCATGTCTACCTGACTCCAGTCCCAATGCTCTATCCATTGCATGACCTAACTGACCACTGAATTAGTAGCTCTTCCTAATTAGTGTCCACTCAGAGGATATCTCCATCATCTATGTACCAAGCCCTTTCATTATTGAGCTATACTGTTACCAAAGACATTTAGAACTTGCTCCAGGGATGGACACCTTTGATTCCATATCCACACATGATCTAGGAGGAGCAATCCCTGACAAAGTAACATTTATGGGGTACTTTAAGATTTGGAAAATGATTCCCACATATTATTTATTGCATTTGAATCTCACCACAATCTGGTGGCTAGTAGACAATGCCCCTATTAATAGAGGAGGAAGCTAAGGGTGAGAGGGGTGAACTGAAGTGACTCACCAAAGATAGTATTAGCAATAATAATAGTTAACATTGGGGATGGCTAGGTGGTACAGTGAATAGAGCACCAGCCCTGGAGTTAGGAGGACTTGAGTTCAAATCTGACTTCAGATACTTAACACAAAAAAACTAGCCGTGTGACCTTGGGCAAGTCACAACCCCAATTGCCCTCCAAAAAGCAAAAAAATTATATAGTTAACATTTATATGGCATTTTAAGGTTTGCAAAATATTTTACGTTTGTTATCTCATTTGTTATTCACTACACCCTGTGAGGTTGATACTGACATTATCTTCATTGTATAGATGAGGAAACAGATTGAGAGAAATTCAATGACTTGCCCTGGATCACAAAGCTAATGCCCCATGAAGTGGGATTCAAGCTCAGATCTTCCTGATTCCAAGGTCATGGATCTATATCATACAACCTAACTGCTTCAAGATCACACAGTTGCAATGACAAGAGCTCAGGTTTGAACTCAGGCTCACCATTATTGATCAATGTTTAACTATCTGTTCACTGGGGTAGAGGAAAGGGAGAAAAACTGTACATGTCATAATTTTAAGTTTATCTGCATTATTAACTTTTTCTCCAATATTTTATTAAGTCTAGACAATCAACAAAATAATAAAGTAAGTCCTAATCTGTAGCATTTGCCTGTTTCTGAGGTGAAAATGTTCACACTGAAAATTAAACAATCAACTCTCTCAAGCCTGTTCAAGCTAGTTCCGGAATACTCCTGAACTCAAGTCTTTGGCCTCCAAGTCTGGTGCTCCTTTCACTATATGACATCACCAAGTCACACTAAAAATGGTGAATGACACAATTCATCTCAACCTCTACCATCTCCCTCAAAGTCATTCAGGTGGTATCACCAAACCACTGACCTGCCAACACAGGAAATGTTCACTCTTTAAATGATCACTTCCCTCTGCTCCTGACGCAGTACACCTGACACTTTAACATGCATGATATGTCCTGGATCTATCTTTGTCCTTTAGTCAATGTCTTATTGTCATCTTTTGTTTGTACCATCACAACTTGCTCCTTTCTATGTCCCAGTATCCAACAGGACACTAGCTGGGCTAATTATTGGACCAAAGACGATATTAGCTTCTGTTCCAGAGATAATCTCTCCAAATCATCAGGGAAAAATGCTAACAATTTCCCAAGCGGAAAGCCCCAGGAACAGCACACACACACACACACACACACACACACACACACACACACACCTTATAGACTGAGTTGCAAAGGCTTTTCTAAAAGTTGAGAAGGAACCCATAGAGTGACCTGAGGCACTCCTTACTGGAACATTATGATCAGCTTGGATGATGAATTACAGGGCCCTAATTGCAGTAAATGGTGTTTACACTGTGTCTTTATTTTGGTTAAATTAGTCTTATTTTCCCTTGGCAGTCTACTTGCAATCAACTGTTTATGACTTTTAACAAATAGTTGCTGAAAAAAGAAAGATTATGCTAGGCACCCACATTATGAGGAAAATGCCCATTTGATCCAAGCTTTTAATCTTCAAGTAATTCTACCTGTGAGGATCTTTCCAAAATGATTTTCATGTTGGTAGCAGCTACTATTGTTTTTCTCCTTTAGATTTTGGTAGAAATTGTGGCAACTGGTATGTTGCATCAATCAACCAATTAGCAAGCATTTATTAAAGACCTCCTCTATGTAGGTACTATGACAGAAACTGGGATACAAAGACAGAAATGAAATAATACCTACTCCCTGGGAGTTTACATTCTAACATTACAGAAACATTCCCAGTATTCAAGTACAGTTGAGATGTGTGTACCTTTGAAGCATATAAGAGAGGCAGGAGTCATTGATTTGTCAAATGGCAAAAGGAAAAAAAGGGGTGGGCAGCTAGGTGGCACAGTGGCTAGAGTCAGGAAGACCTGAATTCAAATCTGATCTCAGACAGTGCTATGTGATCCTGGGCAAGTCACTCAATCCCATTTGCATCAATTTCTTAATCTGTAAAATGAGCTGGAGAAGAGAAATGGTGAACCATTCTAGTATCTTCACCAAGAAAACTCCAAGTTGGGTCATGAAGAGTTAGTTGGACATGGATGAAATGATGAAACAATAGCAACAAAAGAAAAAAAATTGTTATATTCACAGAATCATACATTTTAGAATGGGAAGGGATCACAGAAGCCATCTGGTCTAGCACAAACTGAAAAAGAATCCCCACCGCAACATTCCAGATGTTGTGGACTCTTGGAAGTCTGAGATCCAGAGTCTAGTAGATGGGCAGTCTGTCCCACTATCCCCCCAGGTAATTCATCACAGTTTGGAATGGCTCTAATTATTAGGAAGCTTTTTCTTACATCAGGACTAAACTCCCCCCTGCAGCTTTTGCCTTTTTACCCTGGTTCTTCCCTCTGGGAACAAAAAGAATAATCTTTCTTCTACTTGATGGCCTTTCAAACATTTGACTATAGTTATTATATTCCTGCTTCTCTACTTCATCTTCCCTTCCCCAGGAATAACATCCCTAGTTTTTTTTCAACCAATTCTCTTAATGGGGTCAAGACCCTTCACTATTTTGGTTGCTCTCCCCTGGACACTTTCCAGTTTATCAGTCAGTCATTAAATATTTATTAAGCACCTGGCATTGTTGCTAAGTGTAATGTCATTCTTAAATCATGACACTCAATAGTGAATGCAACACTTCAAATGTATTCTAATCAGGGCAGAGTATAGTAGGACTAATCAAACAAACTAGGAGAAAAACTGCCACAGAAATTAAATCAACTGAGCTATGTAAACATCTATACTAAGCCCCTAGGTGGGGCAATGGATAGAGCCCCCAAAGGCTTGTAGTCAAAAGATCTGAGTTCAAATTCAGTCTTAAATACTAGCTGTGTGACCTTGGGCAAATCACTTAATTCTGTTTGCCTCAATTTCCTCATCTGTAAAATGAGTTGGAAAAGGAAATGGCAAACCACTCCAGTATCTTTGCCAAGAAAACCCCAAAAGGGGTCATAAAGGGTAGACCACAGCTAAAACTACTTAACAACAAAAACAATTAAATCAATATGTTTACCCATTGGAATATAAGCTCCTTGAGGATTTATGCTCTAAGAGATGGTCAATTTTCTTTTGTTTGTTTTTTGGAGGGGGGAAGGTAGGGCAATTGAAGTTAAGTGACTTGTCTAAGGTCACATGGCTAGTTTTGTGTAAAGCGTCTGAGGCCACATTTGAACTCAGGTCCTCCTGACTCCAGGGCCGGTGCTCTATTCACTGCACCACCTAGCCGCCTGATATGGTCAATTTTCATAAAGACGCGATGCCTAAGAAAGATATGAATTCCTTTCCAATGTCATGTAGTAATTACTAAAACTTTATCATATTCAACTTTTCTAAAATACTATTCAAATTATTAACTTCTTATTCTTATTAGCTTTATCTAGGTCTCAAAGGAGGCACATGGAGGTCCCAAGCTATTATAGTTTTGTATTCTATATCTCTCTCCAATTCAATTAACTTTTCCTTTAATAACTTATATACTATGCCATTTAGTGTATTATTAGCTATTGATTTGATTTTACCATGTAAAATAATATATAATGTAGGGGCGACTGGGAGGCACAGTGAATAGAGAACCAGCACTGGAATCAGGAGGACCTGAGCTCAAATGTGACCTCAGACACTTAACTAGCCATGTGACCTGGGGCAAGTCACAAGTTGCCCTACCCTTCCCCCTCCAAAAAAAGGCAAAAAAAATGCATAATGTAGTTTTCCTGTTTATTTCTTTTAACTAACTGCTTTTGAAAAATTTTTACTGCTTTTGTCTTATCAAAGATCATGATTGCTACCCCTGTCTTTTAAAAATTCACTTGAGACACAGTAGTTTCTGTTTAAACCCCACTTTTTCTTTTAGAGAGGAGGGGGTAGCAATTAGGGCTAAATGACTTGCCCAGGGTCACACAGCTAGCAAGTGTCTAAGGCTGGATTTTAATTCAGGTCCTCCTGACTCCAGGGCTGGTGCTCTATCCACTGTACCACCTACCTGCCCCTTAAACCCCACATTCAACTCTGTGTCAAAGTTAACGTTTCAAGGTTGTTTCTTATGAACAACATCAAAACCACATCTCAAACTACACTAAAAAGTAATAATCATCAAAAAGGTGGTACCAATGCTCTCTTAATTCCCAAATCCATCAACCTTGAGTTAGAACATTCCTTGTAAGCTGTGCAGAATTTAACCACACCTTTCTGGATATTAACTCCTCCTTAGGCTCCTAAGAGGTACTTTACAGATTATGTTCCCACCTCTCTAGACATTCCTTCTGTCTCATTCAGAGGCTCTCTACAGTCTTTGCCAAGAAAACCCCAGATGGGGTCATGAAGAGTCATACATTACTGAAAAAAGGACTGAACAAGAACAAAAAAATGCAGATGACTTCCAGTCCTAATATATTTCCTGAGCTACAATCCTACTGCCTATAGTCACCAACTGCCTATTGAATATTTCTATCTGAATGTACTCTAAACACCTCACATGGACTCATCTAAGAAAAATAATTTATCTTTTTCCCAAGGCTAAAAGCTTTCTTGCTAATTTCCCTATTGCCATCAAGGAGCCACCATCCTTCCAGTCACAAAGGTTCAGAGTCAATCCTTGATTCTTCAGTCTCTCACCCTATTTATCCAATTATTTGCCAAATCTTGCCATTTCTACCTCCCCAACATTTCTTGACTCTCTTTTCTCCATTCACATAGCCACAGCCTTATTCAGGCCCTCATCACCTTGTACCTGGACCTTTGCAATAGACTTTTCATTGGTTTGTCTCCAGTCCCTCCCCCATTTGATTTATCCTCCACACAGCTTCCTAGATAATATTGCTAAAGCATAAGTCAGACAATGCCACTCCCCTGCTCAACAGTGGCCCTCTGTTACCTCTGGAACCAAATATAAACTCCTTTGTTTGCTTTTTAAAGCACTTTGTAATCTAGCTACAATCTACCTATGATAAATCAAGCAACAAGTATTTATCAAGCTATTACATTCCAGTCACTATGCTAGATACCAGATATATAAAGAAAAAAATGAAAAATCCCCTCTCATAAGAAAGATATCTTGTCAAGGTATACAACATGTACATGCTTAAGTATAGTCACAATAAATACAAGGCAATTTTTGTGAGGGAGCAGTTAACAGCTGAGGAGAGATATCTAGAAAGTTCTCACTGCCATTTGGAACCATGTCCAAAGGGCTATAAAACCATGCGTATCCTTTCACTAAGCAATACCTCTACTAGATGTATATCCTAAAAAACAAAAAGGAAAAGGACCTATATGTACAAAAATATTTATGCCAGTTCTTTTAGTGGTGGCAAAGAATTGGAAATTGAGGGGATGTCCATCAGCTGGTGAATGGTTGAACAAGTGTCTCTATAGGATTGTGATGGAATTCTATTGTTCTATAAAAAATGATGAGTAGGGTAGTTTTAGAAAAACCTGGGGAGACTTATATGAACTGATGCAAAGTGAAATGATCAGAATCAGGAGAACATTATATGATGATCAACTGTGAATGACTTAGCTATTATCAGCATTACAATTATCTAAGAAAATTCTGAAAAAACGTATGATGAAAAATGCCATCCATCTCCAGAGAAAGAACTGATGGAATCTAAATGCAGATTGAAGCATACTTTTTCTTTTTTTTTTTTGTTTTTTTTTAATGCTTTATTAACTTCTGATTTACATCATCCGTTTCTGCCAGATTTTGAGTTACAAATTTTCTCCCCATTTCTCCCCCACCCACTGCCCCAAAATAGCAGTCCCACAGGATATCACCTCCTCCAATCTGCTCTCTCCCACATTTTCCCCCATACCCCTTTCCACTTTTCCAGTGGGTCTCTATGCCTCAGTGCCTGCACATCCCATTTCCCAATGACATGTAAGATGGTATTAATAATAGTATATATATACATATATATATGCACACACACGTATACATACATACATACGTATATATATATATATATATATATATATATATACACACATTTGAATATTTGATTTCAAAACTTTCAATTCCAGATTCATTCCCCTCCTATCTCGTCACCCACCCCTACTGGGAAGATACGCAGTTCAGTATAGGTTGCTCATGTGTTGCTAATGCAAAACAATAACATAGTAGATACATTGTAAAAGACTGACTACACTTCCCTCCCTCCCATCCCACCTCCCACTTGCTCTACTCTCCACTTTGATCCTGTCTATTTTCAAAAGTGAGTGCTTCCAACCTCCCTCCCCCCCAGTCTACCCTCCCTTCTTCATCCCCCCTTCTCATCCCCTTCCCTCCCTGTTCTCCTAGAGGGTGAGATACCCTATTTAGTGTGTATTTTACTCCCTCCTCAAGCCAAATTCAATGGGAATAAGGTTGACCTATTCCCTTTTGCCTTCCTATTCTTCCCCTCCATTGTAACTATTTTCCCTTGACTCTTCTGTATGAGATAGTTTACCCCAATCTGTCTCTCCCCATCTCCTCTCATTATATTCCTCTCATCTCTTAATTTCACCTTTTAAGTATCATTCCTTCCTGTTAAATTGGACCTGTGCCCTCTATCTATGTATACCTGTAAACATATATACACACATTCACATTTGTATTCATATGCCCATATACCCTCATATATAGACAAATATATATATATATTTCTAATCCCATCAACTACTGAGAAAAGTTTCATAAGTTACAATTATTGTTTTTTCCATGTAGGAATGTTAATAGTTCAGCTTTGATAAGTTCTTTATGATTCCTTTTCCCTGTTTACCTTCTCATGCTTCTTGGATCTGAATGTCAAATTTTCTATTCAACTCTGGTTTTTTCAGCAAGAATGCTTGAAAGTCCTCTATTCCACTGAATAACCATGTTTTCCCCTGAAACATGATACTCAGTTTTGCTGGGTAGGTGACTCTTGGTTTTAATGCCAGCTCCCTTGACCTTCGGAATATCACATTCCAAGCCCTTCAATCCCTCAGTGTAGAAGCTGCCAGATCCTGGGTTATCCTGATTGTGTTTCCACAATATTCAAATTGTTTCTTCCTGGATGCTTGTAATATTCTCTCCTTAATCTGGGAATTCCAGAACCTGGCTATAATATTCCTAAGAGTTTTCTTTTAGGGATCTTTTTCAAGAGGTGATCGGTGGATTCTTTCAACCTCTATTTTGCCTTCTGGTACTAAAACATCAGGGCAGTTTTCTTTGAGAACTTCCTGGAAGATGATTTCTAGGTTCTTACTTTGGTCATGGCTTTCAGGCAGTCCAATAATTTTTAAATTATCTCTCCTGGATCTATTTTCCAGGTCAGTGGTTTTTCCCATGAGATATTTCACATTGCCTTCTAGTCTTTCATTTGTTTGGATCTGTTTAACAGCATCTTGATTTCTCATAAAGTCATTAGCTTCCATTTGCTCCAATCTAATTCTGAAGCAATGATTCTCCTCATTGAGTTTTTGAGATTCTTTTTCCATCAGGCAAATTCGGCTTTTTAAGGCATTCTTCTCCTCATTGCCTTTTTGGGCCTCCTTTGCCATTTGAGTCAGTCTGTTTTTTAAGGTATTATTTTCCTCAGTCAGGCTGTTGATTCTCATTTCATAATTTTCTTGCATTGTTCTCATTTATCTTCCCAATTTTTCCTCCACTTCTCTTATTTGGTTTTCAAAATCTTTCTTAAGGTCCTCTACGGCCTGTAACCAGCTTGTATTTTCCTTTGAAGCTTTTGGTGCAGGAGTTCTGACTTCACTGTTTTCCTCCTGTTCCATGCTTTGCTCCTTTTTGTCCCCAAAATAGGAGTGTATTGTTGGAATCTTCTGTCTGCTTTGTTTCCTTTGCCTGCTCATTTTGCCACTCAATTACTTGACTTTTGGGCTTTTTGCCACAGTAGGACTCTGCCACCAGATAGGGGAGCTTTCGTCCCAAATGCTGGCATTTTCTCAGCTGCTGGAGGTATTAGATGGGTGCCCTCTATGGGGTTTCCACACACTCTGACAAGCTGGACACACACCCCAGGACCTCCACCCTAGACTGCAATCCAGATCCAAGCAGGTTAAAGCAAGAGCGATTACCCCTCAGACTGGTGCTTGGTCCCCCTACACTCTGTAGGCCAAGAGCTGAAGCTGCCACATGGCGCTGGCTGGCTGTGCCAGCGTCTCTGCGGCTTTTCGCCCTGGGGGTAAAAGCCACGCACTCCCACTTACTGGTCCCAAAGTCCAGACTGTACTGACCTCTCACTTTGTCCTTTGTGTCTATGTGTTGATAAATCTGGAAACGGCCACAACTGCTGCTGATCTGGAGTCTCTCTGGCCAGCGCTGGTCAGGCCTGCCCTGGGGCTAAAGCCTCAGCATGGTGCTGGGCTTGGCTCTCAGAGCGCTGTGCTGGATTCCTGCAGGCCTGCCAGGCTGTCCTCAGTGGGAGGTTAGCTTCTCTGTGTCATTTTGTGGATTCTGCAGCTCCAAAGTTTGTTTAGAGTCCCCTTTTTACATGGATTGGGGAGGGTGGAAGCCTGAGCTGCGGGATGGTCGTGCTTCTACTCCGCCATCCTGGCTCCGCCCCCCCATACTTTTTCTTTATTTGTCTTTATTTTTTTATATTCTTTATTTTTTTGTCTGTGTTTTCTTTCACAACAGGACTAACATGGAAATATGTTTTGTGTGATTGTACATAACCTCTATTAAATTGCTTACTTTCTCAATGAGGGCAGTGGGGAGGAAGGAAAATAATTTGGAAGTCAAAATCTTTAAAAAATGAATGTTAAATTGTCTTTACATGTAATTCAGGGAAAATATTTTTTAAAAATTTTAAAGTTCTCATAGCGTTCAAGCTGAGCTTGGAAGGAAATTCAAGATTCTAAGAGGCAGATGTGTGAAGGAGAATATTCCAGGTATGAGGAATAATCTGCAACAAAAAAAAAAAAAGGCAGGAAAGTGGGAAATGGAGTGTCATATGCTAGGAGCAAGAAGACCAGTTTATCTGGACTATAGAACATATGAAGGGGAGTAATGTATATAAGCTAACAAAGGTAAGTTGTTAAGGGCTTTAAATGACAAAATTAGGAGTTTGTGTGTAAGCCTAGAAATAGCAAGGAGTAACTGGTATTTATTTGAACAAGAATGGACAGATCTCTGCTTATTAAAGGTTTACAGGGAAAGCCCTGTAATATCATGAGTATAGTGTACTCCTTGTATGAAAACTCCATCTATCAATTTGAACCAGTAACTCATAGTTACTTTTATTTTGTGATTTGTTTGGGGGCATTTAAAAGTTAAGTGACTTCACAGCAATAATACCAGAGTCAATAACATCTCTTTCTGATTCTAAGGCCATTCACTATTCTGTGACTCCTATGAATCTTCCAGAAAGAATGCCACGAATATGCTGGAAACCTTCTTCCAGGTGGGTGAGTGTCCATGTAACACTTAGCTGCCCTCAGTATTTCTATATTACCACTTTGCCTTCTTTCCTGATTGATTATTTCCTTGATTATGCCTACTCTGAACAAGGTAATGGTTGGCAATATACAGTAGCCCACTGAGACCCACAATGAATCTTTGCATTTTTCTTTGGATCACTCATAATTTTGATCCTTCAGAGATGGTGGTGTTCTGTGATTCACATCACTGGTAGAATACTGATATTAAAAAGATGAATTTCTCTGTTAGTGAGCACCTTAGAATCAATGAAAATCAGGCACAATCTCCCCAAAGCAATCCAGTCTACCATTCTCTTAGTCAATCCTGGGCCCAATTCATTATAGTGTTTGTCTAAGCAATCAGTCAATCGAGCATACACGTGTGCTGTTTCATGTGGCTTCATGTATTTGCCAAACTTTAGAATATAGTTTATTCATAATTCATTTGAATCCTCACTTGAGTATCAGCCTCCTGGTAAAATCGAATAGGAATCTGGGGTTACCGAGTCATATTTTAAGTAATTGACAAAGATGCCTGTGAGTCTTTTGTGTTTTAAGTATTTCTTTTGTGAAAGAAGAAATAAATACCTATATTTACTTTGTTCATTGAGTATCATTCTTTTTTTTTTTTTAAAGCAATTGGGGTTAAGTAACTTGCTCAAGGTTACACGGCCAGGTGTTTCTGGGTGGGTGCTAAGTGTCTGAGCCCGGGATTCGATCTCTAGGTGTTCTCAACACTGGAGCCGGTGCTCTTACTCCTGTGCTACCTGGCCGCCCCCATTGAGTATCATTCTTGAAGGACCATGTTAATCCTTTGGGAATTGGCCCTACATATGAGCCATTCCTAAGCTTCGTTTAAGAAATTTTCCCCCATTCAAATAATGACACTATTTGTGGTTTGTGATACATGGTTTCACTCTCAACCAACATCTTAATTAGGAGGTCAGATGTGAACAGGAAGGATGATGGTTCAGTGAGCTAATTAGCCAAGGAGCTAGTCATACCTGCTGCTTTTGTGTAGCTATCATATTGTTAAAGATGAAACTTTAGAATCTTTTTGTTCAGGCTTGCCTTGTTCTTTGAAACAGCAACTGGGAATCTGATCTAGAACAGATCTGAAAATGTGTACAGTACTTCAAATGATTGTTAAGCTAAACCCCAAAAATAATTGTTTAATTAAAAGAAAAGAACACAACAGCAGAAAAGAAAAGCAGAGTGTTGAGAAAGATGTGTATGTTACTTGTTTCTGAAATGTAATCTGTGAAAATTCATGATATTGGGAAGAAGAAACACGAGTAGTCTAATAAGAGATATAATAAATTGGTTTTGTATCATTTCAAAAAGATATTTTAAACTTCTTTCCCCCATAATTTTTTCTTTATCACTCCAGAAAATAGTTTACATGAAAAAGCCTATATGAACCTATAAATTGAGTCTGGAAATACTTTGGATAAAGAATTTCTTGCAAATCAAAATTAAGGGATTGCTATTACTTGTATTATTCACATAAAATTTTTGAGCTCTTAGCTTGGAGTTCCCTTTACCATTAAGACCCCTCTAGGGGGGTTTATATGGACTGAGTTCAATCCTACGGAAGTTTTGTCTAAAATAGGAGAATCAGGCTTTTCTCAAACCCTTTTGCTCATTATTCCCTCAAGCCCAGAGTAGAACTTCAGGGAAAACTTTTTTTTTTTAACATTTTTATTTAAAGTTTTGAGTTCTAAATTTTTTCCTTCCCTTCTCTATCCCCTCCCTTTCCCCAAGACAGTAAGCAATCAGATATAGGTTATACAAGTGCAATTATGTAAAACATTTCCATATTAATTATTTTGTACAAGAAACTTGAAAAAAGAAAAAAAATGAAAGTGAAAAATATAGCATGCTTCAGCCCTCACTCAGTCAATATCAGTTCTTTCTCTGGAGGTAGATAGCTTGCTTCATCACTAGTCCTTTGGGACTGTCTTAGATCATTGTATTTGTGAGAATAGCTATGTCATTCATAGTTCTTCATCAAACAATATTACTGTTATCATGTAACATGTTCTCCTGGTTCTGTTTACTTCACTTTCTGAAATCCTGCTCATCATTTCTTATAGCATAATAATATTCCATTACAATTATATACAACAGCTTGTTTAACCATACCCCAATTGATGGGCAATCCCTTTGATTTCCAATTCTTAGTCACAAGAAAAAGAGCTGTTATAAATGTTTTTGTACATGTGGGTCCTTTTCCCTTTTTTATGATCTCTTTGGGATACAGACCTCGCAGTGGTATTGCTGGATCAAAAGGTATACAGAGTTTTATAGTTTTTTGGGTATAGGGGAAATCTTTTAAACAAAGCTTAGGAATGGCTTATGCATAGGGCCTCCTCCAGAAGGATTGACAGGGTCCCTTTGAGGCGGATATTCAATGAACAAAGTAAATATAGCTATTTATTTTTTCTATCACAAAAGAAATACTTAAAACAAAAAAAGGCTTACATGTTTCCTTGACAACTTCTTCAAACACAACAGGGTGACCCGGGATTGCTCTTATATTTTCTTTTTTTTCTTTTCTTTTTTTTTTTTTTAAGCAATCGGGGTTGAGTAACTTGCTCAAGGTTACACAGCCAGTTATTTCTGGGTGTGGTGCTGAGTATCTGAGCGCAGATTTGATCCAGGTCATCCCGACACTGGAGCCGATGCTCTTACTCGCTGAGCCACCTGGCCGCCCCTAAGCAATTGGGGTTAAGTAACTTGCTCAAGGTTACACGGCCAGGTGTTTCTGGGTGGGTGCTAAGTGTCTGAGCCTGGATTCGATCCCCAGGTCATCCTGACACTGGAGCTGGTGCTCTTACTCACTGTACTACCTGGCCACCCCTCCTATTATATTTTCTAGGGAGATTGATACTGACAGCACAGCATGAAACACTTTGTGGGACTGCTGAACAGATGTCTCCCCTGTTGCCTCAGTTCTCTACCCCTGGAAGAGCTACTCCATAAAGGTTAATATCTTCAGTAAAGCCAGGAATGGATCAGGCTCATTCTCTGACAGGTGTCACCAAGTTATTACAAAGATCACCTCCTACTAGTCAATGAGCACTCAGATATAGGAGTTACTGATCTCTCTCTAACTCCTGAGATTGCTACCTCCCATAAACAAGGGCAATAAGCATTTTTCTCTTGGTGTGTAATAATTACTATGTGGAAGGTCTGAGGATTCCTTAAATAAATAGGACAACAGATAAGCTGGGTATTAGTAGTAAGAGTACTGTCCTTGGAGTTAGAAGACCTAGGTTCACTTCCCATCTCTGACACTTATTAGCTGTGTGAACTTGGAAAAACCATTTCCTCTTCCAATACCTAAAATCGTGGGGTTGGACTAGGTGACCTCTAAGGTCCCTTCCAACTTTAGATCCCATAATATGCATTCTCTAGTTGCCTTACTAATGCTAAACTGTTCAGCCTTGTAGAGTAGTATGACTAATCAGGAGTCTTACTGTTTAACCCATTTCATCTATGAGGCAAAAACACTCAGGTGTCAAATCTATCTGCTCATTAGTTATGAAGTGACTGTGGTTTCAGAACTTCACACACAAAAAAAAAGAAAAGTTATATTTTGGAAAAGGAAGACTTCCTAAATTATAATAACTGGTTGGCTAATTTTGGATCAGACAGTGTTCTTTAAAAAACAGTACAAGCTTAAAATAGTTCTATGTGGGTTCAGTGTTCATTCTACACTATTAACTGACACATACATCAGAAGGGTTTTGGCTGGGGGGTGGATAGAACTATTTTTTCCCTCTGTTGACAGGTATAGTATTTTTTTCTGAAGAGCTCTTTCATTATCCAGATGGATTACAAGGATGAAAATAGGTACTAGCTCTAAAACAGATGTTTCCTTAGCTGAAAGAATTTACCACCACCCCTAACTCTAAATGGTCCAGGACCTTATTAAAGAGTAGGTCCTCAGGTGGTTTAGGTGACTTGGATGAAAGCACAAATAGCAGGTTTCTAAATCTTTTTTCAAAAACAATAGGAGAGACAGGAAGTTATAAGATTTGACATTTGCGTAGTACTTTAAGGTAAGGATCACAAAGTACTTTACGTATATTGTCTCACTTAACCTGTAAGAAAAGCACTATGTGGGGCGGCCAGGTAGCACAGCGAGTAAGAGCACCGGCCCCAGTGTCTGGATGACCTGGGGATTGAATCCGGGCTCAGACACTTAGCACCCACCCAGAAACACCTGGCCGTGTAACCTTGAGCAAGTTACTTAACCCTGATTTCTTTTAAAAAAAAAAAAAAAAGCACTATGGGAATTACTATACTCATTTTATAGAAGAACAAGCTAAGAGATTGGATGACTTGTTTGTGCTCATACAGGTAATAAAGCTCAAAAGAAGGATTCATATACAGAACTCAACTGATCCTAGTTCCAGCAGCACAGAGCCTGGGCCCAGGAAGAATTATGAGAGTCTGAATTGAGGCTAAAGCTATGTGAGTGGTCCCTTATCATTACTATCTATTGGAAATGTCAGGGGTAGATAGGTGAAGCAGTGGATAGAGAACTGGGCTTTGAAACAGAAAGACTCATCTTCCTGAATTCAAATTCAGCCTCAGACACTTACTAGCTGTGTGACCATGGGCAAGTCACTTAACCCTGCTTGCCTCAGTTTCCATATCAGTGAAATGAGCTGGAGAACAGAATGACAAACCATTCTACCATCTTTGCCAAGAAAACCCCAAAGTCACAGAGTTAGACATGACTGAAATGACTTAATGACAACAAAAATTGGAAATTTCCTACTAGATATCCTGTATCTCAAACCCAAATCATCCAATACAGAACTCTTCTTTTCCACAAAACCCACCTTTCTTTCTACCCTCCCTATCTTTGTCAAGGGCAGCACCCTCATTTTAGCCACATAGGTCCCAACCTCAGAATCATCCATCAGTCTTCACTCTCCCTCACCCCTCATATCCAATCAGTTGCTAAGTCTTATCAACTCTATGGCAGTAACAGCTCTGCTATCTATCCTTCTTTCTCTCCATTAATATGGCTATCACACTAGCTCAGGCTGCCATAACCACGCGCATGGCTTACTATGATAGCCTTCCAATTAATCCCCTACTACAAAAGGCCAAAATGATATTCCTGAAACACAGATCTGTTTACAGCATGGCCCTGCTCAAGGCACCCTATTGCTCCTCAGATCAATTATAAATAGATACATTTGGCATTATTTGGCATTTAAAGCACTTCACAATATTTCTGCCACCCTTTGAGACTTATTATATATTACTCCTCGTCATGCTATGGTCCAACCAAGCTGGCTTACTTGCTGCCCTTCCCACTTGGACATTCCTTCTCCCATCTCTGTGAGTTTACCCTTGCTGCCTCCCCTGTTATTTACCACCCCTAGCACCCTTCAAAGTTCATCTTAAGCACAACCTCCTACATGAAGATTTTTCCTAAGTCCCTCCCCTCCTGTCAATGAAATTATATTTATTGACTTTACCTATATTTTATATCTACTCATCTACCCACATTTCACTTCCCTCTTCACCAACAGAATATGTGCTCCTTGAGGACAGGCACTGTTTCTTTTTTTTTCTTTGCTTCTCCATCACTCAGGACATTTCCTGTCATATAGGAAGCACTTAATAAATGCTTGTTAATTGATTGATTTAGAAGAGTATGGGTGGGATGTTGTGGAGGGAGGATGGGCAACATTTGACAAGTGTATCTAAATACAGGGGTCACAGATCAAAGATTCAGGTTTTCTACTCCAAGAATGAAATTATGGTAGCTGGAAAGCTAGTTCATCAATGGAAATTCAGGAATTTGGAGGAGGGGTATGTTTGGGGGAAGATATGATTTCTATTTTGGGACATATTAAGTTTGAGATGCCAAAAGAATATTCAGATTGGTATATCCCAGAGGAAGTTGGTAAATACAATACTGGAATATAAGAGAGATTTGACAGAGAGGGAGAGAGAGAGAGATGTGTGTGTATATACATATATGTACACAATACAATATGTGTATACACATAAACATATGCACATATGTGTGTACACACATATGAATCATCTGCATAAATATGGTCATTGAAGCCATAGAAGCTGATAAAGTTGTCAAAGCAGACAAAAAGGAAAGGAAGAGGAAGGGGAGGAAAAAGGGAAGGGGAGGGGGAAGGGAAAGGGAAGGGAAACCTGAAAAGACCCTGAGGTGCTAGTGCTGATTAGCTCACATGCCAGAGATAGTAAATGGATGGAGGCAGTAAGAAAACTAGTTGTAAAGAGGGGATGTGGAGTGGGGGGAGATAGTTTTCACCTAAACCTTTCTGATTCTTCTTTTCTTCTTATTTCAAGCACTATAGTCAGTAAGTCTAGGAAATGAAGGTGAGGAGGAACCATCCTGTTTCATGGCACATTATCTCCATCTCTACATGAAGTGAATTAGCAGACAAAATAGTCCTTTGATGAATTCAGACACTACTCTAAACATATAACCTTAAAATAGAAAGCTGACAAAGTCATCTTAAATTTGTTAGAGGATTATACCATTTGGTTTTTACCCTCTCCTCCACATACACAAGTTCACAGATAATTCATGCAGTACATATGTCCACATTAGAGTAAAAGCCATGCATGGTTCTGTACCATCCACTGCCTGTACGTATCTGACACCTTGGTACAGTGTAAAGAGAACAGAATTTGGCGTCTGAAGAACTGAATTTGAATCCCGGCTCTACTTCTCACTACCTGTGTAACTTTGGGCAAGTCACTTAACCTCTCTAGGACCTTATAGTCTCATCTGCCAAACGAAAGGGTTTGGACTCAGTGGAGTCTAAGGCGCCTTCTAGCTCTGTCTAATCCATGATAAGATTTCTTAAATTCAAAGCAAGCGATCATTAAATCTAATATTCATGGATCTCTCAGGTACAAGATAGGATACAGTAGGCCATAGGATTTACGCAGGCCATAAAAGATCCATTGACTTGCACTGGAAATCTCTCATAACCAGAAAAAAAAAATTCTTAATTTCTCCCAAGATGAGGTTGTTCAGGGAGGAGGATAAGCATGAAGGAAACACTGGAGAAATACAAGGATCCGTCCTCGAAAGGTCTAGTTTCTTATTACCTACTCCCATACCAGGACATATGTTTCTTCTCTGTGAAGCAGGGGGGAAAAGGAATTAAAATTAAGTGATACTTCTGCTTGCAAGGCCTTTTCACTCCCAGAAGACACTTCAAAAATTGCCCCGAGCCATTGGCTTCATTCCTTCAACTTTCTGAAAGTGAAAGCTGAATGAATGCAAATGCGATGCTTTTTTCACCCTCCGGAGGCCATGTTGCCTCTAGCTCAGAGAAGTGGGTGAAGGATGGATCAAGAGGAAAGGAAAAGGGGTACATTTTAAAAGTGATATGCTATGTAATTCAGTGGGAAAAGCATTGCTTTGAAAATCATTTGCTGCCTGGCAACAAATGTTTTGTTTTTTTTTTTTAATTTTGGAGAATAAGATCATTTAAACATTGGCTAAGCTATGTATTATACATATCCTATGACTGAGTTGAAGTCAAGTCAACAAGAATTTATTAAGAGCCCAATATGTACCAGGCACCATTCTAATTACTGGATCCGATGCACAGAAAGATTTTCAGCCATAGCAACTCATGAATGCAATCTAATGGAGTGGTTGTAATCTGTATCAGTGGAGGGAGGGAAAGCATGGAGCTCTTAGAATGCTGAAGGGATATATATAAAAGGGGAAATGATATCTTCAATTTACTCTTTACTCCGAGCTAGGAATTCCCTTTCGATATAAACTCCTAATGGGAATGTAAGCCCCTTTTGAGCAGGGATTGCTTCATTTGTTGTATTTTATCCCCAGTGCGTAACAAAGAGCCTGGCACATTTTTATTATTCGTTCATTTTTCTACTGTATCCAACCCTTTGAGACCCCATTTGGAGTTTTCTTAGCAAAAATACTGGAGTTATTTGCAATTTTTTTTTCCAGCTCATTTTATAGGCAAAAAGATAAGGGTTAAGGAACTTGCCCAGGGTCACAGAGTTCAGATTTGAACACAGGAAGATGAGTCTGCATGACCCCAGGCCCAGTACTCTGTCCACTTCGACAGCTAGCTGCACACCCGCACATACACACTTTCCCACCCCACTCCCCTACATACTAGGCACCTAGCAAATGGTTGTTGATTGATTGATTGATTGATTGATTTCAGACCACCTCCATCACCCAGCATCCTTTCTCCCTCTGAGGCTCATCCCATAAGTCTGCACAGTGTCCAGATAAGTGTAGCTGACATTTATATGGTTCTTTAGGGTTTGCAAAGCACTTTACATACATTATCTCATTTGATACTTAGAACATTCCTTCGAAGTAAGTGCTGCAGGTATTATTTGCTTCATTTTATAAATGAGAAGACGTAGAGGTTGTGACTTATCCATGATCACACTGCAGTCAATAAATATCTGAGTTGGGATCTAAATCTCAATTTTTTTCATTCCAAGACTCCTCATTTTATACTTAAGAAAAAAAAGGAAAAAGAAAAATCATATTTCAACGTAATGGGGCTATTGGCATGAGTTCATCAGTGGACCAAAGGAGAAATATAGTTATACGGGTTTGTTATTATTGTTGTTTTTGTGGGGGTTTTCCTTCCCTAAGCAAGTGTCAACCCAGAAATGTAATCTTGGTCAATTGAGGTACAAATTGATGGAATGACTAATTAACTTTTCCACTAATGTGTTATTTATATCCAAAGCAATAAAGGACACTATGTTAAATAGGCCACTAGCACATCCCAATTTTTTATTACTTACTTAATTACTTAATATAAGATCATAGGATCACATATCCAGAGCTAAAAGGGACCTCAAAGGCCCTCTAGTCCAACCCTTTCATTGTACAAATGAGGAAACTGAGACCCAGGGAAGTTAAGTGACTTGCCTTAAGGTCATGCATGTGATAAACATCAGAGATGAGATTTCAAGCCTTACTGCTCTGAATCCTCTGTACCATACTGCCTCATAAGAAAAAGGCTGGCCAGAGAGCTAAAATGATTTGGCAGATAAGAAACTTCTCTTGCTTCCCCATCTCCATTTTCCTTTGGCCTGGCTATCAGATGCGAATTTAATTGTGTCTCTGTCCCTTTGAAATGAGGCAAGTCTCTAAGCTTAACCACTCTCCCCCTTCACCCCCCATGAAAGGAACTGTTGCATTATCACAGCCCTGCCAAGGCCACTGAAGAGAGGAAAGGCACTGGTTCCCAAAGTTAAATGCCAATCTTTTCTCCAATTCAAGATACATCCATCTTCATCACTCCCACCCCCACCCCAGTCTTTTCTCTCATACACATGGTCACAGGTTGTTGTTTGGCTATATTTGTCTCTGGAACTCTCCATGGGCAAGTCACAGGTAGCACATTCAGAACAATGTAAACAAAACAAATCAACACAACAACATACAACAATACCAACCCCTCATCCACCACCTGTCTACCAAGAGGGGAGAACTACATCTCATCACCAATTCTCGGGAACCAAAATTAGAAATTGTATGTAATATGTACTCGAATGTCTTTTAGGGTTGTTTTGCATTCCTATGATTATTGGGCATATTGTTCTATTGCTCTGCTTATATCCACATCATACTATATGTCTTTATCTTTCTCATTTTTATCATTTCTTAAGGCACAATATTATGTTACATTTATGAACCACAACTTGTTCAGGCATTCTTTAACCAATAAACACCCACTTTACTTCCAGTGTTTTCCTACTACAAAGAGGGCTGCTCTGATTTGTAGCAGACATTTCTTCCTCTTCTTGATGGCTTAGGCTTGATTCCACCAGCAGGGGAATCACGGCGTCAAAAGGCATGAATTCCTTAGTAATTTTTCTCTTCCAATTCCAAATCAATTTTCATAATGGGTTGGACCAAGTTACAGTTTCACCAAAAGGGTATTAGTATGAGTATCTTCCCAAAGCCCCTGAAGCATTAACTTCACTATCTTTGACTTTTATTATCATTGCAAATTTGTTGAGCAGGGAATGAAACTTGGAATGAAACCTCAGAGTTGTTTTAATTTGCATTTTCTTAGTACTAGAGATTTGGAGAATCTTGATGTTTCTTTTGAATGTATTTCATTTTTATAGAAACATTGTGGGAATATTATTATGCCATGAGAAATAATGAAATAGTTTCAGAGGAAACTGGGAAAATTTCTATGAATTAATGCAGAGCAAAGTGAGCAGATCTAAGAGAAAAAAAATTATACAATAATAATAGGATAGAGAAAAACAAATTTGAAAGACTTTAGAACTCTGATCAATACAAAAAATAAAATGAGTTTGAAAGAATGAAGATGTAATATGCAACTCACCTGACAAAGAGGTGATGAACTTAAAAAACAAAAAAGAAATGTACATTTTCAGAAATGGGTATTGTGGAAATTTGTTTGGGAGGAAGAAGCATGAAACTATGTATTGGGCTGGGGGGAGGGGGAAAGGGGGATTACTAAGCAGGACTATGTATTTGTTTAGCAGAGGTAGAGGCGTTATGGGAGGGACAGATCAATTTTTTTTAAAGAAAAAATGTTTGCTTTCCCCTCAGTGAACTCACACCACCTCTAGATAGTTTCCAACTAGAGCTGTCCAACAATGGAATGGACTACCTTGAGAGGTAATGAATTCCTCATCATTAGAAGGTATACAAATAAAGGCTGAATAATCACTTGTCATGATGTTGCAGAAGGTACTTATGCTCAGGCATCAGTCGGACCAAACAACTTCTGACATCACATCCAACTCTGAGATTCTATGAGTCTGTAGCCCTGGAAGCATGTACCTGAAGTTGATTAGGTACAAAAGAGCAAAGTATTTTTATTATCTCTGTGAGTACAGGCAGAGGCAGAGCTAGGTTGAAAGGGAGAATGAGTGGTGATCCCATGTATCCTTTCCATTTCTAGGGCCACGCACTCACTGCTGTAGATGGGGAAGTCAGTTCCTAATAAAATAATAATAAATGAATAAAATGGCAAGTAAATAATAAATGCATAAATAAAATTAATAATAACAATAAAGGCCAGGATCCATACATTCTAATAATAATGAGCAAGAACCTCTATTCCATCTAAATTAAAATGTTTGTTCAGGGCAACATGAGGAATTTATTCTTCTCCAAAGGGGAAATCAGTTTCAAATCACCCACGTCAAAAACTCAAGTCTACTTTCACTTTCCATCTGCCTATGCATAAATCCTTAATTCATATCTGAGAATCCCCAATCAAACATAGATCCTGTTTCATTTTAAATACTGCTTTGAGGTTTTGCTTTTCCATTAAAACTTTGAATTCTTAACTCATTTTTCTGCTTTTAAAAAAGCATCTTACCTGCTCTCTGCTTCTTCCTATAGGTAAATTGCCTTCACACAATTTAATTTCTTGTTTAAATCATTGGAGTTTCTTAAAAGACGTCCTCTCTAGGAAATAACATAAAACACTCCATGAATGATGAGGTTGGGGTGTGTGGAAAAAAAAATTATTCTTTTTGACATTCACATGAAAGGGCAAGGCTTATAGGATGTGGACTACTTTGAAGTATACTAAAGTTAAAAAAAATATTTCAATTGAGCATGAAGTTAATGGAAATATAATAAATTTGAATCTTGTTGTTAATGCTGTTACTATTCATCCTTCATTCTGGAAGAAGCCCAATGATATCCCTGCAGTGATATCTTGACATGTACATGAATTGAGTGAGGCAGACCTGTGAAAAGTCATCAGCTTTGCTCTCTCCTCCAGCAGCAAGACAAAGGTTAAGATGGGCAATGGCCAAGGATGCAGGGGGTGACCTTGCTCTTTCTAAAATAAGGTCTTTCTCAAGTCTCAGGTTGTCTGAGGCAACACCCATTCAATGACTAAGAGCTAGGTAAGAACTGAGATGAAGAATGACCAGATTTATCATCACAAAGATATATTTCAAGAAGTCATTTACAATATGCAATCATTTGTCCCTCTCTTACCTAACACCTTATGTTACTCTTGTACTTTTTTGGGTGTGTATATTGGACGGTGACTATGACTTGATTATGACCTGTGTCTCTTTTGTATCCCCTCAATTTTTATCTAACTTACTGCTAGGGATGTAGTAACTACTCAATATATTTTTTTGAACTGAATTAAAAATGAAAGTTCAATGATATTGACTTTTAATCATTTTTTTTTTATTCAAGAACCAGAGGGGAGAAATAATCATAAATTGGTGCTCTCCATACACATATTTATAGAATATGTGTGACTATGTGCTGTTTTCTTGTACTGATCTCTGTTCCACACATGTGAGTCTTGCCTAAAGAAGATATACCATCATCTGTTGTGCTCCAGCTCCTTAAGTTCCTTTGGTCCTTTCCATCTTACTTTCTCCCCTTTTCTTTCCAGTAAGTATTTATGTCCAGGTCTAACTCTTCAACACCAATTAGGTTATTGAAAGTTTTCATTCACTACTAGAGAATAGAATGACCTTCTTCTTCATTTCTTACAAAGTTCTCCTCCTATACTATAGCACTTATCTCCCTCTTAGATGGAAGACACTTAAAAACATCTGTGAAAGGCAAAAATAAGGAAGACTAAGAACAATATGTTCACTTTAATGGATGGAACCATGCTTTGGGAATAAAGTGACCTAAGTATGTCTTCTCTCTACTGAATTATTCAGATCTAAGAGGTCAAAAACTGTGTTTAATCTAAACTTTATATCTTTTCCAGAAACTACCATGGGAGCTCTGTTCATAGTAGGCACTTAAAAATTGGTTGGGGAAGGATAGAAAGAAGGATGGATTTAAGGAAGGAAGAGAAGAAGAAAAGGAGGGGGAAAAGACAGAAAAAGAAGGAAGGAAGTTAAGAAAAAAGGAAGGAGGGAGGGAGGGAGGGGGAGAGAGAGAGGGAGAGAGAGAGAAAGAGAGAGAGAGAGAGAGAGAGAGAGAAAGAGAGAGAGAGAGAGAGAGAGAGAGAGAGAGAGAGAGAGAGAGAGAGAGAGAGAGAGAGAGAGAGAGAGAGAGAGAGAGAGAGGGAGAGAGAGAGAGAGAGAGAGAGAGAGAGAGAGAGAGAGAGAGAGAGAGAGAGATTTGCTCACTTGTTAACTTTCATTAGACTTCTATGGACCTTCATAATCTTGACTAGGAAATTCTCTAGTAATTCTCCTAAATTGATAGGAAACTTCATTAGAGACCCTTTGGGGGCGTTTTGAAGAAAAGTGCTTTCTAAGTAGCAAGAATTAAGCTATCCCCAGGCTCTGCTTTCAGAAGAGTTCACTCAAAGCCATCTCTCTTTGACAGCTCCTTCACTTTGATGAGCTTTCAAATGTGTATCTTATCAGT
This sequence comes from Petaurus breviceps papuanus, assembly GCF_028583685.1. NCBI lineage: Eukaryota > Metazoa > Chordata > Mammalia > Diprotodontia > Petauridae > Petaurus > Petaurus breviceps. The sequence goes on from NW_027187349.1 coordinate 12,675,447, forward strand.
GTCCTGCTACCTTCATAAGTTTCTCTCCTAGACAAGTAACTAACACCTGAAAGTGCCTTGAGGAGGCAGCTACACAAGAGTGAGTACTGAGCAATCTCCATGCTCTATTGGGGTTTGTGGGGAACAAACTGAGATCCTAGATGGGGAAGCACTGTGAAAAGCTAAAAAATGCCATGCGAGTATACGAGGTTATTATGATTGTGGATAGACTGGGTGGGATTGGCATCATTGAAAGACAGATTCATCAAAGTATTATTTATCATCATGCTTTGACCTCTCATATGCCACATTAACATATTGCAGATGGGCAGATGATATTTGGCCCCCAAACTAGTGGTGAACCTTTTTAATTCAGGAAAAATCTACATTTTGGAACAAAAACAGAGACATGATCAAGCAGACGCTACAGTTGGATACACGAAATATTTCATTTCCTTTCTTTTCTCTCCTCCATCCTTTTTAATGTGCCTTCAATTAAAAACATACCACATAGCTAAACTTGGCAGGTACAAGGAAGTTGAACAATTATGCTTTCACCACTCTCAGACTTCAATCCACCTGAGTGTCTCTCGGAGCACATTAAATGTAAAAAGAAAAAGGCAGCCAAGGATTACTCTAGCCCTGGTCTGACATGCATGAAATCTGAGCACAAATAAATCACATGGTAACTGGGATATCCTACTGAGCTGCCGCCAGATGTTTAGAGGCACTATTGGCATCCAAAGAAACACAGGGAAAGGAGAAAATCACCAATCCTCCACCTTTCACTTTCCTTTCCTACTCTACATTCCAAAGACCTCTCCTTACATCATATCTTTGCAGCTCCCACTGGGCTTCTGAGCTCTTCTTTCACATCCAAACTCAGAGTTCTGAGAAAAAGAGACTAAAATTTCATTTAGAACTAGACACTCTATTTGTCTACACTGATAAACTTGTGACTTGTAGGTGATAATAACGTAGCCTTTTCAAATGGTAGCATTGAGGGCGGCCAGGTGGCTCAGTGAGTAAGAGCACCAGCTCCAGTGTTGGGATGACCTGGAGATCGAATCCTGGGGTCAGACACTCAGCACCACACCCAGAAATAACTGACTGTGTAACCTTGAGGAAGTTATTTAACCCCAATTGCTTAAAAAAAAAGCTCAAATGGTAGCATTGAAAAGAACACTGATCCCTATAGGAGTCTGGAGACCTGGTGTCACAAAAATGCCCATCACTGGAGAAGCTCCCACCATTGTGGAAGCTCACAGAATGAATGGAACTCTCAGACCATATTTTTGGGAGGAACCATCAGCACTATTTATTTTCCTTCTTACATTATACTCTGCCTAGATATCAGAACAGCATAGAATTTGATTGTGGCCCACTTTGCAGGCATTTAGGACAACACATTCCACATGAACTCCACAGAGTCAACAAGTATATTTGGAAAATATACTGGAGTTTGAGACTGATTTTAAGCCCTAGCCTAGATACTAACTAGCTATCTGACCATGGGCAAGTAATTTGACTGTCTCAGCTTCCTCATCTGCAAAATGGGATTAGCAATTCTTAATCTATCTCATAGGGTTGCTGTGAAAAAAACAGTCTTGAAGTACTGTATTATGGTTAACTTTTATTATTTTTTTTCTAAGTAACAAGAACCAGGGACAGATACAGTGCCAATAGAAAAACTTGAAACACTACAACTTTTTGCAACCAGAATTGCCATTTATTCTCCACTGTCCAACATTGAACTATGACTCTCACCAAAAAAAATGTGCTTTGTCTGAAAAGGTTATACCAATACTGAAAACAGTGAATAGATGGTTCAAATATTTGTTCTTTCCCTAAAACTGGTTTTAAGTGGACATGATATTTATTCTTTTGAAAAAATTATATATTGAATATTTTATTTTTTTTTACCAATTGTACATAAAAATTTTTAAGTTCCAAATTCTCTCCTTCCTTCCCATCCTCCCTCATTGAAAAAGCAAGCAATTTGACATAGGTTAAACATGTGCAGTCATGCAAAACATGTTTGTATATAAGTACATGATGTTTGTTCTTGATAAGTGGCTCCAAATATGTTCTTCTTCGCCTATGTCCATTGTAATAGCCACACCTTCCTTAATGTCTGCTTGATAAACTGTAGCTATTCAACAATGTTTTAGAGATTGACTTTCTAGCAAACTACTTAGAGTTTTCTGTCTGAGCCCACCCTAATTTTTTTTAATTTTAAGATTATTTTTTATCTTCCATATAAATAAATGGGAAGGGAATGGGTTGAGCCTTATTTGTTTTTGTTGTTCTGAGTGCCTATCACAATGACTTGCATTTATTTGACAATCAATGTTGTTGTTTGTCCTTCATTCTCAAAGAGGGCCATGACATCAGGGAGTTGATGCCATGATATGCAAGTGAATCATATTTAAGTGAGGGAGGGCTGTGCAAAGTCAGCAGTCTTACTTTCTCCTCCAGAGCCATCTGGGTGCACTAGCAAGATATAGATCAGGAGGACTGGAAATGGCCCTGATGCAGTGAAAGAGCTTGACCTTTTTAAGCTAAGGTCTTTAACAGGTCTTATTTTGACTGAGGCAACACCCATTCAGAGATAGGCTAGGTAAGAAATGAGGCAAAGAATGGCCTCTTTTACCTAGTTAAAAAAATATTTATGTATCAATCTGGGAGGGAAAGAACCTCAGGGTTTTTGGCCAAAACAGAAACAATTGCTATTTATATTCACTCTGAATAACCACTGTCCAAATAATGACCCACTGGCTTTGGTTTGGGACCTATTGTTGACCAATGAATGAAATACTGAGTGATTTGGATTTAAGGTATGGTCCTTAAGACCAAGAAGTATTACCTGTAAACCCCAAGATGTCTTGAGAGGTTTCAGTGATCGAAATTTACATTCTTTTGGGCAGAGCACCCACAGGTAAGGGAATGATTCCTTATGTGGACAGAGGGAGAGGAAGGAAAAGAGAGGAGAGGAGGAAGGAAAAGAGAGGAGAGGAGGAAGGAAGGAAGAAAGGAAGGAAGGAAGGAAGGAAGGAAGGAAGGAAGGAAGGAAGGAAGGAAGGAAGGAAGGAAGGAAGGAAGGAAGGAAGGAAGGAAGGAAGGAGCTGTATTACTCAATAAATATAATTGGTGAATTGGTCAGTTGGGTCCCCAGGCGGCAGCTCATGATACTCACAGATAGTTGTTTGTCCTTCTTTCTCAAAGAGGACCATGACATCAGTAAGGTGATGCCAGGATTTGCAAGTGAATTAGATATAAGTGAGGGAGGGCTGTGCAAAGTCACCAGGCTCACTTTCTCCTCCCAAGCCATCTGGATCCAGTAGCAAGATATGGATCAGGATGACTGGAAATGGCTCCAGATGCAGTGGGAGATGTTGAACTTTTTAAGCTAACATTTTTCCCAGATCTGAAAATTGACAATCGATATATACTGAATGAATGAGTGAAAGAGGTAGGGCATTGAATTCCCTGGGCCTCATTTTCCTCCTCTGTCAAATGGGAATAATAATGCCTCCCCTGCTGACCTCACAGGCTCCTGAGAGGGTGAAAAAATGAGTTAATGCATGTGAGGCCACTCATTGAAAAAGTAAAAAGCACATTTCAAATGCAAAGTGCTGCGATTATTGCTATTTGGTTGAAAAAAAGCAAATTGTTTGAGACTGAAGAGCTTGTTGCTGTGATCATCATTGTTATTATCTTCCCATTATATAATTTATGCAAAGTACTTAGAGCTGCTTTGGGAAAAGGGACCATATTAATACAAAGTCTTATTATGTCCTCCTTTCTCTCATCTTTCTCTACTATTTACTAAATGGTAAAGCTCTAATAGCAAGAACATATTTCCTGTATGTGTTTCTGCTGAAGTATCAAGCACATTTGTATGCACGATAGAAATGACAGATGATAGTCATTAATTCTCTTAACCTGGTTCTTGCTTTCTTCTCAATCATTTTTCCTTCAGAGAATGAATGGCCTCCTGCACAAAGACCAATGATTGGTGAACCTCCAAGGGCCACTCAGTCTCAGCTCACTTATTCACTGTAAGTTTCTCTAAGGACATAGTTGAAAAATCAACGTGGGAATGAGGGAAGACAGAACTTACTTTCAGTTCTTTTGTTGCTTTCTTTTCTTGTAAAGACCTGGTCCTGGACAGTTAGAAATGCAATGAGAACACTATGAGTATTATGGGGTTGCTGACACATCTTCCTCCCTATCTTTTTATCTCTCCTTTCCTCCAGTCTCCTGATTCTGGACAATAGGAGATACAATGAGGATAGGATGAGGATTATTATTGTTTATTGACTGACTGGTACTCATTACATATTGTGTCTGGCTGTCACCTGTAATGGTCCTATTGAAACCTGGGACTAAAATGGTGGCAGGTGTTGCTTTACCCAAAGCATTAAAATGGCCTTTAGATATAGTCATTTGGCTTTTCCCTACCTTCACCCACTTGTACAGAAGACTCTCTTATAACTGTGACCCTAGGGTTAGTTACATCAGATCTGTGGTCTGATGAGGCAGATTTGAAAGGTCCCAATTTCATAATAATTCTACCCTTGGAAATGTAAGCATGACACATATAAATGTTTTTTGATTGTACATCCAGTTAGAGAGAGAGGAAAACTCTGACGATGGGCTGGGTAGGTTGGAATCCAAGCCCTGCACTAGAAAAGATCACCTCCTCTCACGTGGCACCTAGAGCTATCCTCTGTCCTCATGTCATGAGTTTTAAAGGGACACAGAAATAAAAAAGAACTGGATAAACCACAATTGTTAGTGAGAAACAAGATTAAGTCAGCCAATCTTTAACATCTTTAACAGGCTAAAAAGGAGATGATTAGGAATAGGTGCCAGTCATCAATCCATCTTAAGTAAGACAGAGGCAAGGGTAAGAACTACCAGTTCCTCCATGTCTTTTTTTTTTTACCCCAAGCGCTCTAGTTACCTAATGCAACAACACAATCTTATAACTTACTATTGATTCCTTTGGCTTTTACTTAATTCTCCTTACAGGCTTGAGTTTGATCACTACTACTGTATTACTGCTCTATGTGTGGTGGGAAAGTCCTACCACCTTCTTCCTTCCATGTATCCTCTCTCCTCCGCCCAAGGGATCTTTCTTTTTGTAAAAATAATTAATTTATTTATTTTTAGTTCTCAACATACACTTCCATAAGATTTTGAGTTTTAAATTATCTCCCCCTCCTTCCCCTCCCCCCTCCCCAAGACAGCATGCAATCTGATAAAGGCTCTACACATACATTCATATTAAACATATTTTCACATTAGTCATGTTGTAAAGAAGAATTAGAACCAATGGGAGGAATGACAAGAAAGAAAAGACAAAACCAAAAAGAGAGCAAATAGTACACTTTGATCTGCATTTATACTCCATATTTCTTTCTCTGGATGTGGATAGTATTTTCCATCATGAGTCTTCTGGAGTTATCTTAGATCCTTGTATTACTGAAAAGAGCTATGTCTACCAAAGTTAGTCATCCCACAATGTGACTGTTGCTATGTAAAATATTCTCCTGGTTCTGCTCACTTCACTCAGTATCAGTTCATACAAGTCCATCCAGGTTTTTCTGAAGTCTACCTGCTCATCATTTCTCATGGAATGATAGTATTCCATTATAGTCACATAACACAACTTGTTCAACCATTCCCCAATTGAATTTCCAATTCTTGGCTACCACAAAAAATGCTGCTATAAATATTTTTGTACAGGTGGGTCCTTTTCCCATTTTTATGATCTTTTGGGGATACAGACCTAGAAGTGGTATTGCTGGGTCAAAGGGTATGCACAGTTTTGTAGTCCTTTGGACAGAGTTCCAAATTGCTCTCCAGAATGGTTGGATCAGTTCATAACTCCACCAATAATGCATTAGTGTCCCAAATTTCCCACATCTTCTCCAATACTTATCATTTTTTCTGTTTTGTCATGTTAGCCAATCTGATAGATATGATATGGTGCCTCAGAGTTGTTTGGATTTGCATTTCTCTAACCAATATTGATTATTAAAGAGCATTTTTTCACATGACTATGAATAGCTTTAATTTCTTCATCTGTGTAATGTAATACCAAGGAAAGGCAACTTCCCAAGGTTCAAAATACCAGCATAGGTGCTCTCCATTTTATTTAGTGACAAACCAAGAACAGAGAAGATCAAAACATGACATCATTCAAAATACAGCATTTACTAAGGGTGATTAAATAATCTCCAAGTACTACCCCACCCCAGGACCTTCCAATCATTCAATCAATTACAAAGTCCCTGTTCTAAATACTACCCCACCCCTAGGCTGTACCTTCATTTAGTCCACCACAAAGCCCCTCTTCTCAAATAGAGATTAGTTTCCAATCTAAGTAAAGTACATTCATTTGTTCAACCATAGAACACAAAAAGGTCAAAAGTTCCCCACCCCTGGATCACAATTGAATCTACCCCAGAGTTACATCAAGTTTAAACACAGCACTTAATACCCAAATGGAGGTCTTTTCTTCATCTTGACACGAGGCAAGTTCTCAGCAATCTTAGTTCCTGGGGAGACAAGGCTTAGCAAGGCCACAAGATACATTGCCAGTCCCTTCATTAGTTCATCCTCTGTCTGTAGAACAGTCCTAGAACCCCTGAAAACATTAGCAAAACCCTCTCCCAGGATTTCTGTAAACATATAACAAGAAAATCCTTCTTCAGGGCTTCTGAACTAACAGAAAGGTTCCCAGACCCCTGCAACAACAGCACTGTCCTTCACC
>NW_027187349.1:12682219-12760619 GCF_028583685.1 Petaurus breviceps papuanus
CTTCACCAGTGGACAGTATTCACTCTCTGTCTGCAGGACAGTCTCAGGAGCTCTTAGCCAACAGCCAGGTTCCAGGACTTCTTCAACAGGACTGTCTTTCACCAGTGGACAAATCTGGCAAAACAACATCAAAACAGACAGACAAAGTACCAGCAAAACAGCCATGTCTCCTCAGTCCTTGGCAGCTCAGGGGGCAGGTCTCAAAAGTCCAGGGCAATTCAAAGTGGCCCCCAGCAATTCTCTCAGTCTCTCTCTCTGCCTCCACGAGGGTACTGCTTCCAAAAAGTTCTTCTGCCTCTCTCTTGTCTCTCCAAAATCTACGTCACCAGCTCCTCCCAGTTCAGGACTTTCTTTTCACATCAACAAGTCCATCCCACAGGTGGGATTAACAAGCTCTGGGTTTTAACACAATCAATTTGAAAACCAAGCCAATACAGGGGAATCTTTATATTCCATTACTATCACAATCTGAAAACTGCCTGTTCATACCCTTTGACAATTGATCGACTAGGGAATGACTTTTTTTCTTATAAATTTGTCTCAGTTCTCTATATATTTTAAAAATGAGGCCTTTCTTAGAGACCCTGGCTATAAAAATTGTTTCTCAGCTTTCTGCTTCCCTTCTAATCTTAGTTGACTTGGCTTTGTTTATGCAAAAATTTTCAATGTAAAGTAATAAAAATCATCCATTTTAGATTTCATAATGTTCTCTATCTCTTTTGCAGCCATAAATTCTTCACATTTCAAGAGATCTTTCAAAACCTCCCTTATATGGGGAAAACCCTGGCCTCTGCTCCTAATCTTACCTTAACTTCCTCTCTTCCCGTGGTGGAAAGGAATATAGCTGCTAAGGAAGGCAGACCAGTCCTTACCAGAAGGACTATTAGAAACCTCAGGGCTTCTAATTTTGCAGTCCCCTGCAAAATCAGTTATAATAGATCTGGTAACTATACTTATACAACATTGCACTAAATACACATTAGTACATGAAAGAGCACAGGTTGATAACCAGTGTCTCTAAAAGTCTCCTTAGAGTGCCATGCTCAGCAAATATACAAAAATTCTACATATAATAGACATAGCACAATGTAGAGCTTTACTTCACAGCAGTTTCAGTGATCATGTCTAATTACATATAGGATATATCATATGCACATTTTACGGTGCTACATGCATGTCCATAAAACAAAAACAAATAAGTATAGCAATAGTAATAATGGAGGGGACAGGTTTGGAGGAGAGGGGTGCTTATTTAACAGCAAGATAGGACACATATCAAAAGCAAAGTTAACAAACAAATGGAATCACAAAATGGACAAAATACAAAGCAAAGAGCATACTGTTAAAATATAAACAGAACATATTTGAAAAAACATTTGAGAACAAAGGTAATTGCATTCAAGGCACACATTACAGGGGTGACATTGTCATTACCCTTACACAGTGCTACATGCACAACCTTTCCCTAGTTTTACTGGAACCATCAGAAATCAGTCTGGTCACTGAACAGAGTACAAGGAGACTGTCCATGAGAGTGATAAGGGTGGAGAGGAATGAGAGGGAAGAAAGGAGTGAGTTCCTTTGTAAAATTTGACTTTGAGACTCGATTTAAATTTAATCCTTAGATTAAACCAATCCTGCCTGGAACCCAGACACCTGCAGATTCAATACATTCACCCACAGTTGGATCAGCACATTTATCCAGGTTGATTAAGGCATAGAGACAGGATCATACTGTGGAATAATGAAGCCTAGAGTTGGAAAGCACTCTAGAGATCCTCTAAGTTAATGCCCTCTTTTTTTAAATATGGAGAAAGAAGCCCAGATAGGTTAGTGGATTTTGAAAAGGAACTCACTACAAGCCATGTGAGGACTTTCCTGATCCCACCAGCTACTAGTGCCCTCTTCCCCAAAATCACCCTGTATCTCTTGTCTTCCCACATAGAATGCAAGTTCCTCAAAGGGAGAGATGATTTCACTCCCATCTTTGCATTCCCAGAGTCTAGCATAGTACCCAACATCTAACAGGTTCTTAATAAATGTTCATTAATTGATTGCCAGCCAACTATTCCTTCAAGTCTAACAGAATTATGGCTAGGAGAGAGAACACCAAGGCCAAATGGTTGTAAAATGGTCTGATTTCACTCCAGACTCAGAAGGCTCATCCTAGCATCCTTGAATTCAACATTAAAGATAAATGAGAAAAGGTTATGCTGAACATTTTAGGGGAAAAGGAACAAAATGAAGGAAACGTGGACTGTATTATCTAGTATTGGTCTACATAGATAGTTCTCAGAATGAAAGAGGAAAGGAAACCTGATGATTTGGGAGAAATCAGGATAACATTTTCTATTCATAGTCCTAGTCTTTGTAGGCCAGACAATCTGGTTAAAGGTAATTAGATGCTGCCAGAACAACCAGAAAATAACTAGAGAGTATCCACTGTGCCCTCTTCTCTCTCTTTCAACTCAGGGATAGAATATTGTCATTTTCCTGGTATACTTTTCCTTTCAGCTGTTACCAAAACCAGTAAAAACAAACCAAGGAGTCAGGTTATTGAGAAAACAAACAAACCCAACATTTTTGTAAATATTCAAACAGGTTATTAAGAGCTCCAAGAAGTCTAACACTGGGTTGGACCTATTACCTCTACAGATGTGAACTGGGTTTCTCTGTCTGTGACATTAAGAAATAGTATGTTTGAAGGCAAAGATTTTCTCAATGAGAGTAATCTTACCAGGTTAAACAAAACCAATTAAATACATCCCTAAATTTAGTGGAAAGAACACCAGACTTAGAGCTATAACACTTGGGTTCAATCCCAAATTCTGATTCTAGATGTGTGAATTTTGTTTACCTTCTCTGAGGCTCAGTTTCCTCATCTGTAAAATGGGGATAGTAGGATCTGCCCCACTAATCTCTAAGGCTGTTGTGTGGATCAAATGAGAGAAAGATCTTTGTAACCACAAAATGCTATATAAATATATTATTGTGGATCAATCATCTATGAATTCATTTAAGTTATTCTGATTGAACTTTAACAGCATTCTCAGCCCATACCACCTCTTGGCATAACAAGTTTCATAGTTTGCGACTTGTATAAAGCTGTGCTCCCTTAAATTGTCTTAAATTTACCTATTTCAGGTTTCAAGAGGTGCCTCCTGATATTCTCTTAGGAGAATTTCATCAACATGTTCCTACTCCCTCTCTGTGGTCCCGTTAGAGACTGGCGAGAGCTCAGAATTCAGATATCCCCACTGTCATTCAAAGATTAACACTGTTAGAGATGTCTTAGTGTCTACTGTGATGCCCTCAGAGCTTCAGAAAGGTACAGGATGAAGCAATTGACATTTGGTTTCCTTCAGAGTGCTTCCTGGCGTTTTCCATTAAGTCTGACAGGGAGACTAGGGAAGAGGCATGGTCTCTATGTTATTCAGCTGTATTAAAACTTTGACATCTGTTCAGTAGAGTCACAGTCTTCAATTTCTTTTCTCTAAAGGGGGGTTTGACTGGGTTGTTTTTAGAGAGTGGGGTGCCTGTTTATTTTGAAAGTAAATGTTGAATGTTTATGTCTGTCATCCTGACTCCTCTAGCTGAATATGAGCTTTCCTGTTCCTCCCTGAGCATGGACTAGGGTAGGGCTACACACTCATGTCCTTGTGCACTGAACTAAATAAAGCCTTACATGACATTTCACTTCACAGTATTTTTATATCAAGTTGGTTTGATAGCTTTCCTGAAGATTAAGTGGAAGGTTACATGACATGGCATTTTTAGGAAGATGGGTACTATTAAAAAAAATCCTGCATGTTGTTTCCACAGGTACTTAGCTCACCTTTCTTTTATGGGTTACTTAGCAATATTCCTATTCTTTTACTGTTTTCTCTATGAAATCTCTCTCTTCTCTCCTATACCCCCCAATATACACATAGGAGATGGGGGAAGTTATTTACGATTTAATATCTGAATTCTCTGCTTTTCAGACATTTTTCCCCCAGGAAGGCTCACACAAATGGTGATATCAGACATTTCTGAAATTACAAATATACTGCATTAATATACAAAAGTGACCCACTGTCATACATTTGAGTTCTATTTTCAGAAATTGTGATAGCATGGAATCATCCACATTCTCTTTCTTGGTTCACTTATGATGTTATACTTGCAATAGACTAGCAAGCACTAGGGTTAAAACCTGTAGTTAAATAGGAATTAAACCCATTGCTTGACTTGCCTTCAATACTAAAAACTTTAAAAAAAAAAAGCAAGGAAGCAAAAATGGAAGAAAGGAAGGAAGGAAAGAAGGAAAATATTGATAGACATAGTTAGATAGACAGACCAACAGATAGACAGACAGACAGACAGATGATAGATAGATAGATAGATAGATAGATAGATAGATAGATAGATAGATAGAAAAAAGGCCCAGCTGGAAAGGATGGGATAAAGGATGTCTGGAGCCAAATCTGAACCTCTTCTTCTTTGGAGGATGTGAGGGAACTAGGGTGAAGCTGGGAAGGGTAAAATGGTGCAACTCAATGGGATAAGGGAAATATCAATCAGTGCATGTGATGAAAACATTTACCTTCCAAGCTATGCCAAGAAGAGGGATTTCTTATGTACTGTTTCCTTCTGGTGCACATCTGGAAAAGATCAGGGATAGGATTTGCAATAGCTAAGAGGGTTTTGTGTTGCTAACATGGACCCATACACAAGCTCAGCAATTCCCCAAGTTCCAGATTCTCTTGTACCAAATCCAGCCTTTCTCTGTCCAATCAGATGCTCTCTTTATTTCCATTCAGAAACTGAGGGCGCAGAATTATGTTATTCAGATATGATATCTGTCAAGGAAGGCTCTGTCACCAACTGTTCCAACTGATATTTGTGAGAGCAACAGAACCCAGAGCTAGGCATGGTCTCAAATGGAAGCATTGGAAAAGAATAGCTACCTTCCCTTACCCATGGTACTTACCCATTCACTCCATGTTTCCACAATTGAGACTCCCCAGGAGAAAATCTGACCCCTCCCCCCAAGGATCTACACCCCAAAAAGTCACCCCCATATTGTCTCATTATGCTTTGACACATAGCATTAATTAATCATGCTTTTTGCCTCCACACAGTTCTTCAAATGAAACATTATCCCCTTCGTCCTCTATACCCTGAAACCCTGCTCTACATTTTGTCAAATCTGTCCATGAACTGGTATATTCACAACTGCTTCACTGATTACCAGCATCAGGACAACACCCTAATGCTCTGATAGCTAAGGGATTCATTCACAGATCCAGGCAGCCACTGGTTCCCTTAGCTTCAGGGCATAGCTTCCACCTTTTCAAAGTCTGCCAGATGCAAGATGAAATTCTCCCCAGATGGAGAGGAAGAAAGGCCTTTCCTGTACAGAAAGGGTCTAGCATTATATGATAAACAGGAATTGGTTATTGGTTTAACCCGTGTTTACAGGGGTGGCCATTTCCTCTGAATTCTCTAGTTTCCTCCTAGAACTACACATGCTGCAAAGTAGAATCAGAGAGTGGAGTGCCCAAATCTACAAAAAAATAAAATGCAATCAAATATAATGAATTGTCACAATGAACAAGCTACTTTAAAAGACAGACTAAAATGCTTCTAGAAAGAGCCATGCAAGGTTCCTAAGAGATAATCATGTTTTATTACTCTTGTGAGAGGTCATTGCCTTATGTAATAGCAGCATCTCTATTTCTCTGGAGCACCCAAGACACAGACTATGACTGCTTAGGATATTGAACAGAGATTTTCCAGAGCTTACCCAGAAGAGAAGTAGAGACAGCAGCCCAGGATCTTCTGGCATGAACCAGGACTAGTTGTTGCTTAAATAAGAAAACATGCATGAGTCTTGAGTTCATTGATCCCAGGTCTCAGAGACTGGTGTGGATGGGAGTGATGATTCCATTCTTTGTCCTCTTAACATTCCGATTGTGAGATGGGTGAAGTGAACTTGTACATTCCTTTAATGGGGTCAAGAAGGGAAAGTTTTCTGGAAGACAGTTGACTCTATCAATGCTACAAGCAGTCATTTGAACAGTCTCAATTCTGTATTTTATTATCTTTCTTTTCTTATAGCAAATATTATTAAATGATAGTATGAATGTGTTTCCTTTTGGGTCTTGTGAAACTGGAAAGGAGATAAAAATGTTAATCAGAAATTAGACATGAGCTATATTTAGATGTTTTCCTAAAATTTAGACTTCTGACCCCAGGCAAAGCATTTAAACCTCTTTGTGTCCCACTTTTCTCATCTGTAAAATGAGGGAGTTGGATTCAGTAGCTTCTAATATCCCTTCTGGCTTTAAATCTATAATCTACAAAGGGGGAACTAGTGAAATACAAGCCAAAATTATGATTGACCCATGAAATATTATATGTAATGGTTTCCAATCTTTTAAAAGCCTAAACTGAGTGGAAAGGAAATCAGGGAGGCAAGGCCTTCTGCATGAGTGTAGGGGAAGTTTTCTGTAAAGGGCAGCATCAACTAAGTTCTCCTTATATGTGGGCTACCGCTTTTCTTCATGGGGGGGAGGGGCGGTTATGCTATAGCCTAAGTACCTTTATACATAAATATCAAAATCTTCGATTCACTGGCAAGTGAGCACCACAGGATGGAACATTGGATTTCCTCAGACACTTACTAGCTGTATGACCCTGGGCAAGTCACTTGACCTCTGTGTGCCTTAGTTTCTGCAACTATAAAATGAGATAATAATAGCATCTCCCTGGGTTGTTGTAAAGACCAAATGAGCTAATACATGTAAAGCCTTCAGCAAACCTCAAAGCGCTGTGTAAGTGATAGTTATGATGATAATAATTATTACTGAGACAGAGCCAGAGGAGGAAAATAATATTAAGATTAAAACTAGAGTTAGTGTCAGGATCAAGAACAGAGTCTGAAGGAAAAGGATGAAAAGACACGACCTGGGGTCAAGCTTTGGAGCTTCTATACCAAGGCAAGAATAGTCTTAATAAAGATTCCTCATTTTTGCAGTTCTCATTTTTCCTGGGGTTTTTTTTTTGTTTTTTTGTTTGTTTGGGGTTTTTGGGGGGTTTGTCTGTTTGTTTGTTTGCTTTTTGGAGGGGGGAAGGCAGGGCAATTGAGGTTAAGTGACTTGCCCAAGGTCACACAGCTAGTTTTGTGTCAAGTGTCTAAGGTCAGATTTGAACTCAGGTCCTCCTGACTCCAAGGCCAGTGCTCTATTCACTGTGCCACCTAGCCACCCCTCATTTTTCCTGTTTTTAGGATCAGCCACATGACACCAGTCCTATCCTCCATTTCTCTAAATCTTCTACATCTAGACAGCCCTGCTCCCCGGGTCCCTTTACTCTCCATGTCAATGGCTGCCTCTAAACAGCAGCAGATACTTCAAGATAAAGAAAATGGGAGCAGTGGGCCAAGTTTGTCCATCACCACAAAATCCTTCACACAAGTTCTGTTCTGATGTCTCATTGTCCCATGGAAGTGGCCTGGTGGTCTCTAAAGCTACATCAGCAGAGAGAAAGTAACAGGCGTAGTAACTACCCAGTGCAGAAGTTTTAGGTATGAGCCCAGGGGCAGACAGTATAGCCATCACCTAAGGACCAACATAGGCACAGAGAATTTGATCACCACAAGAGGGACCAGCAGGTGGTGAATTTTTTGGCCACGGCAATGTGTGAATATTGTCTATGAGGACATGGAGAGATCATGCTCCTTGTCGGTGGAGGAAGGACTAACAGCATGAAATCACAGAGTTTCAGGAATATTGAACAAGAATCACACAATAAAGCATACAGAGAAAGACCAGATCTGCAAAGAGATCTAAAATGGACTGGGAACTCAGTTCACTTGTCTTCCTTCAGTTGTGTCCAACTTTTCATGATCCCATTTGGGGTTTTCATGGCAGATACTGGAGTGGTTTGCCATGTTCTTCTCCAGCTCATTTTACAGATAAGGAAACTGAAACAAACAGGGTTTATTAAGTGACTTGCCCAGGTTCACACAGCTAGTAAGTGTCTGAGGCCAGATTGGAACTTAGGATGAATATTCCTGACTCCAGACCAGGCACTCTGTCCATTTCGTCACCTGGCTAGAAACTCTAGCTATATTTTCTATTTTAACTTCTATATATTTCTTTCTCTTAGAAAATCATTGCTCATATTTGTAGCATTCTTTACATACATTACCTCCTTTGATCCTCACACAGAAAAACTGTGAAGTAGTTTTTATCATGCCCATTTTAAAGATTTAGACTTGGAAGAGATCTTGGTCCAACTTAGTCCATTTAGTCCAACTCCATTTTACAGATGAGGAAACACACCCAGAGTGTAGGTAACTTGTTCAAGGTCATATAAGTAAGTGGCAGGGCCAGGATTCAAACTCAGGTCTCTGACTACAAATTCAGGTCCCTAAGGACCTTGACACTTACTAACTGCATCACTCTGGACAAATCTCTTAACCCTGTTTGCCTCAGTTTCCTCATCTGTAAAATGAGCTGGAGAAGGAAATGGCAAACCAATTCTAGTATCTCTGCCAAGAAAATGCCAAATGGGGTCACAAAGAGTTGGACACAATGGAAACAACTAAATAATGAACATGAAAAATATTCCATACAGAACAATGCATATGCTTTTAGCTGTTTGAAGCCCAGAACCCTCTAAAATAGATCTTTCCCTTTATCCTTTCTATGGCAAACACGATCAGTCAGAACATTTTTCTTCATGGCCTCCAGATTCAAACTACAAACGGCTGGAGACAGGACGTTGTCCAGGAAAGACTGCTGACACAGGAATTCCTCTTTCTTCCAGCCTCTGCCCTACACCTCTCCCCCTACTCCCAAGCTGATTGATGTTCAGAGTGGACATTCTAGTTTTGTCTCATTTACACAGACATTGAATGCATGTCCCTTACCCTGAAAGATGTTTTTTTTTTTTCCTGCAAATACCCAAACTTATAAAGAATGTGTATGTAATACTAGGAAGATGGCTATATGGAGTACATATAATAACAATAACAGCCTATAATTCATAGGATCACAGAATGAAGGATTAACCACCCTCTAGTTCAACGCTATTTTTTTCAGATAAAAAAAAAACAGATTAAGAAAGCTAAATTTAACTTACTAATGGTTACAGGAAGGTAAAATCAGAATTCAAATTTAGTTCTTCTGGTTCCAGAAATTTCCCAATACATTAAATTCAAATATTGATACTGTGTCCTTTTCCATAATCTTGATTATTTTTTTTGCTTTTTTTTTGAGGGGGAAGGGCAGGGCAATTGGGATTAAGTGACTTGCCCAAGGTCACACGGCTAGTAGGCGTTAAGTGTCTGAGGCTAGATTTGAACTCAGGTCCTCCTGACTCCAGGGCTGGTGCTCTATTCACTGAGCCCCCTAGCCACCCCTCAGCATCTTGATTTTTGAGGTCCTGGGTTTGAATACAGGCCCTGTTACTTACTATTGCCTGCCTAGCTTTGGGCAACTTACTTTTCCTTTTTGCTTTCTAGGTTTTAGCTTTTCATCTGTAAAATAAGAGAGTACAGATAGATGATCTCTAAATCTAGCTCTTCTACTAAACCTAGGACTCTATAATCCTATGTCTAAGCAGCTAGGTGGCTCATTGGATAGAGTGCCAGACCTGGAGTTAGAATCTGAATTCAAATCCAGCCTCAAACACTTACTAACCATGTGAACCTGGGCAAGTCACTTCACCCTGTTTGCCTCAGTTTCCTCATCTGTCAAATGAGCTGGGGAAGGAAACAACAAGCCACTCTGAAATATCTTGCCAGGAAACCCTTAAATGGGGTAGTAGAGGGACAGACATAACTGAAATGATCCAATAACACCAACAAAAATGATCCTATATAGGAATACATTCACTGACATAAAGTTAAAATATTACTTTTTTCATGCTGACTGTATGAGAGAATGAAATTCCATATGTTGCTTAGAAGATTCAGACTAAGTTACTTACATGAATGTAAGGATCTCAGTGGCCTCCCAGAAAGCTAAACAAAGACAGGGAAGCCCAAATCTCCTGAGTCACCTGGCCAAAGCAAGGACTACAGAAATGGCCAAAAGCTCCTTTTTACCCTAGGAGGGAGGAGAGTGGTCTGATTAACAAGAGGCAGCCAATTCCACCATTGTCTCCTCAGCATGAATCAGTACCATCCCCACACCCTTTTCCAATATCTGGTCCTATAATGACCCAGAAAAGAAATTTGTCCAAACCCACCAGGTTTTACTGTTTTGGGTGCCCCTTTCCACCAGGCATCCCAGTGGACCCAACCTATTTCCATCTTCCATGACTGCCCTCCCCACCCCAATATTGTAAGTATATCCCCTCAATAAAGAGGACTTGTTTTATTTTCTTTCTGCTAGATTCCGACTTTGTGTATGTTCTGTCTTGTGGTGTTTCACACACATACACACACACACACACACACACACACACACACACACACAACCACTCCTGTCTTCTCTTTTTTGGAGTTATTAGCTGCTAACCAGAGCTAGGCATAATGGTCTTAGCACCTACTTCCCAAGCCATGGTTTAGAGAACTAGAATACAGAGTCTAACACTAGAACCATGCCCCAAAGTAGGACATTTCCACTTCTCCCAGATGCCAGGGCCATGACTAAGGGCCTGTTCTGAACCACAAGCCCCTCAAGACCTCTTTCCCCTAACAACATAAGTGGCACATGAAGGAAATTGCTTGCAATGCATTCTGGAATCCCAAACTTTACTCAAAATTTATTAATACAATATTACAATAATTCACATATAAGCTATGGCCCATGGTCTTATATCTGTTTCAGTATGGAAACCAAACTCCTTTGGACAGATCTAATCTTTAGAGCCTGACCCCAAAAGTGCCAGTATCTCGGTTTGGCTCACCTGAAGTATTCTGGGAAAACCAGTAGGTATACTCATGTTATGGGTCTTATCTGGGTTTCCTCAGATGTAAGCCCCCAATTTCCACAGACACCCAATGTACCAAATGCATATCAGATTTTAGATAGCCTTTATCTGACCCCATAGTAATGCAGAAATTGCAAAAGACTCACAAGGAGCCCATGAACAAATATACTAAAGCACCCCAGGACCCAGAAGAGAACTGAATTTGGGAGGTGCTACTGGGGCAACATCCTGACAGTCTTCTCCATTGTAAGGTGAACTCCTTGAGGAAGCAAGTACTTACTACACGGTAAGCACTGAATAAATGCTTTCGACTGACCAACATTCTGGTGAAATCCTTCTGAGACACTTGAGTAGATTAAAGTTTATTTTACTTTTGCTATTCCAGAAGGTCAGCTAACAACTCATGAGGGCCATCTTACAAAGATGTAGAGAATATCCCTTTTCGTAAGTGAAGGAAGGACCTATGTTAATGAAATCAATAAATAAACATTTATTATATGCATACTACATGCCCAGGCACTGTGCTAAGCCCTGGGGATACAAAAAGAGAAAACCGACAATCCCTGCCATCAAGGAGCTTAAAGTCTAAAGAAATCACAGATATTTTGTAGAATTGCTATATAGCTTTGATGGGTGATATTCTGAGAGGCTTTTAAAAGATGCTCCAGTCTTAACAATAACTTATTCATATTTCTTAGGATGACATTTTTTCAAAAGCAGGTTAAATTCATTCATTTTATACAGGGTGTCCGCAAAGTCTTATTGCAGCTTTAAGTATTAGCAGAGTAACACTGCACTAGGACTTTAGAGACACCCTACGTTCTCATTTTTTTCAGATGCTGACTTAATTTTTTTTTTTTAATCCTAGGAGCCCAACCCTTCAGGTGGCTTGCAACGCTCCACTAAATTAACTACAGAGGTACTTTGGGCTGTTTGAACTTCCATTAAATAGCCCAAGACTGCTTTAATGTTTAGACCTTTTGTTTAAGGTGTTAAACTTTTAGCTTTTCTGTCACCCTTTGATGTTACCTATAATTCCCCCTGCAGTTAGCCTGTCACTTCTTAATACACTTAACGTCTACCCTTGGCAGTCTTCCTGCCTTGTTCTCTATTTTAGTGCTACTATGTGCTTGGGGACCAAATGGTCAAGCCTGCTCAAAATTATGAACTCGGAGTGAAAGCCTTTTTTTAATTTTCAGTCACTTTTCAGACATATTCAATTCTTAGCGACTTTATTTGGGATTTTCATGGCAAAGATACTGGAGTGGTTTGCGACTTTCTTCTTTAGTTCATTTGACAGATGAGGAAACTGAGGCAAACAGGGTTAAATGATTGCCCAGGGTCACATAGCTAGGAAGTGTCTGAGGCCAGATCTAAACTCAGGAAGATAAGTTTTCCTGATTCTACTCCTGGCACTCTATCCACTGGGCCACCTATAAGTTAGTGATCTGTAAGTTTTAGCATGGGGGCCCTTCACATCTCTTTTGGTTTCTCAGAGGCTTCACTCCTTTCCCCACTCCCTTACTTCCTAGTTATCTACAGTATTTGGTTTAATGATTTATTGTAATAGAAGGAGCATCCAATTGGAAAAAAAATGTGTTAGGATTCCTACACTGTGACCTTGACTTCTTTATCTGTGAAATGGGGGTAATTAAAACTTAAGTTACTTATCTTTCAGGGTTGTCCTGAGGGTAGTGTTTTATAAACTGAAATATCACCTAAGGGCAAACTGCTATTATTATGACTACTGTTGAAAGAAATTGGACAAAAGTCCCTTTACCTTAAAATCTCTTTATCAATTAATCAATTATGCCTACAAACTAGTGTCAAAGTCAACTCTCACATGGACTATAATAACACCCTAATTAATTTCCTGGCCTCTAGCCTCTCTTCTCTCCATCCATTCTCCACCAAGTTACCATGTTCCTTAAAGCACTGTTCTGACCATGTCATACCTTCTTCCGATAATCTCTAGTGGGTCCCTTTTCTTGCCTCCAGAATAAAGTATTTTACAATCTGGCTTCTGGCTGTATTTCCAGGCTTTTTGCCCATTGATCTCTTCCTTGCACTCTTTGGTTCAGCCAAATTAAGCTCTTAACTATTCCCCATATACCATCCTTCAATCTCCCATTTCCATGCCTTTGGGACTGGCTGTGGCCCCATGCTTGGAGTGTACTCCATTCTCACCTTTCAGCTCAAGCAACTACCACCTTTGACAAGAAACTGGTCCCGATCCTGACATTGGTTAGTTATCTTTTCACTTACTACCAGAAATTGCTTTGTATTTACTTTTCTGTGTAAATGTTGTTTGCTCCCAGGAGAATGTTAGCATCTCTAGAGGAACTTGTTTTTGTCTTTTTATCTCTAATACCTGGCACATAATAAACAATACTTCTTGAGTAAATTGAAAGTCCCTTCCAAACTCATAATACTGCCTGTGGTTTAGGCTCCCCTCTCCCCAAGTAAACAATCTTTGGGGGCTGTTGAACAAGCATCCCTTGCTTCAGGGGTATGCTCTACTGGTAACTCAATGACTTTGCTCTCCAAGTAAATCTAGAATAGGAAGTATAATCTATTTCTTTTCTCCAAGGAGAACAACACTACATCAGGAAATCTCCCTTTAGAGAGATCTGATGAACTCTGAGTACAGGCTCATTTTACGTGTCTTGCTTTTTATTGTTTCATTTTTTTACAAAATGGCTAATATGGAAAATATATATTGCATGACTTTGCATGTATCACTGATATATTACTTGACTTCTCAATGGGTGGAGGAGCGGCAAGAGTTAGAGAATTTGGAATTCAATTTTTTAAAATGACTGTTAAAAATAAAGAAAAAATTTTCAAAATATATCTTTTTAGAAGCCCTAGTGCCTGAATTCTTGAAGTCAAGAACTCTTAAACAGTGTTACTAGCAAGGCATCTTCCCAAATTGGGATTCCCACTTTGGACTGAGAGAGCATGCACATGTCTGCCTTTGCTGTGTGCTTCTCCAAGAATCTCTGTATTATTTCAGCTGCTGTCATCTGTTAAGTGTAGAAAGCCCATTTGCAGAATCTCTTTTTAGGCCTTGTGTAAATGCATTTCTACTTCCACCATATGATCTCTCTAGTTGATATCAATTGCTCCTTGGGGAAGAAAGAAATCTCCTATTGCCATCTTTCACACTCTGGAAGAAGGAAGAAGGGGAAAACTCAAAAGAGACCCACGGCCTTGATTTTATAGACCACTGGAAGCAATAAGTGATTTTCAATCAGTCAATCATCAGAACTCATAGAAGTCATAAGATCATAAGATTTAAAGCTGGAAGGACATTCAGTAAAAATATGGTCCAGTCTTCTTATTTTACAGATAAGGAAACTGAAGTCCAAAGAAGATTAAGTAACTTGCCCAAGGTCACAAAGTAGTAAGCATCAGACTTAAAATCCAGTTTCCGAAACCTAATCTGTATGGCTACCACAGTTGTCTCCAAACAAAAAGTCATTCCCTGTAAGAGCATCACCTTGATGATGAAACTAACGATCAATAACTGCCTTAATCACTTTTCTTACATATACATACACTGTATCTACATTTGCCAAATGCTGGATATGAGCTAGGGGCTCTATACTCTTCTACTCAAAGTTATTTAAAAATAAATCAAAACTTCTGCGTGTCTACAGATGGCAAAAATCCAATATAAAACAGATGTTGCCATGTTTGGTGTTTCTATACAAGAGTAAAAGTTGCAGATTGTTCGAAAGTATCCCTGAGTACATATGGTAATTGAACAGATCAAAAAGAATTTTCACTTGCAACTTCCACCCTTTAGCCCCATGTAGACATAGACACATTCATATTCTACCCCACAAGGGCAGATTTAGGTATATAAATATATATTTCTTTGAAAAGAGGGAGAGATGATATTATCTCTCAAGGTCCTTTCCTGTCCTGTGATTTTTACATTTCAAATTTTCCTTCTTTACCCATTCTCCCTCCTGAATTAACACTGTTCTCTACATCTTACCTTCAGCTCAAAGAACAGAAAACAAAATTTAAAAAAAAATAAGCTACATGTTTTGTTAGACAGCTCCCTTGTAAGGTACTCTTTTCAGTTTTTGGAGGAAGGAACAGTTCCCTGTTTCATTGGCATTGGAAATTCATGGGGAGGAAGCAGCCTCTACCAACCCAGGTTAGCAATGTATAGTCTTAGCCATTTATAGTCTTAGAAAATTGCCCTCAGAATTGAGAGTTTGCTCTGCGTCCCAAAGTCAGTATGTGTCAGAAACAGAATTTGAGCTTAGGTCTTCCAACTGGAAGATCAATTCTATATCTACTATGTCACAATATATTTCCACACTTAATCTTATCTAAAAAAGAAACAATATATATGTATATCTATATAGATTGATAGTTACACACACATATATGTTTCAGTTAATTTTTAACTTTGAATTACTAGGTTGAACATTAGCTTGTTATAGAAGGTTAATGTCCATTCTTAAATAGAAGATCAAGAGATAATGCCATATTGAATGCTACATGTCATGCATGTCCTCAGTGATATCTTTCATACCACTTCTCACAAGTAGGTCATTGTGGGAAATTTTCTATACATCCACCATGCTTCTTTCAATTTTCCTTTGGGTCACTTGCAATTTTGATTCTTTTGAGATCACAATATTTCTCTCCCTCTCTCTCTGTCTCTGTCCCTCTCTCTCTCTCTGTCTGCCTGTCTGTCTCTGTCTCTTTCTCATTGTCTCCTTCATGTGATACATTAGTTACAGAACCAGTAGAGTCCAAATGTTGTTATTTTATTATCACTGTCAAGGAGAATAGAACACTGTAAAAAGGCCAGCAGATGTAACATTTTACATGTTTATTGTCCTTCTAGTTTTAGCTACAAGTGTTCTTGGATGATCTTGGATTACTTGGATCTGATGCCAAGATATTTAAAGGCTCGTTTTCTGTTCAACCTCTTTTTGCCCTTTTGCGAGGTAAGGATGATCATAATCTTAGGTTATCCTCCACAATGTTTTCTAACTGAGCTTCTCATCTAAATCACTTTTGTCATTAGCTTCCACATTTCTTCATCTGGCCAAAAGATCAAGTATCTGTGACATAAAGTTGTAACAAGACTCCTTTGACCTCCTAGTTGGAGCGATTCCTTTGTATCCATTAAATTTCCCTAAGAAAAAGTTATAAAATCAAATCTTTAATTTTGTCCATTTCCTATCAATAGTTTATTGAAGTAGATTGAGTTGAAGCTGCTATAATTTAATGCTCTGCCTTCTTGTATTTATCATTTCTTCTAAATTAGTATTGATTTTTGCTTCTATTCTAGTCAATGATCTGACTACACACAACTGATTCTAAAGTGATTGCTGTAGTGGTAAACCATCACTTCTTGTCTAGAAAGACACATTCAATTTGATTTGCTGTGATTTTCATTTCTTACAATAATAATAATGACTCACATGAATATAAAGCCTGAAGGTTTGAAAAACGCTTTATACATGTGATCTCATTTGATCCCCAGTGTCTTCCACTGGGACTAGAGGTGACCCTGCTTTCTCAAAAACTATACCAGCAGAAGACAAGTCCTGGTATTTTTTACCATGATGGAAAGATTTAAAGTGTAAATCCAACAACTAACTGTGCTCACTGCCCAAAAAGGAGCCTAGTTAAGTACTGAGAGGCTCACCACCAAAGGTTGGTCATTGCATGATGAATTCTTTGGCCAGCAAAACTATGAAGCAAATAAGAAATATAAAATTACACTCACTCCTGTGCCACCTCTGTCCATCTTTACAACAAAAGTGGCTCCAAAGGGGTGCCAAGAATCATATCATTTTTACAGCATCTTCAAATATCAATAAAAACTGCCTTTACTCATAATGTGGGACCTTTTTTCAACAACCATCAAGTCAATATACTCTTGTAGAAATTATAACACAACAGGATTGAATTATTGTTATAAATGAAACCAAAAATGTAAGAAGTTTTAGTTAAAAGAAGGACAGCTCACAGCTTCTTATTCAAAGAGGTAAATAAAGAAATAGGCAAAGTTATTTTTGTTGTACACTCAAAATCTACAAAAGGCATCATTTCATGGAAGCTTGGTCATCTCATTTTGCAGTGCTCACAATGAGTATAAACAGACCACAATGAGGATAATTGCCGCTTTTGTGCCAACATCTATTGCAGAGGATCAAGAAGTCTAGAAATTCTAGGAAGAACTTGGCAAGATTCTCTGAACTAAGTCAATGTATAACTCAGGACTCAGTGATTGCAATGCGAAGGTGGGCATAGAGGATAGCAAAAAAAAAAAAAAAAACCCATTGTGGAAAATACTGTTCAGGATCAAGGAATGAAAGAAGTAAAAAATTCGAGGGCTGCTCACAAGTATTCATTATGGACTGAACTTTAACTACAGTATTTAAAACAGAATCTTCCTATATAACATGTCCTTGAAATCTACACCATGAAGCCACCTCATGATGAGTTCAGTTGTGCCTGCAATAATTAAATCTCTTCAAATGAGGTACAAGGAAGTTTTTCTGGGGTGGCTAGGTGGCACAGTGAACTTCTGTTCTGAATATACTGAGTAGTATACTACTCAGTACTTCAGGTGGCCCTGAAGTCAGGAGGACCTGAGTTCAAATCCAGCCTCAGACACTTAACACAAAAATTAGCCATGTGACCTTGGGCAAGTCACTTAACCCCAATTGTCCTCCAAAAAGGAAAAAAAGAAACGAAGTTCTTCCTAGCATTCTTCTCTTTCATGAACTTCCCATGGATTGCATGCAATCAACTGAGCTTTATCTGCTTCATTGTATGTGACTGATTGACCTCTTCTCCTGAATCTCTTTCATCTCCAAGTTTTTATATTTTTCTCACCTCCTTCTCCTACTACCTGTATAACCACTTCTTTTTCAAGCTCCTTTGCTGGCTCACTATTCACATCATAAGGCCCTCTTTTCTCTATACAGTTTCTCAGTGGCTTCATCAGTTCCTGTGGGTTTAGGTATCATCTCTAAGTTGATAACTCACAGATCTGTATAACCAGGCCCAGGCTCTCTCCCCTGACTTTCAGTCCTACATCACCAACTGCCTATTGAGTATTTCAAACAAGAGGTTACCAGAGAGGTCTCAAACTAAGCATATCCAATACAGAACTAATCACCTTTTCCCAATCCTCTTCCAAACTTACCCATTTCTTTTGAAAGCATCACCATTCTTATAGTCTCCCAGGTTTGTAACCTCAACATTATCCCTTATTCCACATTGCACTCATTTGCAAAATCTTGCCATTTGTAATCTCTCTAATCATACAGTCACCATCCAAATTCAATGCCATGACATCTCTCACCTAGATTTTTACAGGGGTCTCCTAATTGGTCTCCCTGCCTTAAGTCTCTCCCCACTGCACTCCATCTTATACAGGCCTAACAAAATTATTTTCTTTAAGAGCAAATTTAACCATGTCTCTTTACTACTCAATCAATTATAATAGCTCCCTGTTGCCTCTAGAATAAAACATAAATACCTCTGGTTGACTTTTTGAAACCTTCACAACCTGGTACCAACCTATCTTTTCAGACTAACTGTATATCACTCCACTTCCCACACTTTGCTATTGAACCAAATTTGGCTTCTTTCTGTTGCTCACACTTGACACTTCATTCTCCTGTTTCTGTGCTTTTACACTGACTGTTCTCCATTCCTGGAATTCACTTCCTCCTTGCCTCTGCCTCATAAAGTCACTCTCTTCCACTGTGATGCAACTCAAACACCACCTTCTACATGAAGTCTTTTCTGATGCCCTCAATTGCTAGGGTAACTGATAAAAAGTTTATCTTCCATAGTCGCATCCAAATAGTAGATAAGAATATTGAATAAAATAGAGACAAAAACAGAGCCCTGTTACATGCTACTGGAGACCACCATCCAAGTAGACATTCATCAACTTTCTTTGGATACTTTAAGTTTGTATAAAGCTTTAGGAGGTTCAGGAGACTTATACAGCCTGGCACATAGTAACTGCTATATAAATATTAGCTATTATTATTGTTATTACTAATGCCTTCTAATTTGTGCCACTTTTGGATGCAATCCTAGAAACAATATTTTAAGTTTCACTCTCACTTTTCAGCTATTCCAGTTCCCCCAAGCCATTAGTGGGAAAGCAGAATGCAGCATATTAGAAAGAGTACTGGACTGCTTGGTTCAAGAAACTAGGGCTCTAAACCCATCACTGCCCTTCACCATATGATCATAGATAGGTCATTTAAGCACCTCTCTTTGTTTTGATTTGCTCATCTATAAAGTGAAGATGTTGGCTTACATGATCTTCTAGGTCCTTTCCAGCTATAGTAGTCAAGGCTTCTCTAATTGTAATGTAATCAAGTCACCATCAGTTATTGACCTAGTACATTTTTGTAATGCAATCATTTCTTGTCTACTTTGGAAACATCTAATTAATGTTCATTTAAAAAAAATAATTACAATGGAGGCTTCTGAGATGGGGCACTGGACTGAGACCATGAATTCATTCTTCAAAACTTAGTCAATGACCAGCCTGTAAAGCCAGCCGGTCAAGCTAATCCTTCCTTGTAGACGTGGACTCATTTACAAACGAGAAGTAGGCAAAGCTTTTCTCACTACTGCATTTCCCCCCAAGCTGGTCCTAGCCCAGGAAATCTTGGTTGCCAAGTCAGTACCCTCTGTCTTTGCAATTTGTACTGCATTCACCCACCCACACTCCTCCTTACTCACAGTGACTGAATCCTTTCCTACATGACTGAGCACAGCTGTGTGAGCAGAGATGATCACAAAGACAAGGCATGCTCACTGAGGCAGAAACTGCTAAGTCCCAGACCTCGGATCGCATCAATTATTCTATCATCGTAGGATGGTGAGCCATGCCACAAAGAGGTATGCAAATTATTTCAGCATGTTATCAGCTCTTAGGCTAAACTGAAGTGTGTGTCCAGAGAGATTCCCTGCTAAAATAAAGGGAATGTATTAGGCTTCATTGGCAGTGTTGCATATATCACTGACTTTAGATAAAAATAAAATGCAGAGGATGAGTAATTTAACAAGGCTCTCATGGGTACTTTGACCTGTTTCAGTCATAACTCCATCTCCCTGGGGTGGGTTCTACTTTCAATTCAACCTTTGAATGTTTACATCTAAAAGAGTGTTTGGGAGTATGGAACATCTTTGACCATGTCCGTCGGGGCAGCCAAGGGTGAGTGTACTATATTAAAGATTTCACAACCTGGCTAGTGTTCTAATGAGAAACTGAAGCTTCTCTCCCTCTGGGTCACTCTCACTGAACCCCATCTCCCTGAAAATAAGAAGATAATGACACTTGGTCCCACCCCCCACATCCCCCATCTCTTCTCTTGGCAGAGACCTGGGATTAATAGCCAGAGGGAATTTAGTTTTTCTCAAATACAGTATCTGAGCTAGAAACATGCAAAACAACCAGACTTAAACCTGGCCCAAGAACAAATTTATCTCCTATTAATTTGTGGGATAAAAATACTAAATATTGTCCAGTGATAATTCCAAATTACCAGGTGGAAGAAAACATTACAATCATGACATTTAATATAATAAACCTATTATAAAAATCAACAAATTACTTTCATGTTAATAATTTATAAACATTCTCTCAACCCTTAAAGGAAAGGTTATAGTAAAATTCTAACTGAATTCAGAAATTTACTTTAGTGCTCATAGGGATCAGTGATCTCATTGACATGGATATTCTCGCCAACAAAAGAGATTACAAACAGATATATAGCCTTCATATGTATCTATACAATTATTTTCTATTTTTTCCCTCTGGGGTCCACTCAACATTCTGAGGGTCTTCCTGTTTTTGTTTTTGTTCTTCCTCTGACATTGCAAGGGCACCAGTAGAGCACACAAACTGTCCATCAGTCATCTCTTCCTTTGCCACATGAACAGACCATCTTCTTAATTATTCACATATTTTAAAAATAATACTTATTAAATAATTGACACTTATTTTTTTTCTTCCTCCTACCTTTACCACCTTAAAAAAGGAGAGGAGGGATTGAGGAAAAAAACTTGTAGTAATAAACAGTTAAACAAAATAAATTGCCACATTGGCCATATCCAAAGATGTTTTTCTTATTCTTCCTATTAAAAATCACATCTCTGTCATGAAATACCAGCAATCTTCTAGAATAATCATGGTTGATCATTGTGTTGATAAGAGTTCTTAAATCTTTCAGAATTGTTTGTGTTTTATAATATTTGTGATACAGCATTACTCCTTCTCCTGGTTCTGCACATTTCCTTTTGAATCAGTCCATGTGAGTCTTTCCGGAAGACTCCAAAACTGCCTCTCCATTTCTTTTAGTATGCTAGCATTCCATTTCATTTATATACCATAATTTGTTCATTTATTGAATTCAGTTCATTGATTTCTTTGAAGTGAATTCTGTTTCTTT
Source organism: Petaurus breviceps papuanus (assembly GCF_028583685.1). Classification (NCBI taxonomy): domain Eukaryota; kingdom Metazoa; phylum Chordata; class Mammalia; order Diprotodontia; family Petauridae; genus Petaurus; species Petaurus breviceps. The sequence goes on from NW_027187349.1 coordinate 12,703,618, forward strand.
ATTTCTTTGGTGATATCATTTATGCTTTTCTCTTTTGTGTGTCTAGTGTTGCAGCCTGGTCACATTCACCAAATGCTTCCTCAGTGCCCTTGGGATAATATCAAATGTTTTCTAAGGCAATTTTTAGGCTCCTTTGGATTTCTTGTTTTGGCATTTTGTTTGCTTTGGAAAAATTTCAGAATGAAATAATTTAATCTGTGTCAATGTCCTCTTATCTATTCCTTCTCTATTTTTCAACATCAATATGCTTTAGTGGGTTGTTTAGTGTTGGTTTAATTTCATGCTGTCTTTTTCACATATTTGTTATTTCTTCTGGCTTTGCATTAACATTAATCATCATTCTAACAAGTCAGTAATGTGATTAATTATACAAAAACATGAATGATTCCACATCAATATTAAGTTCTTTCCAATCAATGTATAATCATTTTCACTTTTGTGATGTTATCTTGTATTCACTATCTCCAGGGCCTAATGAGGCTTTTCTCAAAGAAAGTATTTATGACATAGGTATTTGTAGGATTTTTGTTTAGTCTACTAGTTTGGGGCCCCTCTAATTTCCTACTTCTTTCTTATTTTCAATGACATTTTTACTCTCCTCACCTTTGGATCATTGTCATTGATTTCCAAAATATTTGCTGATATAATTTGGAAGTTCTTCATATTTCCCTATTTTTTTCATATTTACATTCAGCAACAGATGTTGATGAATACACAGCAGTAATAATAATAGATAACTTTTTATATAGTTCTCTAAATTTTGTAAAATGTTTTACTTATTTTATTTTATCCTCACAAAACCCTGTGAAATAGGTGCTATTATTATCCTCATTTTACAGAAAAAAACTGAGACTAGAGGAGGTTAAATGACTTGACTAGGGTCACAAAGTTTCTTCCTGATGTGGGACGTGGACTCAATTTTCTTGACACCAAGTCCAACACACTATTGATAACACTATATAATAATAGACTGTGATCCAACAAGGGCACTTTAGAATTCATGAATATGAAATTGGAGAATTTCTGGGTGACGACAAGATCCAGTATATGATAATCTTTGTGTGTGTCTTTTGGGTGGACAGGGTGGAGGAGATCATGTGAAATTAGTAAGCTGAGGAACAGTGAGGTCAGATTGTTTGAGGCAATATCTATATCAATATGTTCATTGAAGTCTCCTCATAGGAGGACAGGAATTTGGGAGGAAAGACCATGACCAGTCACTGAAACTCATTGAGGAAAGAAGGGGTGGGTCCTGGAAGTCAGTAGAGAACAGGTACCAGAATTTTCATTGGGTGGTAGATATAGAATGAATGACTCTTCAAGGAAGAGAGGTTCCTGAGTAATGATGGAACCAGAGGACCTAGAAATGGCATCAGGGAGCAAGAGTATTCCAACTCTCCCACCTCAACCAGTGAGTGAGGGGGAAAGGGTTAAAGTGCAGTCAATGCTAGAAAGGAGGACCAGGGAGGCTGTGGCATCAGGAGGGAACCAAGTCTCAGTGAGAGCCAGAAGATGGAAGGAGTGGGAAAGGAAAAGATTTAAGAGGAAAGCAAATTTGTTGCATATGGAACAAGCATTCCAGAGAGCACAGAGAATGGGGTGGGTAGCTTTTAAATGGGACATTGTGGAGGTATGGGAGTGAGGAGGATGGGAATAAGGGATCAGGCAGTGGAGGACAAGGGAATGAGTTTTCAATGATTACTGAAGGGTTCTGAATCACTGGGATTCTAACCAGAGTGACCTCCTAGCACAGTGCCTGGAACATGCTTGCTTGACTGGCTGAATAGATGTTTCTCCTGCCTTCCTTCTCTCTGGGCTAAGTTCAAGATTTCAATAATTTAACATTTTCTCCACTTTTATAAATTAACTTCTCTGACTCCCAGATGCCACCTGGCCCCCTCTTCAGCAATTTTCCAATAACTGGAACCCTGAATTAGTATAGCACTTTCTCTGCAGGGAATATTTTTAAACAGCTATTCATTCTCAAGCATCCCACGGTGCTCAACCTGGGGCAGCTGCACAGCTTCTCCCTCTGCCAAAGAGGCAGATATGGCACACTGCACACCAATTAAAGAAGGAGCTTGATGCTCCTTAGCATATGAATGAGGGCTCCCCATAGGAATATTTACTTCCACTGTCTGCCTCTTCCAGAGTAAATCCTGCCCAGACTCCCACCTCTCTCCCAGAAGCTACTGTTAAGACATCCACAGGCTGTTTTTGTCAGCTGCCCTTGGCAACTGTCCATTCCAAACCCAGCTCCTTCTTGTAGAACCAAGGGGGACAGTTACTGAGGAGTTAGGTCCAACACATAACCAAGCTAGCACTATCCTGTGACCAATGGGAACTTGAGATCAATATTAGTAAAGAACTGAGACTTCTGAAAGATTCCATGGATCACCCATCATTCTGAAGGATTATCTTGATGAGGGGAGAGTGAATGATTTTAAAACCCAGGGATTAGACTTGAATTTCAAACTAAAGGTGGTGAGGGGGAGTATTAAAAAAGGATTTTGTGATTTGGGGAGACAACACCTCTTTTAGAATTGTTTCACTGATCTCACAGCTGACCGGCTTTTCCTGGGGCCTATTAGAAATCCACAACTTTCTTAATAAATCACTTTGGAAGGTTAAGTCAAGCATATCTTACTAGGTTTTCTCTATAAATGTGTATGTTTTTCTTTCTTTCCCTTCCTTCCTTTCTTCTTTCTTTTTTTATTAATTTGTTTTAAACTTAAATATACAGTAAGAAAAGAAAAAGACACAATATAAACTTAAATATTAAAACTTAAATACAAAATGAGAAAAGAAAAAAAGCATTGTCCTATCTTGCTTCCTTCCTTCCTTCTTTCTTTCTTTTTTTTCCCCTAAGATGATGGAATGCATTTTAAAATGAAGTAGTAAGGTACCACAATGATAATGAAATGCTATCACACTCTTTGGGTCCCAGATTATACTAGTATGATGGCAAATCAATGTAAAAGGATGCATATTAAAATCAGTGAGGGGGAATGAAGGTAATGTTTTAATTCACAACAAGATTATGTTTTAATAAATTAGCTCCTTCACAACAATCCTTCAATAAGCTCAATTTTAGGAGCTTCTGAGATGACAATATCCAGAAAGAGAATCAGTTTCTTGAAGACTGAGGCCATGGAGACTGAAAGAAAATATTCCTAGCCTCCTGCTATCCATCATGGTATACTTTTAAAACAAATACTTACTGAAAGGACAAATGACATTAAGGTCAAAGAAAGGAAGATGGGACATGACAACTGTCTTTCCCTGTTTTTCAGCATGCAAAGGTCTGTCTCAGGGAAGATTTAGATTTCCTTCACTTGGGATGTGGGATAAGAGAGCAGAACCCCCCCCCCAAAAAAAATTAATAATGGATAGATGTTGAAGAAAGGAGAATTTAATCTGGATTCAGGAAAGACTTCAGAACAGGTAGAGCTCTTCCATAGTGGACTGGGCTGCCTCAGAAGATGGTCGGCTTCTTCACTCTTCAAGTCAAGAAATCAAGTCAAGCCAAGTATTCATTGGGCATCTCCTTTATGGTCAGACACTGTCTTCAAATAGAGGCTAGATGCTCACCTTGGAAAGATGATGCAGAAGGGATTCCTATTCTTACGTGGGTGGGACTAGATAAATTCTGAGGCTCTTTCCAGCTCTGAATTTGTTTGAAAAGCAATCATAACTAAAAGGCTTCTGTCCAGGCAGCCTCTGCTTTGTCAGGATACCTCCCAAAGGAGAAAGTCTTTATTCTGTAGCCAAACCAAGATGAGGAAGCCTTTTTTCAGACTTTTTGTCCTTCCTAGGGTCTCAGCATTGAAACTTTCAGTTCAGTATTGTTATTTTCCAGGAAGTATCCAGCACTACTCATCCAGCACTGCTTGAATCATCTAAAAATAAACATTAAAGATAATCTCTTGACCCTACCACCCCCTCCAGTTATTGTCCTATATCTCTCCACTCACTATTTCCACCTCAACACTTCCCAGAGCCATCGAACTCTTAGAAAAAGCTGCCTATACCCATTACCACAATCTCCTGTTCTCTCCCTCATTTCTTAGCCCCTTGATATCTGATTTCCACCTTCACCACTTCTCTCTCCAAAAGTACCATTAATCTCTCAACTGCCAAAGCCATTGATTTTTTTACTGGCCCATATTTTTCTTGATCTCTGTAATGGTAAGGGGATTTGGAGATCTTCCCTGCCCCTTAATAGGCCTAAGGAATTTCAAGATTTTCCCTGTCCCTTAATGGGCCTCAAATGGAACCCAACAAAAGGGGGGGCTGGATTGGGGGGAGGCTTGTTTTTCAGGAAAGCCCACACCTTGTGTTACTTTGCAGTTAGGCAGTGGGTCATGAAGACTGTGATATCTTCTGACCCTGAAGAAGGGTATATATACTCTTAGCTGAGGTTTTGCTTTGAGACTCACTTGTGGGAAGAGTTGTGTGATTTGGCCAGATGAGACTCTGGGTAGTCATTGAGCCCCCCAGCTTTGAAAACCCAGATGTTGGTGCTTCTCTCACTGGCAACTGTGTATGTGTGTAATGGTCAGACAACTAGAAGTCCTGTCTGTTGGTCTGTTGAATTATGTTATTTTCTCTGTCTGTAATTTTTTTTTATGCTTCTAATTTCTGCTTGTATTTTATGAAGTTCAGGGTGCTGATTTTTTCCCCTGAACTAAGGGCATGTTGACCCCTTTAAAGGTCCTTTCCTTTAGAAAAGCGGATGAAAGAACCTGTGCTAGCAGCCATTCTGGTTATCCTAGGGACACCCTCTCCTCTATATTCTTTTCTGGATTTTCATGATGCTGCTGCTCTTACAGAGGCAGCTAGGTGGTACAGTGGATAGATTGCTGGGCCTGGAGTCAGAAAGACGTGAGTTCAAATTCAGTTTCAGATGCTTACTGTGTGACTTTGGGAGAGTCACTTAACCTCTGTCTGTCTCAGTTTCCTCATTTGTAAAATGGTGATAATAATAGCATCTACCTCCCAGAATTGTTGTGAGGATAAAATGAGTTACTATTTATAAAGGCCTTAGCATAGTACCTGGCACATAGTAGGTGTTTGATAAATATGTGTTTCCTTCCTTCCTTCTCCTACCTGTCTTACTGATCCATCTCAGTCTCCTTTGCTGGCTCATCATTCATATCATGCTCCAAGAATTTACCTTGGGCCCTCTTTTCTCTTACTCTATTCTCTCTTGGTGACCTCAGCTCCAATGGGCCTCAAAGACTAACTCAAATTTGAAATTTGCTTAAGCCTCTAAGGTATTTAGGAAGACAACTCACAGATCCATATCTAGCCCCCATGCTTCACCTGAATTCCAGGTCTACATTATCCATTGCCTATTGGAAATTTCCAATTGGATATCCTGTAGGCATTCCAAGCTCAACATGTACAAAATAGAATTTCTTATTTTTTTCCTTCCCCCCCCAAATCCACTCACATCTTCCAAACTTATCTATTTCTGTTGAGTACACCTCAGTCACCCTGTCTTACCACCTTGGAATCATTCCTGACTCCTCAATCTAAATCATCCGCTAAATGTAATCAGTTTTATAAATCTTATTGATATTTGTTGTTTGGTCATTCAGTTGTGTCTGACTCTTCAAGACCCCATGGACTATAGCACGCCAATACCGTTCAGTGGGTTTTCTTGACAAAGATACTAGAGGGTTTTGCCATTTCCTTCTCCAGTGGATTGAGACAAACAGAAATCAAGTGGCTTGTCCAGGGTCACACAGCTAGCAAGTGTCTGAGGTCAGTGACCTGGGGTCTCAGGTGCTCCTGACTCCAGATCCAGCACTCTATCTACTGGAGTCCTCTCTAGTCATCCTAATGAACATCTGGCCACTGGACCCAGATGGCTCTGGATGAGAAAGTGAGATGGGTGACCTTGATTAGCCCTCCTTCATTCAAATCAAAGTGAACTTCAAGTCATATAATCATCTCCATGATGTCATGGTCTTCTTCAAGAACAAAGGGAAAACACAACAACAAGCTATCCACTGAACTACAAAGCTGCCTTCTGATTGATTCTGCCTCTACAATATATCTCAATCAATCAATAAACATTTATTAAGTGCCTGATGTGTGCCAGGAATTGTGCTAAGCACTGAGGATACAAAAAGGGAAAAAAATAACCCCTGCCCTCAGAGAGCTCACAGGCTAATGAAGGAGACACATACCAACAAATATTTGCAAAGCAAGTTATATACAGGATAAACAGGAGCTAATTAACAGAGGGAAGGCACTGGAATTAAGAAGAGATTTTCTAGAAGGTGGTATTTTATTTGGTCCATAGTTGGGGTGGAAGAGGGAGAGTGCTCTACATGGAGGACAGTCTGAGAGAATGCTGGGAGGTGAAAAATGGGTTTCTTGTTCATGAAACAGCCAGAAGGCCAGTGTCACTGAATCAGAGTATGTGTCATGAAGTAATTGGAAGACTGGAAAATTAGAAGGGGGTGGGGGTGGGAAGGTAGTTATGAAGGGTTTTGAATGCTAAACAGAGCATTTTGTATTTGCTACTTGAGGCAATAGGAGGCCACTGGAATTTATTGAGTAGGGGGGCCACATGATTGTACTGGCATTTTAGGAAAATCACTTTAGTGGCTCCCATCTGTCTCCTTCTTTCCATTTATACTGCTACCAGTATACTTCCATCTATCATCACCTCTCATCTAGACTACTGTAATAGCCTCCTAATTGATCTCTCTGCCTCTGGCTCCCCCCTATTCCAATCCATCCTCCACCCAGCTGCCAAAGTGGCATTCTTTAAGCTCAATTCTGACCGTGTCACTCCCTTGCTCAGAAAAATCTCCAGGGGCTTCCTGACATCTCTAGGAACAAATAAAACTCTTCTCTGGATATTGAAAACCCTTCATAGTCTTGCTCTAACTTACATATCCGGATTTAGAACACATAACTCTCCTTCATGTGCTCTACAATCCAGTCAAACTGTCCAACTTGCTAAGCTTCACACATATCATTCCATCTTACATTTTTGTGCCAATGTCCATTGTACTGTCTCCAATGGCAACTTATTATCTTTTGCTTTCAAAGTCCTTTAAAACCTGTCTCCTCCACCTTTCCAGTCTTCTTATATCCCACCCCCACCTCCATGTACTCTGAAATATAGTGACACTGGTCTCTTTGACTGTTCCTCACACAAGACACGCCACCTCTGGATTCCAGGCATTTTCTCTAACATCCATGCCTAGAATGGTCTCCCCTCTTCATTTCTGCCTTCTGGCTTCCCTGATTTCCTTCAAGTCTCACCTAAAATCGTTTTTGTTTTTTCTTTAGTAACACTTATATTACTTGCTACATAGTATATGAACAGACTACTAATTACATTTGTTGTTGTTCAGTAGTTTTCAACATTCATTTCCACAATATTTTGAGGTACAAATTTTTCTCCCCATCTTTCCCCTACCCCTTACCCCAAATTAGCAAGTCAACTAAATACCTCTTACCCCAATCTGTTCTCTCTTATGTCATCCCCCATCCCCCCCCTTAACTTTCTAGTAGGGTAAGATGGATTTCTATACCCCAGTGCTTGTATATCTTATTTCCCAGTTGCATGTCAAAAGCAATTTTTTTCAACATTTGTTTTTAAAACTTTGAGTTCCAGATCTTTTCCCTTCTTCCCTCCTCACCCACCCACACTGGGAAGATAAGCAATTCAATATAGGTTGTACATGTGCAGTTACACAAAACATTTCCATAGTAGTTCTATTGTAAAAGACTAACTATAATTCCCTCCTTCCTATCCCATCCACCACTATTCTATTTTCTCCTTTGACCCTGTTCCTTTTCAAAAGTGTTTGTTTCTAACTAACCTCTCCCCCAATCTTCTCTCGCTTCTATCATTCCCCCTCTTATCCCCTTCCCCCTATTTTCCTGTATGGTAAGATACCCAATTAATTGAATGTGTATGTTATTTCCTCCTTAAGCCAAATTCAATGAGAGTAAGGTTAACCCATTCTCTTTCACCTTCCTGCTCTTCCCCTCCATTGCAACAGTTTTCTCTTGCCTCTTTTATATGAAATAATTTACCCTAATCTATCTCTTCCTTTCTCCTTCTCCCAATAAATTCCTCTCCCACCCCATAATTTCATTTTTTTAGATATCATTCCTTCATATTCAACTCATCCTATGCCCTCTGTCTATGTATACAGGTACATACATATGTACACACTCACATACATATTTATGCACACATACACCCTCCTATACATACATATGTATGTATACAGATATATAGAGATATATACACATATATATTCACTTCAACTATCTTTACTGAGAAAAGTCTTATGAGTTACAATGATCATTTTTCCATGTAGGAATGTAAATAGTTCAACTTGAATAAGTTCCTTATGGTTTCTTTTTTCTGTTTACCTTCTCATGCTTCTCTTGCATCTTGTATTTGAAAGTCAAATTTTCTGTTCAGCTCTGGTTTTTTCATCAAGAATGCTTGAAAATCCTCTATTTCATTTAATGACCATATATTTCCCTGAAGCATTATACTCACTTTTGCTGGGTAAGTGATCCTTGGTTTTAATCCCAGCTCCTTTGACCTCTGGAATATCATATTCCAAGCCCTTCTATCCCTTAATGTAGAAGCTGCTAGATCTTGTGTTATCCTGATTGTGTTTCCACAATACTCAAATTGTTTCTTCCTGACTGCAGAATTTTCTCTTTGACTTGGGAACTCTGGAATTTGGCTATAATATTCCTAGGAGTTTTCTTTTTGGGATCTTTTTCAAGAGGTGATCAGTGAATTCTTTCCATTTCTATTTTGCCCTCTGATTCTAGAATATCAGGATTTTCTTGCATCGTTCTCATTTCTCTTCCCAATTTTCCCCCCACTTCTCTTACTTGATTTTCAAAATCCTTCTTGAGCTCCTCCATGGCCTGTAACCAATTCGTATTTTTCTTAGAAGCTTTTGAAGCAGGACTTCTGACTTTGTTGTCTTCCTCCCATTTCATGCTTTGATCCTTTTTGTCCCCCAAAAAGGATTCTATGGTCTGTTTGTGCTTCCTTGGCTTGCTCATATTGCCAGCCAATTACCTGATTTTTGAGCTCTTTGCCATGGTAGAACTCTGCTTCCAGAATGGAGGTAGCTTTGCCCCAAATTGCTGGGGGTTTTGCAGCTGCTGGAGCTATTAGGAAGGTGCCCTCTCTACAGCCCCCACAACTCTGGCTTATTGGCCACTCACCCCAGGACTACCACCCAAGACCACAATCCAGATCCAAGCAGGTCAAAGCAAAAGCAATTACCCTCTGAATGGTTGCTTGGTCCCCCTACTATCTGCAGACCAGGAGCTCTGGAGGCAGCCATGCAGCAGCAGCTGCAGTCACCATGCCTCTGCTACTTTTTGCCCCAGGGACAGGGACCAGACCATGCTCTTCTCCACCCAGTTCCAACAGAATTCCCCACTGACCTTTTACTTTCTTTTTGGCATTTATGGGTTGAGAAGTCTGGAAACTGCCACAGCTGCTGGTGATTCACTCTCCTGAAGTCTGCTCTGGCCATTGCTTGTCAGAGCTGCCCCAGGGCCAGAACCAGGTGGCTCATGTGGGACTGTGTTTGGCTCTCAGCCTGGTTCGATAGACCCTTTCCGTCAGCCTGCAAGGCTGCCTTCAGCAGGAGGTTTGTTTCTCTCTGTCACTTTGTGGGTTCTGTAACTAAAATTTGTTTAGAGTCATTTTTTTATATGTATTGGAGATGGTGGGAGCCAGAGCTGCATGGAGGTCCTGTTTTTACTCTGCCATCTTGGCTCCACTCCCCTCACCTAAAATCTTACCTTTTTCAAGAAGTCTTTGTGACTCCTCCCCCCCCCCATTCATAATGTCTTCCCTCTGTGATTACCTCCAATTTATTATAGATATAGATCTATAGATCTGTGTCTATATCTATCTTGTTTGTGCATAGCTGTTTGCATGTTGTTGTCCCCATGAGACCATGATCTCCTTGAGAACAGAAGCTATCTTTTGTCTTTCTTTGTCTCCCCTATACTTAGCAGGGCCTAGAAGGAAGCAGGTGCTTAATAAAGATTTCTTGATTGACTGACTGTCCCTTGTGCTTGGAATGCCCTCCTTCCTTACCTCTACCTCTTAGATTCCCAAGCCTCCTTCAAATTCAACTCAAGCATCACCATCTACCTGAGATCTTTCTGATTCATTTCACACATATTAGCTGCTAGTGTCTTCTTTTTTTTTTTTTAAAGCAATCGGGGTTAAGTAACTTGCTCAAGGTTACACGGCCAGTTATTTCTGGGTGTGGTGCTGAATATCTGAGTGCAGATTTGATCCAGGTCATCCTGACACTGGAGCCGGTGCTCTTACTCACTGTGCTACCTGGCCACCCTGCCGCTAGTGTCTTTTGCACCCACCTTATACACACACACACACACAGACACACACACACACACACATATATATATATATATATATATATATATATACATACATATTTTTTTTTTAGTCTACATAAATGCCTACACATTGTTTCCCCTAACCAAATGTTGGCTTCCTGAGCAGTTCTATTGTTTTTTATTTGTAACCCCAGTACTGGGCACAGTGACTGGAACAAGTCATAATAACGTGTTGGTTGATTGATTGAGTCTTCTCCAGGTGAATTTTTTTGTGGCCATTGTTCATCTGAGGAAGAAAATGAAAAAACAAAATAAAGCAAAACTCTACAGCTGCCAGTCCCTGACTTGATTGCCTTCTTATTGTACTTTCAAATAATTTTGATATTGCTATACTATAATGCCACCTTTTATTCACAGAGCTCAAACCACTTTATAAACATTAACTCAGGAGTTAATATTATCCTGATCATTATACAGATGGGAAAATGGAAGAGATAGAAAGTGAAGCAACTGAAGGTCATACACCACACTGTCAGTCAATGGCCACATACAGAACAGAACCAGTGTAGCCAGTTCAGATTTCTCCAGGAAGAAGGTAGTATCCTTATCAATCTGTTCCTGAGATACAGCCCCTTTAAAAAATAAATGTAAGATACTCTGAATTTGAAATCCCCAGTTACACACACACACACACACACACACACACACACACACACATCTCCTATTTTCACATTTTTTTTCTTTCTGACTGCCCTTCCTTCTTTCCCATTTTCCTTTCCCAAACCCTCTTAATTCTATTGCCTTCCCTCTGTTAATTATGTTCTGTTTCTCCTGTATATAGCTTGTTTTGTATATATTTGTTAGCATGTCGTTTCCCCCATTAGATTGCAAGTTCCTTGAAGGCAGGGACTGTTTTTTGTCTCTTTTTGTAAACCCAACACTTAGCACAGTGCCTGGTATATAGCAGACACTTAAATGTTTAGTGATTGATTTTTCCACAGCTCAACAATAAGCACCAGAATTAAAACTTTTAAATGTGGTTAACAGAATGCCAGGCATGCCACCATATTCTCAGATCCCAGGGGTTAGAATTTAGCAGGCCTGTTTCAGACGCCGCCACCTGGAGTCCTTGTCTTGGTTCCGTCCACGGGATGCCTATTCACGCAGCCTCTTCCTCTGCTGTCGCGCCCAGCCCCGGCATCTGTGGCCATGGCCAATCCTAACATGTACTTCGACATTGCTGTTGATAAGGAGCCCCTGGGCTGGATTACTTTTGAGCTCTTTGCAGACAAGCTTCCAAAGACAGCAGAAAACTTCCGTGCTCTGAGCACTGGAGAGAAGGGATTTGGTTACAAGGAATCCTGCTTCCACAGAATCATTCCTGGGTTCATGTGCCAGGGGGGTGACTTCACATGCCATAATGGCACTGGTGGCAAGTCTATCTATGGGGAGAAATTTGCTGATGAGAACTTCATCCTGAAGCATACTGGTCCTGGCATCTTGTCCATGGCAAATGCTGGACCCAACACAAATGGCTCCTAGTTTTTCATCTGTATTGCTAAGACTGACTGATTGGATGGCAAGCATGTTGCCTTTGGCCAAGTGAAAGAAGGCATGAACATTGTGGAAGCCATGGAGCGTTTCGGTTCTCGGGATGGCAAGACCAGCAAGAAGATCACTATCGCTGACTGTGGACAGCTCTCATAAGTTTTTTTTTTGTTTTGTTTTTTGTCTTAACCATCAAACCATTCCTCTGTAGCTGGAGAGAGCACCCCCAAATCCCATCTGCTCTTATACCCTGTAATCCTTGTGCTCTCACTTGCTGCTGTTCTCTTTGGATTTCACTTCCTTTTTCCTTCCACAAGTCTGGCTAGACAACAGAGTTAAGTTTATGAGTATGAAATAAAAACTAAACTACAAAAAAAAAGAAAAGAATTTAGCAGGCCTGCCAGTCAAAAGTAGATTTCACTAAATACTCTTTTCTGCTACTTGTATTCATTCTTCTCAAGTGTGCTTTCTGTGGGAGGTTTGGGGGAAGCAATGAGTCCCCATGAGAAGAAACAGTAACCACTGGACAGGGACACAAGAAATTAAGAAAATGGAGTAAAATCATTGGGTGACATTAACACAGGCTAGAAAGTTAAGCTATGGGAAATTTAGCTGGGGGAGGGGTAGGATGAATTGGAGAATGGAGCAAGAGGTGGAGAGGTTTTCTTTCTTCCCAAGAAAACAGAACACCCTCATTCAAATCTCCCTTACTAGCAGTGTTACAAAGAGCCCACACTGATTTCTCTGTGCCTTGATCCTTACTTCCAGTTTCCATACTTATTCCTGGGTCTTCCTTATCAGACCAACTTTTTTGGGTCATAGGATAATAGATGGAGTGCTAGAAGGGACCTTAAAAGTTATCTAGTTCAACCCCATTTCTTTATGGATGAGGAAATGAGGCCCAGAGAGATTAAATAATAATAAATGTTAATATTTCTATAGCACTTTAAGGTTTGCTCTGCGTGTGTGTGTGTGTGTGTGTAATCTCAATTGATCCTCACAAAAACCCTGGGAGGTAGGTGCTGTTATTATCACCATTTTACAGATGAGGAAACTAAGGCAGAGAAGTTAAGTCACCTACACAGGGTCATATAGATTGAAAGAGTCTAAACTGGGATTTGAACTCAGGTTTTCCTGACTCCAGGCCCAGGGGTCTTACTCATTGCCCAAACTAGATGCCTAAATGACTTGCTCAAGGTCACAATTTGACCACCTCTCTTTTTTATCCCCTTCTAAAACAAATATTCAGATAGGACCTAATCTCCAGAACATCTCTTCTCTCTGAGCAAACCTCTGGCTTGGTCATATCTCCTTTCCTGCCAGCATACAACAGACTGAAGTTATAAATGGAAAAATTGAATGTCCCTGGGGAAAGAAATAAAACAAGATTTTCTTAGAGTAAAAATCAGGTTAGATATATGAACCTGGTGGTGGTGCCAATTTCTTTGACTAGTCACATTTCTTTTAACAGCCCAGGTTAACAGGTGAATCACACTCTTAGAAGGTAATTGGTCAGTTGTTCAGTGGCCTGAGGGGTAATTTGTCCTTATATTTATCTGGGGCATGGGAAAGAAGAGCACTGACGATTCACCTTAGTAAGCTCTGACATTATATTAGTTAGTTAGACATCATGAGAATTTACCCTTTAACTAGGACAGGGTGACTGAGGCTTTGCCTAAGGGCAAATACTTCAACTCTATAGAAAAAAAGTCAACAAGCATTGTATGTGGCAGGCACTATTAAACACTGGACAACAGATCTTAACACTTACTAAGCAAGAATACTCTATTAAAATAGCAAGCTGACCTATGATGAATAAGGGTAAACTCTTCCTTTTCATGGCCCACTCCCCTAACCCCTCTAAAATGCAGGCACTTCAATGCTGCTTTCTTCCAATGGACACCTCATACTAACTTTACACAAGTTTGCAGTATTTGGATAAGGCACAAGCATTTCTAGCTATGGCTTTGTTTTTGTGGGAATCTAAAATCTAACCCCCAATGGAAGGGCAGCTAGGTGGTGTATTGGATAAAGCACTAAACTTGGGATCAGGAAGACTTGGGATCTGGCTTCAGATACTTGCTAGCTGTGTTACCCTGGGCAAGTCACTTGACCCAGTTTTACCCAGTTTCTTCATGTGTAAAATGAGCTGGAGAAGGAGATAACAAAAAAATCCAATATCTCTGCCAAGAAACCCCCAATGGGGTCATGAAGAGGCAGACATGACTTAACATGATTCAATGACAGCAACAAACCCCTAGTGGAGCAAGTCACAATTATCTCTCAAATCCATCCCTAGAGTCCCTGTCTTAACAGGTCACATTATCTATGAGTTTTCAGAGTGACAACATAACAACCAAGCCTTCTACCTTTGCTCTTTCCATTGTGGAGGTAGATTTTTTTAACCATATGTTCTAACTAGGTTTAAAATATGACATGACGTTATGCCCAAATACAAAGCAGGCTAGTACCGTTTCCAAAGTTGCAGAACAAAACTTAAAAGAACTAATGGTCTTTTGCAGCATCACTGAAAAACATTAACTAGGTTGTAGAGATAGCATACTATCTGCTAAGGGCTTTTGCCCCCCAAAATAACTTTTTTCATGGAGATTTAGCCACAACCTCACTTGTTCTGCAAAGAGTACACTTCAATGCAGTCATAAAAGAAATATTTGGGGGTGGCCAGGTAGCACAGTGAGTAAGAGCACCGGCTCCAGTGTTGAGATAGACCTGGAGATCGAATCCCGGGCTCAGACACTTAGCACCCACCCAGAAACACCTGGCCGTGTAACCTTGAGCAAGTTACTTAACCCCAATTGCTTAGGGGCGGCCAGGTGGCTCAGTGAGTAAGAGCACCAGCTCCAGTGTCAGGATGACCTAGATCAAATCTGGGCTCAGATACTCAGCACCACACCCAGAAATAACTGGCCATGTAACCTTGAGCAAGTTGCTTAACCCCAATTGCTTAAAAAAAAATTTTTTTTTTTGAAAATGTATTGACTGTCATTTCATGGTATCATAGATTTAGGGCTGGAAAGAACTTTTAGAGGTTATCTAAAACAATCTCCTCATTTTACAGATGGGAAAACTGAGGCACAGAGAGCTTAATTGACATATGGGTAGCCAGTTACAAAACAAAGATTTAAACCAAACTCCCCTGACTCCAGAGTCAGTCTTCTTCCCACTACATGACACTTCCTACATGAAAAAACCTCTATCGGAGGCAGCCAGGTAGCACAGCGAGTAAGAGCACCGGCTCCAGTGTTGAGAAGACCTGGAGGTCGAATCCTGGGCTCAGACACTTAGCACCCACCCAGAAACACCTGGCCGTGTAGCCTTGAGCAAGTTACTTAACCCTGATTGCTTTAAAAAAAAAAAAACCCTCTATCAAATCACTCACCATGCAATGGCAATCCTTTTTCTGGTCTGCTTACCCTTGTTGACCCTACATCCCACCTGGTTTAATAATCTATGCCTCTTCTTCCTCATCACCTATCTCCCATTCCAGAGTTCTGGAGAAGAAACTCCAGGGAGTGGCAGGAGGGAGTTACTCCTTGTTGAACAGAACTAAGTCCAGAGTAGCATCTCCTCTGAGTGTTTCCTTTACCCCAAGAGATAAAATTTTAATAAAGCAAACATTTAATAGATGCTTAGATTTTTTTTTTTTGCTTTTTGGAGGGCAGTTGGGGTTAAGTGACTTACCCAAAGTCACATGGCTAGTAAGTGTTAAGTGTCGGAGGCTGGATTTGAACTCAGGTCCTCCTGACTTCAGGGCCAGTGTTCTATTCACTGCACCACCTAGCCACCCCTAGAATGAAGTGTAACTTTGAGAAGCTATCCACATAGTTGGAGATTCCTCTGTCTCTATTTTGTGGCTATGCTTGTTTTGCAATTTGTTTTAAAGAAACATTAGCCATATCCTCCATCAGATGCTAGAGTCTATTATATACTCCTAGATTGACCCACAAACTAAACTTAAAATGCATTTTGGTGTTTTCTGGTTGCATCAAGCAACGTTCACTAAGGAATTCAGTGAGCAAGTATTTATGAAGGGCTTACTTATGTAACTCTGCAGCTAGAGAGCTGGACTCCACCAGGAAGACCTGTGCTCAAATCCCATTCCAGATACTTATCATATGTGTAACCCTGGGCAAGACACTTAACCTCAGTTTCCTTACCTGTGGCACAGGGATAAAAATGGTATCTACATCCCAGGGTTGGTGTGAGGATAAAATTAGATAATATTTGTAAAGCACTTTACAAACCTTATAGTGATATCTAAATACTAGTTATTATTATCACATTATTATTATTATTACAATGCCCAGAGCATAGTTCTAGGCATTAAAGGAAATAAAAGCTCAGCTAAGATTAAATTTGTCTTTATTCAAAATCAGTCAATTTCTCCAAAATTAGCACAGAGCATATTGTTTCATATATATAATTATAATATTGTGTATATATGTTATTAGCATATAAGTAGATATTGTATAATATATTAGCATATGTTATAAGCATATATTATATGTATTAAATACTCAATAATTATTTATTGAAAGAATAAATGAAATGTGGAATGAAACTATAACAGGAGCTTCACTTTATTTGATCAATTATGAAGCATATAACCACTGATGATGACAATAAGTTTAGGTGTGTGCATGGAATGAAAAAGTATATTGCTGTGGGAGGAAGGTGGTAAGGATAGAAAGCTTACTGTAGCTGTTAGGTATGTCTTCGAATTCCTCTATTTAAAGAACATCAATATGTTCCTTTGCTGCTTGTGATCAAGCATCTTTGGCATGGTAGCAGAGAATAGCACCCTGAATATGTTTGTGACCAAACATGGAGTAATTTATTGAAAGAATGAAGTCAAATTTGGCATCAGTAGACTGGGAAGAGAAGGAGGAAGGAGACGACAGAGAGAAAGAGTGTTGATCAATTTCAGCACATGCAGGATAAGAGCGAAGGGTGTGGGTAGTGTGGATTCAGACATTTTCAGAGGCTCTAATGTAAGGGGTTTGGGGATGGATGTCTGGGAGTGTGGAAATTGGGCTGGGACTAGTGTTGGAGGCCAACACTCTCTGCTGCTTAGACTACATGGAGCTTTGGATTCCAGCACCTTCCCATGCAGCAGTATCAGCATTTAAAGAGTAATGAGGAGAGATCCCTGCCTGAAGGGGTATCCAATTGGCATAGTTCTGAGTTCCCAGGAATTTCTGCATGGGAAAAATAAAATAACCCACTCAGAAAGAAGCCAAGGAACCCAGAGGCTAGATGTAAGAGTCTGTTGTCTACAAGTTCATGTCATAGTTTCTATTTGGGAATTGCTACCACATCAATGTTATTTTGTCCTTTAGAACTATAGTATTTACTTAACTAATGTTTACCTAATGCTGAAGGCTTCCTGTTTGCTTTAACCCAAACCTAAAAATGAAAGCAACTTGTGCTAATCAACATTGAACTCCAATCAGTTACATTCACACAGCAACTTGGTTCAGCAGAGCAAACAAATGAGCTTTGTTTGCAGTCATGGTAAGAGAGCAAGGTCAGTCATAAGTTTTTTTATACTGGTTTTCCCATTCATGGCAAAATTCTGGCAACAGGCTTCTATAGTGAACAAAATGGCATTCTCTCTTAGAGTTATGACCTGACCTCACCACATACCCAAGCTTAGAAATGTCTGCTACTCTCTTCCCTCATTTACATATGGCAGGGGGGAGTTTTCCTGGTGCTGTTACATAGTCGTCATACCACACAGCTGAGATGTCAATCTGCTTTTCACCAATTAATTCTCTGTCTCTCTATGAAACATGCTTTGTCTGATAAATCTTCCCGTTAAGCCTGAGCCTCAGCATGCTAATTAAGAGTTCCTGAAAACCCAGAACCCAGCATATTGTTTCTGAATTAGGAAAAATGAGTACTATATACACACTACCCTGAAAAGAGTGTCACAGCTAAACATAATTCTTCAAAATGAAACATAAAATAGCATACATTAATCTTTCCCTGCCTTTAAAATATGCTTGCGTGCTCAGAGCTGTTTGATTTGCATATATTAATAATGCCTTTCCCTTTGTCCCCATCCTCAGAATTTGCCGTTAGTTTACATAAAAGAATTCCCATACATCATACATTAAATTAGAAGAATCAGAAAGGTTATTGTCATATTAGAAAGAGAGAGAAGTTCAAGGGACTAAAAGCAGAGGCTACTTGTGCTCACTATTCCTCCTAGGTCTGGACTCTAGCTGTGAGGGAAGGAAATGCTTCAGAGGGTGCTCAGAGGGATGCGCCAATCAGCTAAGTCTTGGGTCCACTATCATCCAAACCAGTTTCCTTATTTGATCTTAACGAATTCAACTTGTGTTCCTAGCTCACTCCCATAATTCACAACCATACAAAACCAGTGGAATTTCCCCTCGAGACCTTGACCCTCTAAGACCACATAGATAAGGATGAACCCAAAAGACAGAACCTGTGGGGAATCCTAAAAGTCGCAGAAGAAACAGGCAAGGAACTGGACCCAAGTACCTCTGTGACTGCAGAAGCTGTTGTTTGCTCACTTCCCAAGCTGCCTACTTCACCACACCCAGAATTTTGTTCTTCCCCATCTTTTCACATTTGTTTATGCCTTTACGATGTTCTGAATGCCCCCTCTCACCTCTATCTGAACCTCACCCTTCTTTAAAATTCAGCTCAAATCATTTCAAAATAATGAAGCCTAGGGGTGGCTAGGTGGTGCAGTGAATAGAGCACCAGCCTTGGAGTCAGGAGGACCTGAGTTCAAATTTGGCTTCAGACACTTAACACAAAAAACTAGCCTGTGACCTTGGGCAAGTCACTTGACCCCAATTGCCCAACTTCCCCCCTCCAAAAAGCAAAAATAAATAATGAAGCCTTTCCTAGTAACTCCTCCATTGTAGGGCTTTCTCCCTCCTCTTAATTCCCATAGTAAGCATCATCAGCACCCTAACTGTGTTCTATTTAGTGATTTGAGCTTTTAAAAAAACCTTATGTCATATAAGGCAATATTTGAACCCAGGTCTCCCTCAACTTTAGGTGCAGGGCTTTAGTCACTAAATCATAATAGTTATTTAATAATTAGTAATAATTTAATAGTTAATAATAATAAAAGGACTGATAAGGAGGTGTATGTATAGAATGGCTTTACATGTTTATATACATTTGTGTCTAAGGGTAGTCCTCTCTAGGGTGGGGGGGCAGTGCTGGGAGTAGAAAAAAAGGAAAAAAGTTACATGATAACTTTATTATATATTTTAAAGGAATAGTATAATAGATTTGTAGTTACATGAGCAATCATCTTTTTTTCTATTTTACAGAAATGCTTGTTTATTTCTCAGCTTAAGAATAAAAGTAATAAAATTTGTTAAAATCATAATAGTTATTTAATAATTAGTAATAATCATTTAATAGTTAATAATAAAAAAAGAACTGAGAAGTAGATGTATGTATAGAATGGTCTTACATGTTTATACATATACATATTTGTGTCTAATGGTAGCCATCACTAAGAGGAGGGGGGAGCACTGGGAGGAGAAAAAAAAGGAAAAATTATATAACTTTATTATATATTTTAAAGGAATAGCATAATAGATTTGTAGTTTCATGTACAATCACATTTTTTTCTTATTTTACTGTATTATGGAAATGCTTGTTTTATTTCTTAAGTTAAGAATAAAAGTAATAAAATTTTTAAAAATCACAATAGTGCTTAGGGTTTAAAAAGTGCTTTTCTCATATTCTATTAAGTAGATAATATTAGCATTACTTTAAAATATTTTATTTTTTCCCAATTGCATGTAAAAAGAATTTTTATATTAATTTTAAACATTTTTATTTCCAAATTTTCCCTTTCCTTCCTTCCCCTCCCCTCTCCCTGAGATGGTAAGCAATTTGAGATAGGTTATATATGTTAACACTAGCTTTATTAACCCTATATTCAAATATAAGGAAACCGAGCCTAAAAGTGGGCTGCTTCTAGTCACGTCATAATAACAGAAGTTCACATTTATATAGCACTTTAAGGTTTGCTAAATGCTTGATACATATTTTTCATTTGACACAAGTCCTTGAGGTGAGTGTTATTATTATTCCCATTTTATAGATGAAGGAGCTGAGGTTGGAGGAGGTTTTGTGACTTACCTAGGGCATCACACAGTGAAAAAGTGTCTGAGGCAGGATTCTAACCCTTGTTTTCTTGGTTCCGAGTCCAGTGCTCTTACCTTTACATGGGCTGTCTCCTACCACCACCATCATTTCATTCTGTCATGGTTATAGAGTGCTCGAAGGCTTTCAAGCCATCTCACATACATGATCCAGTTTGATTCTAGGAACTAACAAGCCTTGGAGTCAGGGTGCACAACTAGGTCTCCTGATCTCAAATTCAATTCACTTTCCACTATATCATATGGTATGTACTCAAAATAGCTTCCCAGCAAAAGAAGATTGATACTGAAAATGTCAAACCAAAATTAGATCAGGGACTGAAGGTGGGTGGGGAGTGGAGGGCATCAGAGAGGGCAGAAGAGGAGAGGGCAATACCAGTGGTTTCCTTAAGGGAGAACCAGATGTCTTGGTGATTGTATACAACCCATGTGATGTTCTAGCTGCCTTGCCTCTGGTCAGTTCAAGTTGCCCCAGTAATCCCCCATGTGATGGTCATGTGGTATATTAGGACTTCCACCTTCAGCCTGACAGCATCCATTGACCATCCTTTGACCACATGTGGTTAAATGCTCACAGTGGTGGCAAACCGGGCATGTGGACACAAAGCATGTGACAGATTTTTTGTACTTTCTCACTGAATAAAAATTTAAAGACTTGGAAAATGGGTTCATTTATTCATCTGGGTAGCCATTAGTATAGCTGCAAGTGAGGAGTGAGGAGCATTATTCTTTCATATAAAAATAGGAACAGGCAGGGAGGCTGTGCAGTTTCCTTAATTAATGAATCTCCATGTTCACCCCTCTCCCTTTCTGGCTCAGAGAGAAAGGAAGATAAAAAAGATACAGCAGATGTCCTCTCTTGGCATAAGCTTTTTGCTCCAGTTTGCTTGGCTTTTTATTGAAATCACCTTTTTTTTTTTTAATGGCTTGAGATATGGATCTCATGATTAAGTGGAAAGCAGATTTCTCTCCTCGATGGGTGAGAACAATGCCAATATGTTACAGAATTAACTCGGTTACACCACTCCATGGATGGTCAGAATTCCTGCAGCTTAGAGGAGATAGCCAAACCTCTCTCGGGCTTTTCAACTGCTCTAGGTAGCTACCTGTAAAACTTGCCTGCCCAGCACTACAGAGATTTACTTGAAAAGGACACAGAAGACATGGCAGGTGGGTTGGAGGTTTGCCAGGTGCTTTGGACTTTCAAAAGCTCTGTAGTAAATCAAAATCTCTGTTGAAAGCATAGCTTCCAGAAGTTCATAGATTTATAGAATTTTTAGAGATGGAAATGGCTTTGTAGGTAATCTAATCTAATCTCATTCGACAATTGAGGATACAAGGAAATGAGCACTGGTCCCAGAATTTAGAAGCCATAAGTTCAAATCCTCCTTCTGATACTTAATATGTGTGTGACCTTGAGCAAGTCCCTCAACTCCCCTTAGCCTTGGTTTTCTCTTCTGTAAGATGAGGAGGATGGACTAGGAGACCCCTGAGAATCTTTCCAGCTCAATATCCATTATCATAGTTATAGAGTGCTTAAAGGTTTTCAAGCCATCACACATACATTGTCCAATTTGATTCTAGGAACAACTAACAAGCCTTAGAGTTGGGGCCCACAGCGAGGTCTCCTGATCTCGAATTCAATTCACTTTCCATGATATCACATGGTATGGACTCAAAACAGCTTCCCAGCGAAAGAGGAATGATATTGAAAATGTCAAACCAAAATTATATCAGGGATTGGAGGTGGGTGGGAAGTGGAGATCAAGAGCATCAGATCATGATCCTATAAAACTTAGAGTAAAGAGGTGAATTGGTTTGATACTGTAGAAATTGCCTTGATTTAATGGGGAAAAATGCAACAAACCTAACTTACTGTCATATCTCGTTTATGCTTATTAGAGAAAGTGAAGCATCCTATCCATGCACTATTCTATGGAAGTCTCTTACAGAATAAAGAGCAAAATCACTTCTCTTGAGGAAGAGATCACTAAAGATTTTTCATCACTCCTCTGCTCCCTATATCTGGTTCACTCTTTTTTTTTCCTTTTCTTTTGAAGACTGAGTCTCCACATCTCATCCAGCCTGGCAATGTAGGAGCTCAATCCCACTGATTAGCATGAGTGCCCGGACTGCTCTGTTCCTTAACTAGGGCTGGTTCACACCTCCTCAGGCAACCTGGCTCCCCTCATTCTAAGGAGTCATAATATTAATGCTGAGCTTAGTGCAGACACCCACTTAGCCTACTATAGTTCAAAACTCCAGAGCTCAAGAATATCTACTGACCTCAATCTGCTAGTAGGAAGTATTACAGATATGCACTCCCATCCTGGACTTGTCCAGTTCACTCCTAAACTACTACAGAGTACATCTTGCTGAAAAGTCCTTTCTAAGACCCTTCCTAGGCATCTAGGTGGTACAGTGAAAAGAGTGCCAGCCCTTGGAGTCAGGAAGACCTGAGTTTGAATCTGGCCTCAGACATTTACTAGCTGTGTGACCCTGGGCAAGTCACTTAATACAGTATGCCTCAGTTTCCTCATCTGTAAAAAGAACTAGAGAAGGAAATGGCAAACCACTCCAGTATCTTTGCTAAGAAAACCCCGAAATAAGGTCACAAAGAGTGCAACATGACTGAAATGATTGAACAACAAGACCCTACCTCATTATAAGAACAATGAAGTAAGAGCCTAATGACAAAAATGTCAATAAATAGTGTTAGAATGTGAATGAGTGAGGAATTCTTCTCAGTTGCCTCCAAAGGAGTCACATAGTAGTCTCCCACCCATGTCCTCACAATGAACAACTACCCAATCATTCCCACTTAGGTTCTAAGGAGCTGCAACCTGTTTCCTAGGAGCTTTTCAAGCAATGTACAAAACATGGAACTTGATGGATGACCCTGGGTCACCACTCCTCTCCCCAACCAAAGTTGGAGGAAGATGCAGAGAGACAACAGCAGGGAATCTTGAAAAGATAAAACTTAAAATCTGAAAGCAAAACAAATGAAAACAAAAATCCCTAACCTCTAGCACAAAAAACCTGATGGGGATAAGAAAGTGTCAAAAAGAAGAAAATCTTGTGTCTTTAAAAAAAAAGGAAAAAGAAAAAAATCACACAAAATCGAAAAAAAAAACCTATAAATAACCATTCAGGTATTAAGCAACAGTCTGTTGAAAAGAAAAAAAAGGGGGGGGGGGGGCTGACTGAGAGCAGGCTGTAACAGATGGATCCATGAGGTAGTTGCTTTCTAGCACTCCAAGAATCAGGAACACTTTCAGAAAAATCAACTCAGCAATCTGGGATGAGGGATTAGAGGAAGGAATAGTATAGGGAAAGGTCTCAGTGATAGCATGTCATCCTAAATTTCATTACCAACTTCTAAAAATATTCTTCTTGAAACTAAGGTCTTGCTTGCTTAATATTTTCTTTTCCATGCTGATTCCCAACCAAACCACCACCTCCACCACCACACACATTCAGGTACACACTCACCCACATGTACACACCCTGGGATGTCTTTCAACAGAAAGCTCCATAAGACAAGTTCCCAAACAGCACTCTGCCTAGGGCCCCTGTCAATTTCTAAAAGGCAAGGATGGACAGCCTTGTTTAAAAAAGATTATTGGGCACTGTGTTATGTCTTCTCGGTATGATTTATGTCATAAGCTGTAAATCAAAAGTACATTTTTTTCCCATTGAATAAAACAATCCCTCTTTTTACTTTCACTCTTTGGGAAACAAGTGTGCATCTGTCTCTCAACAACGCTGTCAGGTATCTCTGTGGGAATGTCTTTGTGTTTCTTCTCTAAAGGCATATGTGCTGTTACGTGAGTCACATTCACGTGGACACACACTCATTCCACATGTGGACTATCACTTGAGCCGGACTTCATCCTTATTAATAATGCCAGTTGACAAGGGTATCATCTATTAGGGCTCCAATGCCAATGCACAAGGTCGAGCCCCTTCCCCATTTTCAGTGGTCAGACTGAATAGTGCTGGTGCTCCATGGGATAGAATCACCACAACCTCCTCCCTAGCTGGGCAGATGGCAGCCACATCTAGGGCCTGAAGGGAGTGTCACCCTCCCCATTTGTATCTGACCTAGATAGTCTGTGAATGAAGTGTTCTTTGGCATGGGTGATATTTGGTGTCTGTGCTTCCCCCTTCGCAATTTACAGAGGTGGTTTATCTTGTAGTTTCAATTGCATCCCATACATTCATTCTTGAATGTTAATACTATACTGCAGCTGTTCAGTGTCCTAACCTGGCTCACTCAGAAGAGGAAAGGACTTCTTTCTCAGTTGTGATGTAATCAGCAGCAATTAGGTCACAGGTGTGAAATGAGGCTCTCTCGCTCTCCGCTCTCTCTCTCTCTTTCTCTCCCTCTCTCTTTTTTTTTTAAAGCACAAAAGAAAAAACACAGAGCAGCTCCAAATTTGGATGGCAGGAAGCCATCCGAAAGGCCAGTTGACTGTCATTTAGGTGGCTGGACCAAGCTCAACTTTTTGTTTCTTTTCTGGTAAAGTTTTTCCCACTGCTCTATCTGACAGGAATGTTGTGAAGATAAATGAGTTTTATAAAGAAAAAAATGATGAGTATTCACTTTTCTAATCTGCAGAAATGATAACTATTAGTAATAAATCACCCGTCTGACCTTATTTCCTGGAGATGCGGGGTGGTGGAGTGAAAGTAACACTAGATTCAGAATCAAAAGACCTGCTTTGAATTCTTGCTCTTCTACATTCTATCTGTATGACCTTGGGCAAAGCTCTCAATTACTGTGGGTCTCAGTTTCCACATCCACAAACTGGGAATAATAATCCCAGGTTTCCCAAAAGTCTCAGTGACAGTTGAAGACTTAATAGTTTAAAAGAGACCTATGAGACTATCGGCAAATTTTTGAACCCCAGTTCTTACCTATAATAAGGGCGTTGGACTAGGTCTTAAGTTAGGACTCAATGATCCTATGAATTAAAGGCTTACACATATACAATGCTTTATGACTTACAACAATGCTTTACGTGCATTATTTCAATGGACTCTCCTAATAACTCTATGGGACATGCTACAAATACAAGGTCCCAAAAGTCTCAGTGCTGATTTAAGTCCTAATAGCTTAATTAATTAAAGCTTTAATAGCATAAGCTAGGGTACAAAGAGGCTAAATGATTTTCCCACTGTCTCACAGGTAGTAAATGGAGAACCTAGATTCAAACCAAGGCCCTCTGGTTCCAAATCCAAGGCCTTTCTCTACTACACTGCCCCAAATCACCATTATCTTTACTATCTATAAAATGGGGAAAAGTTTAGTTGCAATGCTTCCCTCCTTGGGTTGTTCTGGGGGAAAATGAGTTTTATGTCAAATTTCTCATAACCATCCAAGACTATATAGATATGAATGAAGCATCAGTCAAGTGCCTACTATATTCAATCTCAGATACTATGTGACTCTGGGCAAGTCATTCAACACTGTTTGCCTCAGTTTCCTCATCTGTAAAATGAGCCAGAGAAGGAAATAGCAAACACTCCAGGATGTCTGCCAAGAAAACCCCAAATGGGGTCACGGAGAGTTGGGCATGACTGAAATTACTGGGCTACAACATAGAGATCTTAGAGGACCAAATGACTTCCAGATACAAGGTCAAATGACTAAACTAGCTCAGAATCTCTTTATCAAGTTTTTCTTTCCTTAATTTCATTAGCTAATCACCCCTACATGGGTGCTCCCTACTTTTAAAGGTTTCCTAGTTGATATGCTTCTGGTCAATTAATGTGACTGCTCCTATGTGCCATTTCAGAACTCCACCAAACCACCCTACCTGACCTATGTCCTCTGAAAGTTTCTTTTTATTCTCTGGATCCTTACCTCCCATTTGGGGGTCACTAGGAGAGAAAGGGAGAGAGAGAGAGAGAGAGGGAGGGAAAGAGGGAGAGAGAGAGAGAGAGAGAGAGAGAGAGAGAGAGAGAGAGAGAGAGAGAGAGACAGAGAGAGACAGAGAGACAGAGAGAGAGAGAGAGACAGAGAGAGAGAGAGAGAGAGAGAGAGAGAGAGAGAGAGAGAGAGAGAGAGAGGGGGAGAGAGAGAGAGAGAGAGAGAGAGAGAGAGAGAGAGAGAGAGAGAGAGAGAGAGAGAGAGAGATGGATAGATAAATATTTGTTACACACTATGTGCTAAGCACTTTGTGCTAGAGACAGAGGATATAAATAAATAAATGAATGAATGAATGGATAGATAAATAAATAAAAGCAAGAAGTACAATGCATACCCTCAAGGAGCTTACATTCTCCTCATTTCTCCCTGGCTTCAGGCACTCCCCAGAAGCTCATTATTAGGATAATCTCTCATTTTATCAGCCTCAGTACTCCACCTCATCTTTCCCCTCAGCAGCTCTAATTGGAGGGTGGGGCTATGAATTCCAGACCTTCTTTTAAGAACAGAGATCAGCTCAGACTTCTCTTTTCTCACCTGGATGTACTACTTTGGTACTTCTCTGATTGACTTCTCTATGATGTCACTTCCCCTGCTTCCTTTTGGGTGTTGTCTTCCCCCATTAGATTGTAAGCTACTTGAAGGCAGGGACTTTCTTTTTCTATATTTGTATACCCAGCTCTTAGTACAGTGCCTGGCACTTAGCAGGTACAGAATACATATTTATTGACTATTAAGTATATTCTAATGAAGAAAAACAATATAAAAAGGAGGTCTAGAAAGCATAGAGATGGTCAGAAAGTGGGATGAAGGCCTGCTTCCAGGTAAAATAAGAGGAAGGCTCACCTATCAGAGCCCAGGCCTTCCAGGTTCCAAGTGCAATGTTAAAGTGAAGCTTGGGATAATGACCCTTAGAAAATTAGGAACTAGGTTTCCTTCTCTTTTTTTTTTTCCTAAGCTCATTATTTTCTTGGTCATCAATGAGTTAAAGTCCAAATTCACATTGATACCACCTTCCTCTTCCCTTTTATTGAAGGGGAGAGAGTAGAGTACCAATCTCCTCCTAATGCCTTCCTTTATATGAAGAGGGTCATCATAAAATGATGAGGTATAGGGTGAGGGGTGCTCAAGACCCCAAAATAGCAACACACCAGGGCCTGCTGAATGAATTCGACTCAAGTCTTCTCTCAGCCAAAGAAAAGCAAAGTTCACCATATTGGGTAGACTCTTAAGGAGCCTCAGTATCTGTCAGACTTGTATTGGACAAGCAGGCCAGAATCATCGAACACAGAACAAAGTCTGTGCTAGAAAATTCTATGGTGCTCTCACACAGCGCAAGATGGGGTCTTATATACAGAAAGGTTGTGGGAGGAATCTAGGGGTGGTCTAGAGGAGGAGTTTGGGGAGGGTCCTTAGGAGGAGTCAATGAGGTCAGACTCCAGTAAATGAGTGATTAAGAGTGGGAAGTTGCTGGAGGCTACCTGGAATAGACAGACAATGGTGGGCTAGGCCAGTTCTGGGGTGGAACAGATTTGAATATAGACATTTTGGGGAGATCTAGGGTGGGAAATTGCTGGACAAAGGAGGGATAAAGATTTGGGAGCCACAATGAAAGGCCTATGGCCTCAGGCAAATGCCTTATGTGGGAAGTTTCAAGGAGGGCTCAAGGGGGTTCCCAGAGCCTGTACACCATCATATTGAGGGCAGAAACTGGACTTTTGGGGGCTTGCTCGACTCTGCTTCTGCTGCTTTGCTTGGTTTCAACTTCATGGAACAAAATGCCCTGTACTAAGGTACCTTCTGCTGTCATTCCTTCCCACCCTTACTCCCCATTTTCCTGCCTCCTTTTGTGTGTTGCCTTCCTCTATGATTGTAAGCTTTTTGAGGCCAAAGATTGTCTTTCTTTCTATTAATTGTACCTCCAACACTTAGCACAGTGCCTGGTACATAAGAGGCAGTGTGAGGAATGATTCATTCAGACTCCTACTCTATTCCAATCAGTATTAATCAGTTTGATATTTACATAAGGCATAAAGGGATAATTAGATAAGATAGGTTCTTATAGTAGACCTTTATAGTGAGCCTCAGACTTTTAGGTATCATTCATTACTTGTTTACCAGTTATGGAGGTCACTTGTTCAACCACAAGAATGCTGACAAAGATATCTCCATCCTGTTTTGCTCAGATTCCAAGTCCAAGCCTAGCATGGTTAAAATGCCTTGATTCTTTGGAAAGTCCCCCAAGCTTATTTTTGTACCTCCAGACCTCTCTTGCCCGACATGAGCAGGTGACACCATCTTATGACCACTTCATCAGCAGGGATGTCCCACGCTTTGCCCAACCCTTGACTCCCGTGCTGATAGGGCATTTTTGTCCCTCAAGAGCAAGGCCTATCGACCAGTGAGATTCTGTGTTTTACCATGCTTCTTTGGCATATTTGTGCATCAAACCCTATAAAAACAAAGTCCTGGAAACCAGGGGCATCTCAGATCATGAGGAAGATCTGAGGTCCATTTAATTGGGGGGGGGGGGGAGCCATGGACCTTTTAATAAAATGCTGTTGACTTGGAGCTCTGCCTCAGTGGTTTTTCTTGCAGATTAGACCATTTTGGACCTCACGGTACTTAATAAATGTTTATCAGACTAGATATTAAATCATTTTTCTGTTCTGCAGAAATGAGTAGGTTAAGATGCAATCCACAAAAACTGAAGTGTATTTTATTTCTTCAAATACTTTAAACTCCGTATTCAGGTGGATCTGTGAACACATCAACTTGGATGTTCCCTTCAAAGATAAAGACAGAAATTCATCCATTTCTGCCCATTTTTTATGATTCTTATCAATGTCTTCCCATTTGTTTGTCACAGGGGTCCACCCAACATGCAAGGATAGAGAGTTGAATGCTACAAAATTCTACCTGTTATCCTTTGACCTCCCACATGACCAGTCCAGCCTTTTTTTACTTTCATGCATTTTCCTCATGACCCTTTCCAGAGCATCCAGAATACCTCACCATTCAGAGGGAATTCCTCTTCAGCTAAGACTCTGTGAGAAGGCTCATCCATTACCATGCTTTACATCTTGCCTGATGTTTATAATCAGAAAGTTGTTGAATATGCTTATTTCTCTTATTATATCTTTCAAATAATAAATTATGCTGATGTATATGTAAGGGGTGTGCACCCCTAGCTCCCCCATTATTAAAGAAGACCTAGATATCTATATTGAATCAATCTAAGTGCCCTCACTTAGAGCTGGGAGAAACAAAGGGAACTTAAGTACTCCACAAGGATGCTGACCCTTGGGCAACAGCAGAGAGTAACACAATGGAATTTCATCGGGATTCCACAAAGGAAGAAATGGATATCTAGTAGCCAGAAGTTGTGAGTTATGTCTTTCCTATATGTGTTCATTAAATATGAGCCCACTTTACCCACACACCTTATGTATAATTAAGGAAGAACAGTCCCAGAATTTGGGGGAAATTATTTTTGTGCCAACCATGCCTACTATAATGTCTTAGTAGATATCCCCTTTCTAAAACCTAATTAAGTCTGGTTCATAACTAATAGGAAATACAATGAATGGCAGCTCATGAGTGATAGCAATAGAAATCCTATCCCCTTTGGAGTATCGGTTAAACCAGGAAGGAAGAAGTGATCATTTCCCCCTGGGGACATAACCTGTAGTGAAGAGTGCTGTGTATACATGGAAGTTACCTTGTTAGAAAAGAGTCTTCAAGGCAGTACTTTGCTATACTAAATGAAAATGATTTTTCATAAACACCAAATAACAAGTAGAGTGAGATCTTATATTCTCCACATCTTTCAATCAATTGAGAAATTGTAAAGATGTGGTACATCATAAACATCACTTTGGAAAGCCTTCTTAGTCCTTTCTAACGCCCTCATCAAGGATACCCTTGATTTATGTGTAGATGAATCTCATAGAGTGTGTGTGGATGGGAAATAATTACAGTTTGGAGCTCTCCATGTTCAATGCCTAAGGATTTTTTTCTCCAAGAAACTGGTCATAAATAAGTGAAAGAAAAAGCATTTATTAAGGATGTACTCTGTGCCACGGGGCAGCTAGGTGATACAGTGGATAGACTGTATTCCAGTCTGGACCTAGAATTAGGAAGACCTGAGTTCAAATCCAACCTCAGAAACTTACTAGCTCTTTGACCTTGAACAAGTCACTTAACCCTGTTTGCTCAGTTTCCTCATCTATAAAATGAACTGGAGAAGGTAATGGCAAACCAGTCCAACATCTTTGCCAAGAAAATCCCAAATGGGATTGCAGAGTCAGTCACAACTGAAAGGACTGAACAACACATTTTCCAAACATTGTACCAAGCTAGGGATTGAGATGAAAAACAAAAACAGCCCCTTCCCTCTAGAAGCTTATGTTCTAATTGGGAGAAATGACCAGGGAGGGGCGCTTTGGTTCAGAAAATTACAATGAATGAATAAAAATAATGGAAAAAAATGTTACTAAGGTCTTCCACTGTGCTAAGCCCCTGGGGGGACAAATTTTTTAATAGTAAGATAGTACCTCATCTCAAGGATGGTTACTGAGGCCTCAGGGGAATAGTCCCTGTTTAACGGAATAGTTGATTTGATCTAGGTTCTTCCATTGGAGAACTGGATGGAAGAGGGAAAACAGATGAAAAATATATTTACATTTACCATCCACACTGGTAAAGAGGCTCTGGGGGAGATAACTGGAGAGAAGGGAATAAAGTAAAATGCGACTAGGTCTTTCCTGAAATAGTGGTCTGGAAAGGGCAGTCCATTTAGGAGAGTGGGGATTTCAAGGCAGAAATTCTTCTAGGACATGGTCTTTGGTTTCTGATATAGGTAATGAGGCAGTTGCAAGGAAGGTGTGGAGGATATAAAGACTTGAGGCCTTTAGATACCAGTAATAAGAGGCCAAATGGTCTGACAGTACAGCTAGTGGAAATCTAGAGACATGGAAAATCTCTGAGTGCCATCAGTCATTGGACAAGTGGTCTACAAAACAACCTGAACTTTTATGAACAATCTGATCTTTTTACCCCTGAAATCTAGACTTACCCCCAAACTTATTTTAATTCTCACTGTTGAGGTTTAGAGGTGAGACCCCAAAATAGCAACAACTGGGTCCTGCCCAAATGAATTTGACCCAAATTCTTTCAGCCAAAGATCTTATTAAAGATCAACCATACTGGCCAGACTCTTAAGGAATCTGAACATTGGTAACCCTAAGGTAAGCAGGCCAGATTGAATCTGAGCACTTTCATGGAAAGAAGATGGATCTTATAAACAGAACAACTGTTGGTGGGGGAGGGGGAGAAGATGCCAGAGTAGGTCAGAAAATTCCAAGTTCTCAAGATTTTCCCCCAAAAAAGGGTTAAAATAGCACCTTGGGGTGAAAAAAAAAGTGTGGGTGGAGATAAATAAGAACAGGGGCATAATTGGGGAGGGACCCCCTAGGACAATTAGAGAAAATAAGAAAAATCCCAAGATAAGGTTTGGTCCCTGTGAAGAGTAAAAACCTCCAGGCTATCATTTTAACAACAAGAGGCAAGTCCTGGGGTTAGTTGGTTTGAGAGGCTGCCTCTGCCCCAGCTACCAGAACTTTTACCCCCGGGGTAGTGAAGGGAGCTGGACTTTCAGCCTATGAAGATTGAGGGAACCTCTGCTGATAAGGAACTGCAGACCCAGTCATGCTGCAAAGAGCATGGAGGTGAGCAGGAACCAGCCCATGCCCAGTGAATGCAGAAGCAGTGGGGCAGAAAGCCCCTGGCTGTGGGCACTTAAAGGAGGTTAGAGGTTTGGCTTTGATTTCAGGCTAGAGGGGAAAACTGAAGATTTGGGGCAAGAGGCACCATTTCCCACACCCCAGGCTAGAGGTGATTGCAAAAATTGCCCAGGAAAAGGAGAAAGAATATAGCCATAGAAAGCTATTATGGGAATAGAGATGACAGGGGTTCATCTTCAGAAGAGGATATGAAGTAAACAAACCCCCAAAGAGTAACATAAAATGGACACCTGCCCAAAAAGAATTCATAGAAGATCTTTAAAGATTTTAAAAATCAAATGACAGAGATGGAAGAAAAACTTTTTTTTTAAATCCGAGAAAAACAAGAAGGGTATGAAAGGAAAGTCAACCAATTAGAAAAGATTGAGATCCAGAATCTTAAGGAAAAAAATGACACCCTGAAAATTAGAATTGGGCAAAGTGAAGCCAGTGAAACTATTAAAGATTAGGAAATTATTAAACAAAATATGAATAATGAAAAAATAGAAGAGATAGTGAAACATCTTATAAGAAAAATAACAGATCTGAAGAACAGATCAAGAAGAGAAATGGATTTAAGAGGGAATAATACATATATATTTAGAAGAGTATAAAAGTCTTCTAAATTCAGAAGAAATAAAAAGGTAAAGGCATAGAGAGTGGGGAGAGGACAAGTGAGGGATCTTTAGAGGGGAGGGTGAGGGAATAGATAAAATGGGGTATAGAAGAGTCTTTAGATTTATGGGAATGGAAAGATAGGGGAGGGATCCTTGGAGAGAGGTAGGTGGGTAAAAGTAAAGTAGAGGAGGCAAGAGGGATAGGAAACAAGAGATATAATCATATATAAAAAACAAAGATCAGGAGTAGATTTGGGAAAGTATATGTCTACATATGTATGCATATGTGTATATATGTATGTACATATCTATAGTTATGGAGAAACATCTAAATTTTATTGTTGCCTTCTGGGGGGTTTGTGGGGGGGGGGTACGTATATATGTATAGCTATAGAGAAACATATCTAAACTTCATTGTGGCCTGGAGGAGTGGGGGGTTGAGGGGAGGGGAAAAAAAGAACAAAGTGAAAAAGTGCACAGCAAAGAACAAAAGAAAACTCACAAGGAAGAAAAGAAAAGATGGGACAATTCTCAACACAATGAGTATTATTTATCATATAGCCTTTCTTGAAATGAAAATTTGTTACATGTTTTGAATCCTCTCTTATGTTCTGCCATGCACAAGGCATGCTTTTTTTTTCTTTCTAATTTTGTATTTAAGTTTATGATATGTTTTTGTTTCTTTTCTCTATTCTGTATTTGTGTTCTGGTGTTTGAGTCTAAAATAAAATTTTGAGGAAAAAAAGACTGTGGGAGGGATCTAAGAGTGGCCAAGTAGTCTGGGGTGACTGGAGAAGGGGTCTAGGGAGGATCTCGATGGGAATGGCTAGTAGGCTGGGGGTGAATGTGGTCTAAATAGGATCAAGGGTGGGAAATAACTGGAGGTGATCTGGAAGTCCTTACCTGGGCTAGGTTAGGGGTAACAGAGAATTGGGGCAAAGAGGTAATGAAAGGCCAGTTGAGAGTATTATAGCAGGTCAATGCCATATCAAATGGGGAAATTCAAGGAAAGTTCAAGAGGATTTCCAGAACCTGTATCCTGTCATCACCATTCAGGACCCAAATTGGTCTTTTTCAAGCTCTATTTCATTCACTTAACCTACTATTCGACACTTACTTTGGTAGCATAAGGTTTTCTCATAGGCAGAAGATTTATTCTGTAATTGTTGAAAAATGATTTTTCTTCATTCCCAGCTTAAATTTGTTATTTTGACATTTTCCTCCACAGTGATTTTGCTTGCCTACTTGGATATTTTCTTTTCTGTTCCCCTGCCACCACCCGCTCCTCCCAGTTCCCAGTTTTGAGTTGCCTGCTACACCGTGACTTATAAATGCTATACCAGGATTGGCTCCCCAACAGCCCCAAAGTTCTTTCATTGAATTCAGACATACATCTGAGGAGTTGAACAATAGTGCCAGGACCTTCCAAGTATGTGTAGTGTTCCTTAATAATAGCACACCATCTGCACAATCTAGAGGAGTATTTTTAAATACCGAAAATAGATCATGAGTGGTTCACAATGCCATAAAGTGTTGTTTAAAATTGCTGTATGTACTAAACAGAGTTCTCAGTTTAAACGAAGCTCCAGATTGGAGAGTTTTTTGTCTCTTTGATTGAGTTTAATGCCAATATTTTAAGGGGCCTTCAGGCCTAAAATACTATACAATCTGATAGCTCTGGGCATGAATCATGGTAGATTGACCTCGAGTTTTTATCTTTATAACAAAAATAAAATGGAACTTCTACGTGATATGCAGTTAAATAATCACATACACAGATCATCTATTAGAATATGAGTTCCAGGGATGGGGAAGCTGAGGCCTCAAAGCCACATGTGACCCTTTAGGTCCTCAGGCCTCAGCCCTTTGACTGAATCTGAACTTCACAGAATAAATCCACTTAATGAAAGGATTTGTTTTGAATGAAACATTTTGACTCAGTCAAAAGGCTATACTTGAGAACTTAGAAGGTCACATGTGACCTTAAGGCCTCAGGATCCCCACCCCTGCACTGAATTAAACAGGAGGAGGGCAGGTCAGGTGGCCTTTAGGAAACTGCAAAGTTCTTGTCATGATTCTAAGCAGTTCTTTGAAGCAAAGACCTGTCTTTTAAACACCAATATTCTTCTAAGGGCTTCGGATGACTGTGAGTTAAATGAACACAAAAGTCTCCAAAACAACTAAGTTAAATATCATCCAAAGGTCAGTGGAGAGATACATGTGGGTGTGAGCAGGCTGCAACTCATTACCAAGAAGGAATTACAAAGAAGAATCTGGAAAGGATGTCATCAAAGAAATGTATTGCTGGAGGGAGCTGGGGAGAAAGACCAGTCATGTAGCAATAGCCAATCCCCATGTTCCATTCATTCCTCATAATGTCAAAGAGGGGTGAACCTCTGGGACAAACTTATAGATCATGAAACCCAAGACAGGAAGATTTTGACGGCCTATGATTAACATCATTGAAAGGAATCCCTATGTTGAGATCACAGATCCATTGGAGTTTTGGACTACAAACAAGGTCTGGGTGAATAGAACATTCTCCTGACCCCCATGCCCCACCCCGCACATGACACACACATTTTCAACTGAGCTTTTCTCCAAATCTATTCCTGGAATGACTTTCTTAATTCCCATCTCAAGTCTTCCCACAATATTCAAGTATATTGATGTGGCATCTAGAGATACCACCCCCCAAATCACAAAGTGGGTACCCAGACAAGGCTACCACAGACTGTACTGGTCATTATCATCTATGAAAGGTCATATTAAGAAAAGTCCCAGTAAAATATTTCTTCCATAAATCTGGGGCACATTCTCCCACAAAGACATCGACTGTCAATGGGAAATGTAAATATAAATAGGGAACATTCATGGAGAGCCACAAATATAGGGAACAATATGTCCAGGGCAAACATAGAAGTTAGAAACTCCTAGATCCATTACTGCAAAGTTTCTGATGTCTCCTGGTGATATTAAGACACTACTTCTACCTAGGCTACTCCTTGAATAGTTTGCTGGATTCTGATTCATTAAATGCATTGTCTCTGCTGACCATGGTCAAGCATGATTCCAATGTGCTAGTGTTTGTGAAGCTTTTCTACGTTTTGTTATAGCCCTTAGCTAAGGCACTATCTCTTCCTCATGGGAAAAGTGAGCCGGAGTCCTTTTAGTTTAAATCCTTTTAACTTTCCATAACTTTTTGGAAAAGCAGCAGCCCTTCCATTCCCTCATAGATCCAGCAAAAGTTATCTCTAAAGAGGAATAAGCCTTCTCTACATTCGCTTTTCACAAGGAATTGTCTATCTTATTCCCTTTAAAGCTGTGTCTAGAAACCCTTTCATATCCAGCAGATTCTTTGCCCCATGTGCCAAACTCTTTAAGTAGCAGAGATATTCCCAGGTAGTTGGGAGTGCCCTTAGTCCTAGTGGTCAATGAACTTGGATCTCTCTGCTTCACAACAGTTTAAGGTAGGCATTCCCCATGCCTCTGCTTTTGTTTCTGATGGCTAAAATACACCTAGTTAGCGTTCATTCTAGAGGCTAACATGCTGCCAAGGCCCCTGGGGTTCAGGGTTTCCCAGTTTCTCAATTCTAAACCCCCACCTTCTTTTTTGTTGAATCATTTGAGTCATGTCCAACTTTTTGTGACACCATTTGGGGTTTTCTTGGCAAAGGTAACAGAGTGGCTTGGCATTTCCTTCCCCAGCTCATTTGACAGATGAGGAAACTGAGGCAAAAAGGGTAAAATGATTTGCCCAGGGTCACATAGCTAGTAAGTGTCTGAGGTCAGATTTGAACTCACATGTCTGGCACTCTATCTATTGTGCCACCTAGTGCCCCTCTAAAATTCCTGCCTCCCTCTAATACTAGATGGAAAGTGGGAGATGGGGCACAGAGACAAAACCAAGCTCAGGAAGCAAGGTTTTTTTATACTTCCTTCCCACAGTCACATTCCAGAATTCATTAAGTAATTGTGATCAGCAATTGTTTAATGCCTTTTCAGGCTTTCAGCTCCCTTATATGAAAATTTCATTTCCTATTTCCTCTAGTAACCAGAGGGTAGGTAATGATTCCCCCACCAAAATAACATTCTTATAACTACATATTAGAGGATTAGATAGGAAAGGCAACAGGGTGTAATGGAAAGTATATTGAATTCAGAGTCAGAATACCTGGTTCCTCAGAGATCACACTGCTAAGAATATACTTCAAGGAGGTCAAAGACAAAAGAAATGTCCCATATACACCAAAATACTCATAGCAGCACATTTTGCAGGAGCAAAGACCTAGAAACAGAGTAGATGTCAATCAAGTGGGAAAGAGCTAAACAATTTGTAGTTCCTGAATGTATTGGAACATACTGCATTGTAAGAAATTACAAATGTGATGAAATCAGAGAGGCAGGGGAAACGTAATATGGCCTAAAGACTAGTAAAGAGGCAAAATCAGGAAAACAAGATACACAGTAGCTACAACAATGGAAATGGAAATAATTTTTTAAAATGAAACCAAACACCATGTAATTTTAATGACCAATCTTGGAGACAAGGTAAGAACCTCCTTTTCCTCTTTGCAGAGGTAGAAGACTATGGGTGTAAAATATTGTATATACTGTCAGATATGGTTACATATTGGTTCATTTTACTGAATTGCTTTTTTAGTCTTCTTTCCTTTAAAATTTTTGTCACAGATGATGACTCCCTTGTGGGGGGTTGTGGGAAGGAGAAGAGTCATTGGGCTAAAGGTGATATAAAAAGAAAGCTATCAATAAGCAATAAAAAATAAAAGACTTGAATCCTACCACTTCTTAATTTTGTGATTTGGGACAATGTAAGATATTATGGTATCTTGTTTTGCTCCCACAAAAGTTATTGGGAAATAATCAATAGCTGTGGGGAAGTTTGCTTATCTTATTTATTAAGACAATGGCCATCCTGGAACCAAGGGGAACTAGACAGGTGGGGGAGTGACAAACAGCTTGGACCCTAGAGGTTATACCCTAGTCACAAGTATCCTCACTACCATGCTTATGTAATCTGCATAAAGAGGGAATGCAGGGAAATAAACTGAAGAATCTGAGGAATTTGAACTAACCCTAACTGTAACAGGAAGGACAGACCTGTATAACCTCACTCCTGCTTCTGTATCATGGTGGGTATTCCTAGTAAGTACCACACCCACTTCCTCTCAAGAAGTGCAATAAATGCCTTCCTCAGTTTCTGAGTTCTTTCAGTGAGAAGGGGTTTGCCCTGTTAAGGGGGCATATCATGTGAATCATCCTATGGGCACACTACCAGGGAAGCAGTGGACAGTGGAAGCTCATCTGAGCTAACTCACTGACCCTGCCTGGGAAGTCCTGTAATTCCCATAAGCATATTTCTCACGGGCAACTATTACCTTTCTTTCAACCTTACCTTTCTCAGCCCCAAGTTCCTTATATGCACTGGTGCACTGAGGCCAGCTCATGACTTGAAAGTGCCAGCATTTAAATTTTCAGTGCAAGCTTTTACATCTCACAAATTGACAAAAGTAACAAATCAAGGCTTGATTTTTTTTTTCAAATTCAATCCAATAAATATTTACTAAGCACTTACTATATGCCAGGCAGGGCAACTAACTGGTACCATGAGTTGAATACTGAGTTAAATAGTCTCATATTCCTGAGTTCCAATCTGGCCTCATTTACTTACCAGCTGTGTGACTATGGGCAAGTTTCTTAACCCTGATTGCCTCCCTCCCAACCTATAAATAAATGAAAAAAGAATTCGTATAGTATACATGGATTTCCCCCAAGATATTGAAAGCACTGGAGTATAGGTTGAGTACATTCACTAGATCTTCTGTACAAGATGTACAGAAAAACCTAGGCAAGAATAACAGAAAGGTACGAAGAGGTGAGAAGTACCCACATGGAAGTACCCACAACACCAAGATCATAGGTCCAACTAAGTTTGGAAGTATCTTCATTCATTGATGGATCTGGTAATGTCATTGAGGTAGGGAACTCCTAATAAAGAAACTCCAATGTCCAGTTCTAATAAACACCTTCTCTGCAACCCACAGTCTTAAAGAATTCCCTAGGGAATTGAGAGATTAAGTTAGTTGGACAGATTCACACAGCTCATACAGTTCTAGTAAAAGGGATGTGAATCCAGGTCTCCCTAATTCCTAGGCCAATTCTCTATCCACTATGCTATACTGCTTCTTCTTTTTATTTATCATTCCACCCTAGCAGCTAAGTGGCACAGTGGATAGGGCACAGGGTCTTCTGAAATCAGGAAGACTCATCTTCATGAGTTCAAATTCAGCCTCAGATACTTACTAGGTGTGTGACCCTGGGCAAGTCACTTAACCCTGTTTGCCTCAGTTTCTGTAAAATGAGCTGGAGAAGGAAATGGCAAACTACTCAAGTATCTTTGATAAGAAAATGTCAAATGAGGTCCCAAAGAGTTGGACATGAGTGAAAAATGTCTTAACAACAAATACGCCTTTGTTTTGAAACACCACTCATTTCCAATATACCTCTCTTCTCTCCCCACCCTCACCTTTTTTCTAGATGAAAACAGGTGGTTATTTTCACGCCCACACCCTTCTCCCTTCACTCAACCTCTGGGTACACTAAATTGAAAGAACCTTCCTAGATAATGAGTTGCTAAAGAAAAGGGTGTCAGTCTCCTTGGTCTGTTCAGTTTTGGATGCCACGTTTTGAGGAAGGACATTGACAAGCTAACATGTGTCCCCAGAAAAGGGCAATGAAGATTGTGAAGGGATTTGAGACTTGACATATTAAGACCAGTTGAAGGAACTGAGAATGTTTAGATTAGAGAGGAATTAAGAGAACACTACAGCTGAGTTAAAATATTTGAAGGGCTGTCCTGAAGAGAAGCATTTAGATTTATTCTCATTAGCCCCAGGAGACAGAACTAGGAAATGTGAGTGGAAGGTACAGAGAGGCAGGTTTTTTCTGGGTGGAAGGAGAAAGTTCCTAACAATTAGAATGGTTCAAAAGTAGGATGATCTCTCTCAGAAAGTAGGGGGAGTCTTCTCATGAGATAGCTTCAGGTGAACTTTAGGTGATCAGTCCTTTTTTTTTTTAGGTGATCAGTCTTTGAATGTTGTAGATGTGAGTCTACAGACAGGCAGGGGTTGGATTAAGGATGATGACCTCTAAGATTCAGAGATTGTGACTCCGGACTCAAGTTAAATCCTGATTTAACTCTGACATCTTCAGAGGCAAAACCTTGTACCTGTAAGCTGCTTAAGTCTTTGAGTGATTAACTAAGCAGCTGGAAGTAACAGATTCAACAGCTCTGAAGGTTGTCCACAGTCTTTATCATTTTGTTGGCTATTTAAAAATACATACTATTTATAAGGCCATATTTAAATATTGTCCTAATAACATTTTCCCAATATGTATTTTTAAATTAGCTTTATTGACACCTTCTGTTTTTTTCTCACAGTCATTTCCAGATATAGTTTCTCTGCCATCACCACCACACTCATATACAATTAACCCCTTCCTTTAATCAAAAGAAAATAGTTAAGAAAACCAAGTCACAGTGACAGTCTAACAGTATATAAAATATAACCTCCAGCTCCCTACTAAAAGGTAAGCTCTTCTAATATAACTATGAAGGAATATTTTTATGCACATTCACTAACCAAACAGATCAATTCTAATAAAATGTTTTGTTGATATGCTTACTCTTTAGTCTTTGGAGCCCTAGAGAACAAAGTAATACATTTGCACATAATGATATTTTCTTATATTTAAAAAAATATTCATGACTGTCATTAGTACATGCCATAGCATTTCATCTCCCATAGTATAAGGACTGTGTTAATTTTGTTTTGTGATGAGCCCAACACTGTGTACAGATTAGCAGTTAAAATAGCATTGAGTTCAAGTTGGCTTTTTGTGAATTTTTAAGAATCTCCATGCCAATTTTCAATAAAAAGCTTACTCTTAGAACTTGTCATTTTTTCTGTAAACCCTGAAACCTGATGACCAATATTCATACAAAACTTCCTTAGACTATAAAATTTTGGGTTTCCTCAAAGTCAATCAAACAACAAACATTTATTAAACACTATATTCCAGTACCGTGCTAAATGCTGAGGATGCACGGATAGGCAAAAGCATGGTCCTTGCTCTTAAGGAGCTCATGCTCTATTGGGAGAGACAACATGCAACTATGTCCATGTAAGATTGCATACATGTATGTGTGTATGAATAGTTATACATATGTGTAGGTATAAGTAAGCATGTATGTGTGTATGTATGAGTATTTATACATATATATGTGGTAAACAGGAGGTGGGAGATGATCCTGATTGGGTACAGACTCTGGGAAACCCCTTGAACTCTTCCCACTAGATGAGGCATTTGCCTGAGGCCATAAGCCTTTCCTTGTAGCTAGGCCCAAATGTCTGTTACTCTTAACCTAGCCTAGCCCTCCATTGTCCAGCTACTTCCCTTGATCCTCCCAAAATATCTATGCCCAAATCTGTTACTCTTAAACTACCCTAGCCTTCCATTGCCTGTCATCTCCAGGTAGACATTGGCTATTTCCCACACTTAATCTCTTATTGGAGTCTGACCTCAGTTCCTAATATCCTCCTTAGACTCCTCCTCAAGACCCTCCCCAAACTCCTCCCCTAGACCACCCCTAGATCCCTCCCACAATCTTTCTGCATATGAACTCCATATTGCCTCCATGAGGTAGCCAAGAATTCAATTTAGTGCAGACTCATTCTGTGTCAGATTATTCTGGCCAGCTTGTCAATACAAGCTTCACATTCACTTAGGTTCCTTAAGCGTCTACCCATTAAGGTGAATCTTTAAT
The DNA here is from genome assembly GCF_028583685.1 of Petaurus breviceps papuanus. NCBI lineage: Eukaryota > Metazoa > Chordata > Mammalia > Diprotodontia > Petauridae > Petaurus > Petaurus breviceps. The sequence goes on from NW_027187349.1 coordinate 12,744,924, forward strand.
AAACTTCGCTTTATTTTGGCTGAGTGAAGACTTGAGTCTAATTCATTCAGCGGGATCCGGCATATTGATATTTTGGGGTCTCAAACACCCCTAATCTAAACCTTAAACCTCAACAATCTCAGAGAAGAGGAGAGATTTTAGTCCAGTTTTGAAGGAAGCTAGAAAAGCCAAGGTGAGGAGGGCAAGCATTCTAGACATTGAGGGCAGCTAGTGAAAAGGCCCAGAAATGGGAGATGAAGGATTATTCTGTTCAAGGAACAACAAAGAGGCAAGTATCTCTGAATTACAGAGTAAATCAAGGGGAGAAAAGTGTAAGAAGATTGGAAAGGTAGGAAGGGGTCAGGTTGTGAAGGTTTAAAAGTCAAACAGATGATTTTATATTTAATCCAAGAGTCAAGAGGAAGCCATTTGGGCTTAAAGAACAGGGGGGTGATATGGTCAGACTTGTACTTTACGGAAATCACTTGGACAGCTGAGTAAAGGAAGGACTGGAGTGAGGAGAGACTTGGGAATCACAACTCATCTCTATGACCTCACAGATTATCTCAAAAAGCAGCTATGACCAAAAAGTCCCTCTGAACAGAACCAGACTAGGGCTCACAAAACACACGTATATATAATGCAACACTGGGCCCATACCCAAAGCCCTGCCAACTTGGCATGGAACACTGGCAAAGTCTTTAAGAAACCAAGGTCATCTCTACTCTTCAATGAGATATCAGATATTTGCCAAATAAATTTGGCTGATAGTTGGTTCTCTTTAGTTATGAGAGCTGGTGTTGTGCCAAAAATTAGAAAGTGAGGCCCAGGAATAAATTTAATGTGGATTTATTCAAGTGCATGACTCTCCAAAGTGTAGACTCGAATTGGACAGCCCCCAGCAGGGGCAGAGCCAGAGTATTTAAAGATAAAAACTACAAAGTAATGGTATGATCTGTGCAAAAGCAGGAATTTACAGAAACAGATAAAAGCAATTGATTAATACTCAGTTTAGGACCTTATATGGAATATGGTTAAGTTTCAATTTCCTAGAACAGGGTGGGTGACTATGCCTTGGGCAGCAATGTTTCCCATGGGCGGGCTTTTCTATGGTGGGACCTTACTTCCATGAAGATGGGAGCACAAGATGGAGGGGACTGAGACAAGATGGAGGGTAAATTGGGATAGGGTATGACACTTGGTCATGTCCCTTACCTTTCTGAGCCTCAGTTTTCTCATCTGTAAAATAAGAGGGTTAGACTCTTAATGTTCCTTCTAGCTATGGATCTTGATCATATTGATGAGATATGGGCTCTGGGAGCCCCCTCAAGCTCTCCTTGAGTCCTTGAGGTACAGGCTCTGGGAACCTCCCTTGGACTCTTGATTAAATCATCCCATTTAATGAGGCAAGTCTGTTATTAGACTTCCCACCCTTGAACTGGCCTAGCCTACCATTGTTTATGGTCTCCTGGTGGCTTCCCATCCTTAATCACTCATTGACCTCATTAACTCACCTGAAGATCCTCCCCAAACTCCTCCTCTAGACCACCCCTAGATTCCTCCCTGCACCCTTTCTGTATATAAGACCCATCTTGCCTCCATGAAGAGAGAAGCCTGAGAATTTTCTAGCTCTGTGTGAGATGATTCTGGCCCACTTTTGTCCAATACAAACCTTACAGATACTGAGGCTCCTTAAGAGTATACCCATTATGGCAAATTTTTAATAAACTTTGTTTTTCTTTGGCTGAGAGAATATTTTAGTCAAATTCATTTGGCAGGACCCAGCGTGTTGGTATTTTGGGATTTTGTGCACCCCTAACCCATATATCATATATATCAATATAGTCTCATCATATTACTTTTACATTTCTCTTGTTTATCCTACTAGACAGTAAATTCCTTGAGGCCTCTTGTCTAAACTCACAGCACCTAGTGTAAGTGCCTCACCCAGAATAGTCTCTCAATAAATTTGCAATGAATAAACCACAGCAAAAGCACTCATTCTCAGTAATCATCAAGCAAGTAACAGAGGTTTGGGACCTTTATAGAACTGATTCTCTGTATCTCTTTGGGCAGACATCCATTCTGAAGTTGTTGGCAGCTCTCCCCTCTTCAACAATGTCCATCTGGCCCAAGTGGGAGCATCTGTTCTAGCTGAAGGCCAAACATTTCACTAAAATATAAATGGCCCTACAGCTCCTATCAAAATTCTCCATCTTTTCTTGAACTATAGTGAGAGTGGCCTTACTTTTTTGCCTGAAGAGGCCCTTGGTGAAAAGTGCTCTTCTGCCCACCAAAGCAACGACTGATTAAAATTGAAAGAGAAGAATCACAGAAGACTGTACAAAATAACTAATAATAAGATGTAGTAGTATGGTACAAAGAGGTCAGTCCTCTTCTTACTACTTTTTCCTACAAAGAAAGGAGGGGAGTCAAGAGTTCTTTATTTCTACCTCTTAGACTCTTAGAACAGGTTTAGAGGTAGTCTATCTGATTAATTTTATACACATTTGTAACCTGTTCCTCCCTTTGACCTCCCAAACTGAACACTAACCAAAATAAATCCCTCATCTCATAAACATTCAGAGATAAGCAAAACAAACTCCCACACAGACCGTGCCTAAATATATGTTTCTCTCTGCATTTTAAATTTATTACCATTAGGTGATTAGAAGTAGGTAAGAGACTGTATTTCATCTTCCATCTTTTGATTTATCTTTGCATTGATTAGAGTTCTGAAATCTTTCAAAGTTTTTTTCTTTCTAATGTTGTTATCACTGTAAAATTATCTCCTAGGTCTGTTCACTTTGCTCTGCATCAGTTCATAGAGATCTTCCCAGTTTCTTCCCCAAACCGTCCATCTTGTTGTTTCTTATGGAACAATAATATTCCACTACATTCCTATGACATAATTTGTTTAACCATTCCCCAAGATGATACCTTCTCCCTTAATTTCAGTTTCCTGGCTACCAACAAAAGAACTGCTGAATATCTGTGTATATATGTCCTTTTATTCTTTGCTCTCTTTGGAGTGTGGGAAGTAGGACTTTCTCCTTTAGTCTCTCCTAGCTCTCTCCCCTTTGGATAAAAAGGGAAGAGTTTACCCTCCAGAAATATCACATGTTTTCAGAAGTACTGTGACTCCAACCAGCTCATTCTTCTAGAGGAAATCTAAGAGAACTCCAAGATCAGGTTTTGGGATTCTTCATAGGATCATTCATAAAATGAAACTAAGGATTCAATAACCCTCAGAAAAGTCCTTTCACCTCTCAAGCCAGAATTGAAAGTTCATAACTAGCAAGGAGAGTGAAACCCCTTCAAGTCCCATACTCTAATTGTATTTAAGATGATAATCAGCAAGAAAGTGGAAAATGAAATCTTTTTAACTAAATGAATCAAAGCTTAACAAAAAACAAAATTAAAACAATAAAAATATTGGCCTAAATAAATGAGAGGAAGAAGGGAGGAGAAAGAAGATGCCTACTGAGGTTCTTGGGCCAAAGAGAGAAGTCCATATCCACGAAGGTTTTTCTTCCGACCAGGAGCTGCCTTCTCATCCAGCTGCAGTGAACAATGACACTGGCAGTCTTAGGGGTGTTGTGCCAAAAGTAGCGAAACAAGAGACCCCGAGAGTAAAATTTGGAACTGGATTTTGTTTTCTGAGGGACTGTTTGGGATCAGGCCCAAATTGAACAGTGAGTCTGCAGGAACAACGTGTCGGCTTTTAAAGGGATACCAAGCAGCCAAAGGTTAGGTATTACGCAAGCAGAAACTTGCAGAGGCCAAGAACAGTGATTAGACAATACACACCTAGAAATTCCCACCAGTGGCAAGTCTCCCTGACCCGGAAGCCCACCACCTCTGTGGAGGTGGGTTGATTGGGTAAAGTAGGACGTCCCTTGGGGGAAGGGACAGGGAAGAATGGGATCACGAAAGATAGGGAATTTACCCCAGGCTAAAATTCTTACTCAAAGATCCATTGGGGGTGGGGTCATGCACAGCAGGGGAAGCTCAGTAGTCCTGGCCCACCATTGTGAGTGCCTCTGCCCTTCTCTTCCTATCCTCAGGCATGCCCTGTCACCAACTTCACACAGATGGTATAACTTTTCTACCACACTCTGTCTCCTTTTGGTAAATTCAAAGCTGAGACCTACTGGGTACATTGTGCAATATTCCTTGGTAAGCCTGCAAAGGCAAAAATCATCTGTTCTTTCAGTTCCTGACTGGGATGAAAAAGTCTAGCCAGTCTAGGAAATGACACACAGCCCTGGGTTCAGGAGAATCATTTTGGGTGCTAGAGCTGGGGCTCAGTCTTTCCTCAGCATTTAGCAGCAATTGCTCTCTAAATGGATGACAATGCAGTAACATTACCACCATATTATGAAGCAAAGCCCAGCACACAACTTACATATTCATTCCATTAGAGTTTAATGAAAGACATAACAATTGCCAAATCAAGGGATAGTAAAGAAGGGAGCTGAAATGTGATTGCCTTCCAAATTTCTTCTGGGCCTGTGATGAGCCTTCATGTTTCTTCACCTCCTGTATTCATGGGAGGCAGGCAACAGAGCTCTTTGAATGTCCTGTATCATCAGCATTGGTGTCTCTTCAGAAGGGTACAAGTCAAGATTGAGCTGCTTTTGTGGATATAGAGGAAAGTCTTCCTTTTTATGCATATGTAATGTAATGCCAAGGAAAGGCAACTTCCCAAGGTTCAGAATACCAGCATAGGTGCTCTCTATTTTATTCAGTGACAAACCAAGAACAGAGAAGATCAAAACATGACATCATTCAAAATACAGCATTTACTAAGTGTGATTAAATAATCTCCAAGTACAACCCCACCCCAGGACCTTCCAATCATTCAATCAATTACAAAGTCTCTGTTCTAAATACTTCTCCACCCCTAGGCTATACCCTAATTAAGTCCACCACAAAGCCCCTCTTCTCAAATGGAGATTAGTTTCCAAACATAAGGTCAAAAGTTCCCCACCCCTGGATCACAATTGAATCTACCCCAGAGTTACATCAAGTTTAAACACAGCACTTAATACCCAAATGGAGGTCTTTTCTTCATCTTGACACGAGGCAAGTTCTCAGCAATCTTAGTTCCTGGGGAGACAAGGCTTAGCAAGGCCATAAGATACATTGCCAGTCCCTTCATGAATTTATCCTCTGTCTGTAGAACAGTCTTAGAACCCCTGAACACATTAGCAAAGCCCTCTCCCAGGATTTCTGTAAACATACAACAAGAAAATCCTTCTTCAGGGCTTCCGAACCAACAGAAAGGTTCCCAGACCCCTGCAACAACAGCACTGTCCTTCACCAGTGGACAGTATTCACTCTCTGTCTGCAGGACAGTCTCAGGGCTTCTTAGCGAACAGCCAGGTTCCAGGACTTCTTCAACAAAAGGACTGTCTTTCACCAGTGGACAAATCTGGCAAAATAACATCAAAACAGACAGACAAAGTACCAGCAAAACAGCCATGTCTCCTCAGTCCTTGGCAGCTCAGGGGGCAGGTCTCAAAAGTCCAGGGCAATTCAAAGCGGCCACCAGCAATTCTCTTAGTCTCTCTCTCTCTCTCTCCACGAGGTGCTGCTTCCAAAAAGATCTTCTGCCTCTCTCTTGTCTCTCCAAATCTACGTCACCAGCTCCTCCCAGTTCAGGACTTTCTTTTCACATCAACAAGCCCATCCCACAGGTGGGATTAACAAACTCTGGGTTTCAACACAATCAATTTGAAAACCAAGCCAATACAGGGGAATCTTTAATTGCCATTACTATCACAGCATATTAACAAATTCTCACCTCCAATCTAGCCTTGAAGGTCTAGGGAGCTAAGATATATGTAGGTGAGCTTGTGGACAGTCTTTCTGAATTTGTGATTTGCCTTTGAAGCAGCTGAATTCACACAAATTCAACACATTCAGTGACTTCAGACACAGGTGGCAGTTATCTGAGTGGGAGGCCTGTATACTGGAGAGTTTCTCATAATTAACCTGTATGCAGTAACCATGGGAGATGGCAGTTATGTCAAAGTGGAAGGCCTCCTTAAGGCAGGTGCTAACAATTATACTGATAAAAACCCTGAAATGAGCTAACATTACCTTAGATTAAGGAAGCAAAGTCTAATAAAGCAAAAAGTTACTAAGGTAATGATAAAAGAAAGAAAACTACTCTGTATTTAATACTTCTCTTCCATTCAGGAAGGTAATGTCTCCAAATTGGAATTACTCTGACAGTTTTAGGATATAAGCAATGAATGGATTCAAATCTGACCCAGGGGCCTGGTCTGTCACTTAGCCCCACTTCAACAGGCAGAAATTCACGCATCAGTGGCACCTCAAATCATGAGGTGGGTCAGGCCTCTCAATAAGGCACTAGCCAATTTTTTTTAAAGCCATTAATTCTATTTTTATTTTTAGTGAATCAACAAGAGTAAAAACAGTTTTAACTGTACAAACAGGATTTGAAATGCAGAATATTCAAAGTGAAAAGTCCAAGATACATCATTGAAAAATAACAGAAAATACAACAAAAGCAGACAGACTAAAATTAAAAGGACTAGAATCCAGTTGAGATGCTTATTGACCTCAGCAAATTTAAAAATTTAAGCAATTCCTAATTATACTCTCTTCATATACATGGAAGGGGAGGGGTTGAGGAAGGGATGAAGGAGAAGAGGGACAAAGGAGAAAACCATACCTTGTTCTTTAAATGATCTTCTGCAAGCTTCCATAACCAAGAAGACATGTATAACATTCCTAATATGTGGCATAAATGTATTCACACACTCAAGCTAAATTCTAGTTCCATTTGTCCCCTGCCCAATGCCAAACTAGTTCCTCTCTTCCTAAGTGAAGGTTACAGGGGATCAGAACTGTGCCAATCAGACAAAACACCTTCCAGGGCTTGTCAGCATTGGCCTCTTATACTTGAATCACTCCATAGGGATCCCTACATGGAACCAGCAACCAACATAATTTCAAAGGCTGGATGTAGTTTGGAAGTGTATACCTCCACTCACTGCCTTAATTCTCAGTCTCCACATGTTCTTCCCCATGCTGAACCTGATGTATGTGCCCAGGGTCCAAAATGCCATGTCAAGTTCTTCAGAAGTCCAAACCCAAACAAACACATGGACTGACTCACAACTAACATACCCCCTCCCTCCATTTCCACAGTTACACTAACCAATTATCCACCCTCTGGTTCCATCCAAAACTACTAACACTAACTCTTCTACCTCCATATTCTCCATCACAACCAGGCAAGGTGTGGCTCTCTAACACACCATTTCTACAAATACCATCATCAGAAGAAAGTCCTGATATTTTCTTGCCACTCGAGGGTTCATTCACAACTACAGACAACTGTGAACCTGCTACCATCATTTCAAAGTCTATCATTCCAATACTCATTCTCAACTCCCAGAGAGCCCAGGGTTGACTTTACTATGGGCCCTCCAGAGAGCAACCTACCACCACCCACGATGTCCAGCCAAATCTTTTTCATTTGGATCTGGAACCTTAACTTTCTCCCACCGCCCCTCTCCTACCCAGACCCTAACACCACCACAAGCTTTTGACCCACAGATTCTTTTTCTCACTTCCCCCATTGCCATTTCATTCCCTTCTTTTGCAGCTTCCCCTTTTCATTTCAGGGTTTTTTTTTTTTTTTTTTTGTATTCTTTCCTTACTCCAGTCCTTTCCCTTATTCTCCTCTGATTATTTATATGGCCATTTCTTAGCTATTCTGCAAGAGGTTGAATATGGCCTATAGCAATTTTACAACTGCCCTAATGATCCCTGTCTAACTTGGAACCAGGGTATTTAAAATTATTTTCTCCCTCTCCAAATTATATACTACGTACTATTTACTGTTTACATGTTGTATCCCCCAGTAGAATATAACCTCCAAGAAGACAAGGGCAATATATTGCAGTTTTGCCTTTGTATTCTTAGTGCCTAGTAACCAACCTTGTACAAAGTAGGCATTTAATAAATGATTGTTGAAATTAAATGAATTGACTATCACTTATATTGTTCTAGTCAGACTGACTAGATGAGTTCAGTCAAAGGACCACACTTGAGGACCTAGAGGGCCACATGTGACCTTGAGGTCTCAGGTTCCCCATCCCTCTTCTAGATGTTACTTCTATTAAACCTGATGAATTTAGGATTTGGAGCTGTCATGCTTCATTAATGATTTGCACTGAGATAGCAGCCCACTAAACTCTACTAAAGGACTTTTTCTCATGAACTCAGATTCTTCTGCATGCTCTGTTTTCCTCTCTTCTATCCTCCACTGGTACAGAATTTTTGGACATCAAGTATGGTATTTTACATTTATTCCTATTAATTTTCATCTTAATTGAGTTAGCTCATCATTTGATGGAATCCTAGTGAAGCTGCCCCTAGCCCCATTATTCAAACTTCCATCATCCATTGCCCCAGACACAAAACCTGGATGTTCCCTGAGGCTGTTGGAAATCGAGCAGCTGATGAGGCCATTCACCAAGCAACCTCCCTCCCCTGTCTGGCCCTTTTCCCAGCACCTCCTCTCACCCAGCCCATTCCAACTTATTCACACTCAGATGATTCCTTCATTAAACAAAAAAAAAGAGGAATAAGGAACTGTCAGGCTAGTGGACCTTCCCAGATGGGAGAATTTCCAGAAGCTGTGGGGAGTAGGTCAAGCATCTCCATCAAATCACTCATTTGGGAGCCAGAAAAATTAGCTTACTCCTGAGAGACATTCCCTAACTAGATAATATTGTTAAGTACTGTCACAAGGTGCGCAACCTTTGCGCAAGTAAATGAAAAACAAGGAAAGGTAGCCCCCCTCAGAATCAGACTCAGAGGGCAACAACCAAGGGAAAGGTGGGAGGTGGACTTCACCAAAGTAAAACCACCCTCTGCAGGTTACCGGCATCTCCTGGTTTTTGTAGATACCTTCTCTGGATGGGTGGAAGCCTTCCCTACAAAACAGGAAACCACTCTAGTAGTAGTTCAGGTACACCCCCAACTGAATTGGGCTCTCTCTCTTTGAAATTATATATAGGAGACCTCCACCCATCCTCCCAGTGATTAGAGAAGAGTTACAAGCTGAGGCTACTAATTCTTCCTTAATTAAGTTTCTACAGGGATTTTAAGAAACACAAGGGAGGGCCCTGAAATCAGTTCCAGATGCCTTGCCTGTACCTACATCAGATCCTGTACACCCCTTCCAGCCCAGGGACTCAGTCCTTGTCAAGACAGCATCTGGACTTGAACATGCCTGGAAGGGACCCTATGTCATCATCCTTACTACACCCACCACCGCAAAGTGAAGATTTCCTCCATGTCAAACCCCCATGCTCCTAAGGGTAAAAATACCTGGATTATTAGAAAGGGGAACCAAGTACTCTGGACATTCCAGGCAAAAGAGGGCTCAGAGATGAGTTCAGCCCTACCCTGGTTTCTTTACTGGTGCACTTCTATTGTCCTGATGTGAAATGTTTTTTACTTCCCACTCTGTATCAATGGCCTAAGGGAAGGTCTGGGGGGTGGGGGAAGGAGCCTCAATCAGAGAAGAGGGAGATCATCTTATAGCAGAAGAACCCCTCCCCTGAAGATTTCAAAGTCAAAACACTTCCGGACCCAACCTTGGCCTGACTGTTGGCTTTGCATGAATGCCCAGCCCCCCTATTATGTTGGTCTATCCCTTCCCGAGGAAGTCTCCCAGACATCCAGTTCCAAGGTGTGTGACTGGGATCAACCAAGTTTAACTCTGGGGGATATCCAGGGCTCTAGTACTTGTCTGGTACAAGGAGGCCTCTGTGCTGAACCTGGAGGCCAGACAGCGGGAGAGGGAAAATGCTAAAAATTGGTACCACAGCCTATTTCGGACATCCCCATGGTTGACCATGCTGATCTGTGCCTTAGCTGGACCATTACCATTTCTTGGCCTGGTCCTCACTATAGGCCCTTGTTTGTTTTTCTACCTCTCAATCCCATAACAACTCAGTCAAGCTTCCCCTTGTATCAGTCCCTGCATGAGTTGGTTTCTGTACAATGTAACCAATTGTGAGTCAAGGGTTTGACTCTCAACAAAAAGAAGTGGGGATTGTTGTAACCACCATTTTGTGAACATCCCCCATCCCTCCCCATCTTGGGTAAGTTTGCCTAGAAGACTTGCCTGAACCCACCAACAAAGCCCAGCCTGCCCAAACCCAAACCCTGGAGACTTTCCAGTTGGGCAACAAATGGGTTGTTAGGCAACGAACTGATTGCTACCTTTTGGCTTCTGTATTTTCCCCGCTTGCTCATAATTGTCTAGTTGTGGTTTCCCCTTGGTAACAGTTATGTTGTGGCTTTTGTCTATATAATACACATCTCAAGGCTGCCTGATTTGGGTTGTGCTTACCTCTGGAAGTCACTGGCAATTAAGCTCCACTATTAAACTCCACTTAAAATGATTAATGGTCTCACTCTGATTCTCGGTACAACACATTCACTCTCTCACTCCTTTCCCCTCCATATCCAATATCCAATCAGTTGCCAAGTCCTGCAGATTCTACCTTTGTGGCATCTCTCAGATCCCCTTTCCTCTGACACTTCCCCCACCCTCATCCCATCACACCTAGACTATGACAAAAGTCTACTGGTTGGTCTTCATGCCTCAAGCCTCTCCCTATTATAGTACATGCTCTACTCAACTATTATCAAACTGATCTTCCTAAAGCCCAGGTCTAATTGTAGCACTCTTCTACTCAATCAACTCCCTATTGCCTGCAGGGTCAAATTGTCTGTTTGATTTTTAAAACCCTCCATAACCTTGCCCTTCCTACCTTTCTAGTCTTTCCTACCTTTCTAGTCTTCACACACCATAACCTTTCCTCCCATGTACTCTGTGATTCAATCATACTGGCTTTATTGATGTTCCACCACCATGATATTCCATCTCCCAACTCCAGGCATTTTCACACTCTGTCCTGACATACTTGGAACTACCTCCCACTTCTCTTCTTCCCAGTTTCCTTGGCTTCCCTCTAGTCTCAGCTTAATTTCCACCTTTTACAAGAAGTCATCTTTAATCTTGGAGTCATCCCTCTGAGATCATCTCTAATGGAAGAAAGGAAGAAAGATAGAAAAAAAGGGGGGGAAGGAAGATAGAAAAGGAAGCTAGGAAAGGGAAAGGAGGAAGGAAGACAGAAAGAAAAGGAAGATAGGAAAGGAAAAGGAGGAAGGAAGACAGAAAAAAGGAGGAAGAAAGGACAATAGAAAAGGAAGATGGTAAGAAAAAGGAGGGAGGGAGGAAGGAAGGAAGGAAGGAAGGAAGGAAGGAAGGAAGGAAAGAAGGAAGGAAGGAAGGAAGAAAGGAAGGAAGGAAGGAAGGAAGGAGGGAAGAATTTTTAAAATTTCTCTAGCATGTCTCTATTGTTCTTGAAGAATAAATACCAGCTTATGGTGATGAATATTTCCCTGCCTGCAAATTGTAAATGTCAAATTAAGTCATAGACTTTTAAATTTAAATTTAAATTTTAGAGCTTGGACTCATTGAGGATGAAGGAAGGACATTGTCAGCTAGGAGAATGTGAGCAAAGTCACCCTGATGAGGATGTGGTAAGTATGTTCAAGGGATTTAGAGCTGGTCTAGTCTAACTCTCTCATTGCATAGAGAAGGAAAATGAGCTTCAGAAAGTAAAGTGATTTGCCCAAGCTTATGCCAATAATTAGTGGGAAAACCAGGACTTCACACACCATAACCTTTCCTCCCATGTACTCTGTGATTCAATCATACTTGGTTTCCCAGCTCCACATCTACTACTTTTTTTTAATTTTTTTTTTTTTTTTTTGCTTTTTGGAGGGGCGGGGCAGAGCAATTGCGGTTAAGTGATTTGCCCAAGGTCATTTGGACTTGCCCAAGGTTGCATGGCTAGTAAGTGTGTAAAGTGTCTGAGGCTGGATTTGAACTCAGGTCTTCCTGACTCCAGGGCCGGTGCTCTATTCACTGTGCCACCTAGATGCCCCCATCTACTACTCTTTATCTTTTTTCATGCAATGAACATGACTAACACTTTTCATTAATTTCCTGTAAATAAAGAATAAGTCTCAAGTCTTCCCTGAACAAGTGCTCTTAAAGAAAAATGAAGAACATTTCGGTGATGTTTTAGCTTGTACTTGGGACTCCTATGATCACACTTTAACCTTCTCTCCATAACTCATAACATGACTGATGGGCTCTCAGCCATTCAAAATTCTTCAACTTGAATTTATTTCTACAGTACAATAATGTATTCAGAAATAGCTTTCCACATTAATGGAGTAATTATCTGCCTTCTGATTATGTCTATCCTTGTTTTCACCCTTTTAATTCCCCAAGTAATTATTTACTTCAGTTTACTGGATGTGTGTTTGCTTTGCTTAAAAAAAAAAGAGAGAAAGACTTGAGGGAATTTTTTGGCTGACATCCAACAAAAGGGGCGTCAGAGCCCATAAAAAAAAGTTGGACCAAGAAGGTTGAACCAATCCACACTCCATTTTCTCTAAGTGGAAGAATGAGGGAGATTGACATATCTATACAATATCCCCATAGGACAGATATCTGTAGACTTCTGGCATTCAGAGAATAAGATTACTTCACTGAGCATTCAGAAGAATGCCTGGTGATCAAAAATTTTGCCCACCTGTCAAATAACATCTGGCAAGGGAGCCACAGAAGGTACAGGCCACTATTGTTGCCTAGTCAGAGCTGTCTCTGTTCATGTATGGATGTCCATTCTGAACAGCAGGTAGCAGTATATGAGCTCTCTCTTTCTTACTCTTGCTGTTTGATTCAATTTAATTCAATTTACTAAATGTAGATTAAGCACCTACTATGTGGTATCCTGAGGAAGGAGAATCAAGATAGTGGCCACAGCACCATGGCAAAGTAGGAGAAGACCTTTACCACTTAAGAATTTCTCTTTCAACGCTAACTTCAAGGGTCGCTGATTTAGATAGTTGTGGGATAACAGATTTGGAGCTGGAAGGCACTTTGGTGGTCATCTAGTCTAACCCTCTCATTTTACAAGGAAGAAAGCAGAGGTCCAGAGAGGCTGTAACTCATCAAGGTTAGATTTGAACTTGGGGATTCTGACTCTAAATCCAGCTTTTCTTTATGTTATGCCAATCTAGGCATTCCTCACACAAACCATAAACCCTCAGCAATTTAGTAGATGTTTTTAACAGTTGCTCTGGCTAAACAATCAACCTCTTTGCCTAGACAAATGGATTTACTCAATTTTTGCTGTTTGCAATGATCTTCTGTGTAATTGGTGTTTGGTGAGTATAAGCCTCTCCCTTTGAAGTGATGAGGGAAAGGGCTTTAGTTCTGAACCTATCATCCCTTCAGGGCTTCTTAAACTTTCCACTTGTGACCCCTTCAGCAAGCAGATTTAATATTTGAGGGAGACAGATGGATATAATTCTAGCCCAGTGACCATGGCTTTGACTGCACTCCTGAGAACTGCTTGCCCCTCACTCCCTAGAACTAGCATTGATGTAGATGACCCTTGATTCTCCTCCTCTCTGTAAAGGTAAGACAGATCTCAGATCCATTAAATCCATGCCACCTTGGAGTCTCATCCATATATTTAGACCAGTGGGCACAGACTTTATATATACATAAAAAGGTAAGTAACATGCCTGCAGAATTATATGCATTATGTAAATGCCAAATTCAACTAACATTAATTACCTACTATGTATTAATTATCTACTATGTATAGGGCACTGAGAGGCATAGACAATAAAGCCTAAAAGAAGGGAGCTATGAGCAATCAGTGAAAGATTTATGGAGGGGTTGAGACTTGAGCCAGGACTTTAAAGATGGGAAGGACTTGGACCCACTGAGGATGAAGGAAGGACATGGTCAGCTAGGAGAATAATGTGATCAAAGTCACCCTGATGAGCATGTGGTATGATCAAGGGACAGCGAAATGCAGTCATATGCCCTCCAAATTCACACACTACTGGTATATATAAGACTTCCCCACTTTTCTTGTATTCTGAAATTTAAAAAATGTTGTTGTTCATGGTCATTGAGTTGTTTCAGTCATGTCCAACTCTTCATGACCCCATTTAGGGTCTTCTTGGCAAAAACACTGAAGTGGTTTGCCATTTCCTTCTCCAGTTAATTTGACAGACTAGGAAACTGAGGCAAACAGGGTTAAATGACTTACCCAGAGTCACGCAGCTAGTACAGATCTGAGGTCAAATTTGAACTCAGGTCTAACTGACTATCTACTTTACCATCTAGCTGCCCTATATGGTGACTAAATTGTTGCTGCTTTATTTCTAGTAGGATGAACTATAGCTAAGAGCTAATATTATTTTCAATAAAACATTGTTTTCTCAATTTCTCCCTGCCCTTCAGAGCACTCCCTGAATGTTCTTCTTCTCTTCAAATAATACTTCTTCTGTGACCTGAAAGTCAAACACAGAGAATTGTTTTAATCTTTGCCTGCTAACACAAATGGCAAACCTTTTTAAATCAAGCATAAGATTCATTTAATTCAATGTGACAAACATTTATTAGGTATCCATTATGTGTCTAGCTAGGCACTGTGCTTGTTCCTGAGGATAATAGATAGGGGATAGAGATTTCACCACTGACTTCATTGATATAGGCAACTGCCAGATGAGCAAAATCCCTCTACCAAGGCTGGTAGGTGCCTTCATTGAAATTTATAATCTCAAGAGACTTGCCGAGAACACTGAGAGGTTAGTCACATACTGTCTACCAAGTCAGTCCTTCATCCGTTACCCCATCACTACCTCTTGGCTCTGAGAACAGATTTAAATAAAACGGTCTCTATTCTCAAGTTTATATTCTACTGAGGGCAAGAAAGGAGAGGAATATCTATAAACAGATCAGTTAATACAAAATACATTCAAAGTTATACAAAGTCATTTCAGGAGGGAGAGCTTACTAATGGAGAGATAAGCAAAAACCTTCTATAGGAAGTAGCACTTGGTCTTGCTTTGAAGGAAGATGGAGATTCTAGGAGGCAGAAGTGAGGAGGGAGGGCATTCTAGATGTGGCAGACCAGCTGTGCAACAGCAAATATCATGTAAGGGGAACAACTAGTGAGTGAATATTACTGAGAGAATGTGTGAAGGAGAAGATTATGAAATGAGGTTCCTAGAAAGGAAGATGGGATCCATGTTGTATATGGCTTTAAATGGCAAATGACCAAAAACAAACAAACAAAAAAACACTTGATGAGAACAATGAATTATGGGAATAACTTGCATTAAAGACTAAAAGAAACCTATCTTAGAAACATAAATTGAGGGAACATTATTGCCATATGCAGGGGCACAAATAAATGGGTGCCACCAGATACAGGCCCAAGCTCAGCTCTTCTTGGGAGCATCATCCTTAGGGTTCCCTAGACCCAAGTTAAGCCCAGTGTGCCCATCCTCACCCCCAAAGAGAGCAGGGATATTCCCAGATCTCATCCCTGCTCTCTCTGAATAGGAGACTAACACGTACACAAGCTTTATGTGTACAACAAACACAAGACTCCACAGTTCTGATATTCTCATTAGCTGGGCATGCTTCTTAGTAGGTGGAGGTCCTGACAGAGTTCAATGAGTCATGACAAATTCAAGTTCTTCAGATGTGCTAGACATCAGTTACCTCTCTCTGATACATCTACCTCTGATGCCTGATCCCAGTGGGGAGTT
>NW_027187349.1:12760629-12763496 GCF_028583685.1 Petaurus breviceps papuanus
TGAATGGACATGGTTCAGGGCAGGTGGTTGGAGTTCAAAAGTGTGTGAGAAGTTATGATCTGCCACCTATGGAACAAATATTCCCAGTGATTAATTACAGATCTTTTGGCCTATTAGAGTTATTTTTTAGAAAATTGAACTAATCATTTTGGTGGTAATAAGGTGGCACAGTGGACAGAGCACTAAGCCTAGAATCAAGAAGATATAGGTTCCAATCCAGCCTCAGATACCTACTACCTGTGTGACTCTAGGCAAATCACTTCACCTCTGTTTGCCTCAGTTTCCCCATCTGTAAAATGGGAATAGCAGTAGTACCTATCTCTCTGCCTGGTTTCCATAACACTTAACTAGATGCTCCTCCCAGGACAAGTTCATCACTTGTAATCCCATCACTATTCCTTTTCCTTCTGCTTGGAGGGCTATCAAACTACACCAACCCCCCCCCCCTTACTCCCCCTCCCCTGCCCCCAAGTCTACCTTTATAGAGTGAAAAAATTGGACTTTCCACTTACTCCACTTTGCATCTGTTGCTCTGCTTGGTTACAACTCCACAGAACAAGCTATCATTCTCCTCCCTTCCCCCACTTTTCCTGCCTCTTTTTGTGTGTAGTCTTCTTCCATTAGACTATAAGCTCCCTGAAGGGAAGAACTGTCTTTCTTTTTCATAGTTGTGTCTCCAGCACCTGGCACATAGTAATCACTATATAATGTTAACTGTCATTATTTTTATTATTTTATACAGATGTTAGACAATATTAATAATAACAATTAGCATTAATATAGTACTTGAATGTGGATAATATTTTAAATAAAGCCTCACAATAAGCCTAAGTAGGTGTTACAGATATTATTATTCCCACTTTACAGATAAAGGAACTGAGTCTCACAGACTTGAAAGTGTCAGAGGTGACATTTGACTCATCCCCATTCCAAGTTCAGCACTCTACCCACTCCTTAAACAAATGGACTGATCTGGTCATAGTCCATTTTCTCCCATCTTGTTTTCATTTTCATCAAGATTGTTTTTGCCATCTTACTGATTTCAAAACAAGATTCAGCCATGATTGTCAGTGGGGAAAGATGGCAATCACACTCTCTCTATTTGACCTCCCAGTCACAGAACCCTCATGTGAAGTGGGAGAGAGAGCTAGGGAAGGTAAGGGGAGGGAGAGACTGTGAGAACAATGTCATTCTTCTTTTAGCCTCAAGCAACCTAGGAAAGTCTGTCACTCCCATTATCATCTGAAGACTTGCAGCTTTTAAAATATTCTTTCCTGTCTCCTTTCTTGTGGAAGCTTATCAAAAAGAGAGCAATTACCTCATTCTAATTTCAATCCTATTTCTGTCTGTTCCAACCAGCTGGAATAATATAAATGTACACTGGAGATTCTTTTCAATGCATGTTTTTATGAATAATGAATTTAGAGCATAGGGAAGAAATGTGCTGAAGAATTAATATACACTAACAAGATTCCTAGCATTTCTTCCCTTCAGGTACAGTCTTCCCAGTCTCCTGTCATGTAAATGCTTTGAAAGCCTGGGACTTTCCCTACTGGTTTTTCTTTTTTTTTTTCTTTCTTTTTTTGTTCCCCATTTAGCTTTGCACTTGAAATGTGTGGACATTTGGGCTTGGGGCCAGCAGGATTCAGCATAAGCATAACTGTCTAAAGAATATTCAATAGGCTGCTCTGCTCTGGTCCAATCTTGAGTGCAAACTATTAAAGCCACATTGTCAAGTAAATAATGCTCTCCTCATTGGGAATTTACATAAAACCAGGGAAGACAGACTAGCCTCCTAGAGAGCTCTCTCTAATGTAAGTCAAATTATGGGTTTGGGTGGATTTCAACATTATTCTGAACTCTTAGCATTCTCAAGAATGCCAAATTCACCCTCATGTGCAAGAAGCTAGGCAAACTGTTGCCAGCCAGGCTGTATTGGATTTGTTTGATGGATGTGTGTATGTATGTGTATACACATATGTGTATAAATATATACACACATATTGTGTGTTTATATGTGTATATACATATATAGACATAGATAGATAGATAGATGGATAGTTGGATAGATAGATATCAGACAGACAGATAGATAATTGTGGTTTTTTGATTTTTTTTTTTTTTAGAAATTATCAGGAAAGAGCTGAGACCAAAGGATCTTAGGTCCATTGATTTAGAACTGGTAAAAGGCTTAGAGGTCATCTAGGTCAACCCCTTCATTTTATAGGTAAAGAAATTAGGCTCCCCAGTCAAGTGAATTATCCAAGGTCACAAAGTAAGTGACAGAGCCAGGATTCAAACTCAGGTTATTTGATTCTAAATACAGTTCTCTTTCTACTACCTTACCTTTCGGTTATGTCATTATCTAAACTATGTGCCAGCAGCTAGGTGGCTGCAGTGGAGGAACTGAGTTCAAATACGGCCTCAGTTACTTGCTAGCTGTATGACCCTAGCCAAGTCACTGTTTGCCTCAGTTTCTTCATCTGTTCAATGAACTAGAGAAGAAAATGTCAAATCACTCCAGTGTTTCTGCCAAGAAAACCCCACAGGAGTCACAAAGAATCAGATGTGACTGATTAAAGAAAAAACAACAATGTGCCAAACCAGATAGGATAGGGATTGATGCCTCATGTTAAGAATGAATGAATGAGCCAATTTTGGTAGTGTAGGCCTACCTGCTACTAGAGAGGCTGAGACTGATGGATCCCTTTATAGTAGGGTAAATCCTATTGGGTGCCTGTACTAAATTTGGCACCAATATGGTGAATCTGTGGGAATCATGAAACAAAACAACCCAAGCTAAAAACAAAACTGGTAAGAAAAGAAAGAAAGAAAGAAAGAAAGAAAGAAAGAAAGAAAGAAAGAAA
>NW_027187349.1:12763506-12777875 GCF_028583685.1 Petaurus breviceps papuanus
AAAGAAAGAAAGAAAGAAAGAAAGAAAGAAAGAAAGAAAGAAAGAAAGAAAGAAAGAAAGAAAGAAAGAAAGAAAGAAAGAAAGAAAGAAAGAAAGAAAGAAAGAAAGAAAGAAAGGAAGAGAAAGAAAGGAAGAATGTATTAGATGCTTACTATGGGTCAACTACTGTACTTTAGGAATATCACTTTGGCAACTATGAGGAATGGATTGGACAAGGAAGAGACTGGAGATAGGAAGATCAATAGTGCAGAAGAATAAAAGGCATAGGGAAAGGGGAGGGGAGTTAAGCATTTACTATGTTCCGGGAACTGTATCAAGCACTTTAAAAATATGATATCATTTGATCTTCACAATAACTGTGGCCCATGGATGCTGTTATTACCCCCATTTTATATTTGAGGAAATGGAATTTTAACTCATTTTGCAGATGGGAAAATTAAGGCTGAAATAGGGGACTTTAGTTAACCAAAGTTACTTAACTATTACCTTGAGACTTGAATCCAAATCTCGAGTAATAATCCAATATTTTTTTCAGTGCATCACATAGCACACACTGGGTTGTTCTTATGAATGTACTTTTATGCATAAATATGTTCTGGAGAAATTGTGTGATTCATTTCTTTATTTTGTCTTTAAATCCTAGTACCTAGCACAATCAACAAGTATTTTCTTCTTTTAAAAAAAATTTTTTTTTTTTGCTTTTTGGAGGGCAATTGGAGTTGTGACTTGCCCAAGTTCAAACGGCCTAGTTTTTTTTGTGTTGTGTCTGAGGTTGGATTTGAACTCAGGTCCTACTGACTCTAGGGCCCTTGCTCTATTCACTGTGCCACCTAGCCACCCCAACAAGAATTTTCTTTAAATATTTACTATGTTTCAAGCATTGTACTGAGTGCTTCGAACAAAAACATAAAAAGAAAACAGACTCTGACCTCAAGGAGCTTACATTCTAATGAAGAAGACAACACATCAGTATACACACAAAATATACAACATAGCTTGGGGAGTGAGGTACGCTTCAAGTTGGGGGTATCAGGAAAAGCTTCATTTTGAAGGTAATAATTGAGAGGAGCCTTGAAGGGAACCTAGGATTTCAAAAGTGGAGGGAGTACCTTCGAGACTTGGGAGACAGTCAGTACAAAGTACTGGAGACAGGAGATATAAGATGGAGCATTATGTATTCAGAATATCAAGTAAGCCAATATATCTGAATCACAGCATATATGGAAGAAAATGTTAAAAGATACTGAAAAGGTAGATTGGGACCAGGTTGTGAAGAGTTTTAAATGCCAAATGGATGATTTTATATTTGATTTTAGAGGTAATAAGGAATCACTGGTGTTTATTGATGTGTGAAATGATCAGATCTATACTTTAGAAAAATTTTCTTTTTCATATCTTTTTGATGGATTGGAGTGGGGAGAAGCTTGATATAGATAGACCAGGTAGGAAGCTATTGGAATAATCCAGAAGAGAAGGGCTTGAACTAGAATGAATGTTGGCTTTTTTAAAAATTTATTTTATTTTATTTTTAGTTTATGGAATAAAGCAAGAATTTCTATAACATAACACAATAAAAAAGATGTTTGCGAATGAAACTGCAAATCTATTATGTACAATTTGCTATTCCTTTTAAATATACGACAAAGTTGTCATATAAGTTTGATTTTTTTTATTCCCTCCCCCCATCCTGCCCTAGAGATAGCACAACTATTTGGATAAATAAGTTAAAAGTGAAGAATATAAATTAATATTTATGCTGCAAACCTAAGTAATTGGAAGGATTGTGGTGTCTTCAACAATAATAGGGAAGTGCAGGAGAGAAAGATGAGTTATATTATTAGTCATTGTGTATTTGAGAGACCTGTGAGACACTGAGTTCAGAATGTCCAATAAGAAGTTTATACTCCAATAATGAAGCTCAGGAGAGAGGCTGGGGCTGGATGTAGGTATCTGAGAATCATCTACATAGATATGGTTATTAAACTTATGGGAATTGATGAGTAAAATTAGAGAAGGAAGCCCAGGACAGAGCCTCAGGGTACACCCCACAGTTAGTAGCTCTGATGTGGGTGATGTTTCAGCAAAGGACACTGAGAAGGAGTGGTCAGATAGGTAGAAGGAGAACCAGAAACAATATCACAAAACTCCAGAGAAGAGAATATCCAGGAGAGGATGATTGACAGTGTCAGGTAATGTTGAGAATTCAAGAAGGTTAAGGATTGAGAAAAGACAATTAGAAGTGACAGCTAAGATATTAGCTTTGGGAGAGAGCAGTTTCAGTTGAATGATAAAGTTAGAAACCAAATTGTAAGGGTTAAAGAAAAGATTGGGAGAAGAGGAAATGAGGTCATTGAATATAGAAAACTTTTTTTTTTAAAGGCATTTGGGTAAAAAGAGAGGAGAGATATTGGAAGATAATTAACAGGGATAGTGAGATCTAGTGAGGGTTCTATAAGGATGAGGGAAACAGGCATGTTTGTAGAGAGCAAGGAAAGAACCAGTAGATAGGGGAGAATGAAGATCAGAGAATCAGTGGGATAAGTGAGAGCAATGTGGTGGAGAAGATAGGAGGCTATGGGATCTTGGACTGGCTGTTACAAAGAAGAGTCCTCTTTGGAGATTGGAATAATGGAGAAAATGATGGGAGTGACTTAATTTTTATAAACCAATTACCTTCCAAATACCTTAGTGCTAAGTACTATTTAAATGAATCCTTTATAAAATAAATAAAAACTCCACTAATCTGAATTTTCATACATAAATACTTCAATGAATCAATTAGCTTCTATAACCTTTTGTCTTTAATTCACTTATTAGATTTGGGACAAGTCATCTAACTTCTCCTAGACTCAGTTTCCTTATCTTTAAGATGTGGGTGCTAATAATCCCTGACCTATTTACTTTGTCTGGGCATATGGGCAATCAAATAAGATAAAGGGAAGGAAAGTTCTTTTGAAAACTAAAATGCAAGGTATATAAAGGAAATAGGTAAAAACTAAACTTTGTTAAATCAGCCCTATGCAAATAAAGCTCCTGAGGAGGTTTTCATCCCTCCTTATAAGGGATTAACCTCCTTATAAGATTAGTATAAAGAAATTTCTTTTGTTAAACCAAGCCTAATAATTGTTTCAGCATCCAAGATGTTGATTGGTGGGTGGGGAAGAGTTGCTTAGAATCTTGGCAAATAGAATTACTAATTAAGATAAGGATTTCTATGGGTAGGTGTGGTGATTCAAGAAGTTATTATTCTTCATTCTTTTCAAAGAGGATCTATGACATCAGGAATGATGTCTAGACTTTTGAATGAATTGGATTTAAGTGAGGCAGAGTTGCACAAAGTCATTAGCCTCACTCTCACTTCCAGAGTCATCAAAGTCCAGTGGAATACAATAGATACCCTTGGTATTTTTTATTTAATATATACAATGACTGTTCTCTAAGTGTCTGACTCATGACTTTATCTGGGGTTTTCTTGGCAAAGATAAACAGGAGTGTTTTACTATTTTCTTTTCCAGCTCATTGTACAGATGAGGAAACTGAGGCAAACTGGATTAAGAAACTTGCCCAGGGTCACAAAGCTAGTAATTGCTTGAGGCCATATTTGAACTCAGGTCTTCCTGACTCCAAGCCTGGTGCTCTATCCCCTTTACCACCTGGCTATCCAAATTCAAAAAATAATCACAATTGGTCAGGAGCTTATTCTAGGTAAGAGATATCTTTTAGATCTGTGAACTTGAACCCTGAACCCTCCCTGACATTCCTGAATTCTGTTAGTGATTGTCCTTAAATGGGTGACTTTCTGACTCAGAGACTGGCCCTCCTTCTGCTATATATATATATATATATATATATAAAACGCTGCTTCTAGTAACATTACAATTTAATGTGTAATAATAATAAAACAATTCTATATTTATGTAGGCTTTGAAAGTTTACAAAGCACTTTCTTCACATCCTGTGAGCCAGAAAGTGCAAGGATTATTTAAATATTGAGGAAATTGTGTCTAAGAGGTTAAGTGACTTAGCCAAGGTCATATAGTATTGTTGGGATGAAAAGCCCCATCCAAAATTTAAATCAAGAACAAGGTGATTTCTTAGGCTAAGAACAGGAAATTATATTCTTTTACCCCGGGAGAAGAGGGCAGTGCTCCCCGTGATTGATCATGAAGGGGAGGTGTGTTACAAAAGGCAGAACAAGAATTTACACCGTAAAGCAGTCAAGGCCACTCCCCCCCCCCCTCCCCATTCCTTCTCCCATTGGCTGAGAGGTGGGCTCAAGTCTTGGATCAAAAATCTTCCCCAAAGGCAAATAACAGGGAAGCCCACCACTATCCCTCAGTGGCTGGGAGGTGAGCTTACAAAGAAAAGGGAAATGCGGGATAGCCAATTCAAATGTACCTATCCTTATTTGGCAAAGGCCAAAGTGAAGAAGGGAGGGTCTAAAGTCACCAGCAAAGTTGGAGGTCAAAAAACCCTAAAGGGCCTAATGCTGATAAGGGTGTGGCCAACAAAGGTGGAGGTCAAAGGATTCCTGAAAGGGCTTGCTGCTGATTGACAGCAGAAGTGAAGGGGGGAGAAGGGTGAAGCTGACAGTCAAAACGGACACCAATTTATAAATCGAAATTCTGAGACGTTTTCAAGCTTTCACTCCCCAGAGAGTATCAAAGTCAGGATTCTAGTCCAGGTCTCCTAATTTTCATGTTCTTTCCATCATAATAACACTATCTCTCCCTCCAAGGTCATTCATTAATTCAGAATTTGACTAAAAGAGTCAGTAAGTTTGGTACACTTTTCATTGGTGGAGAGAGAGTTTAAAGTATTTTCCTATTTTTAAAATAAATTTTATACTGTTTGGTCTGGATCAGACCTCACCACTCCTTGATCCCCTCTCTATCTGTATTTAATCTCTGTGGGAATCAAAGGGAGTTGTCTCTGGGAGAGAAGAGATTGAATCCTTTGTTTTACTAAGAAAAGGAATGTGGTAGGTAGAAATATTTCAAAAGAATAGTTTATACTTTGGTTCTCTGACATTCGGAACTTCTGTGCAGAACTCACCTTCTCTGAAGTGGCTGATTGGATTTATCTCTTTTGATCTCCAAGTTTTTACTTAGACACCTATAAACTAGATAACTATTTCAAGTTCTTTTGAATATTGAAACTTGAGTTGTCTCTTATACTTACATAGGAGTGTCATATAGGGATTTATTTGAATGTGTTTCTCTTTCTCACCAGTACTACAATATACTCAAGACAAGAACCAGATGAGTGAGAGTAATAGATGAGTCTCTCCTAGGTTATGGAGAGAGGGGAGGTCAGGTCACATAAAGAGAAATGTCTGAAGACAACCATTCTTCCAGCATCTCAGGTTCATAACCTCAGCTCTCTCCCTGACTCCTCACTTCTCAGACCTGATCATTTGCCAAATCATATATGCCATTCTTACTTCCACAACACATTTTCTATCTGACCCCTTCTCTCTACTCACACACCTACCACCTTGGTTCAGGCTCTTATCACTTACCTGCTTGACTATTGCAATCTCTCCTGATTAATGTACCTGCCTCAAGCCTCTCCCAGTTCTAATCAATCCTCCATTCAGCCGTCAAAGTTCTTTTCCTTAAGTGGTATCTGACCTCATCACTCCCCTAATCAGTCAACTCCAATGGTTCCCAATTGCCCTGAAACTCCTTAACAATCTGACCCCAAACTAAGTTTATAAACTCACCCTTTGTTGAAGGGGGGCAGGATTCAATCTCCATGTTGTCCTCTTGTTACTGGCAGGATCTCCTTAAAACATTCCCAAAAGTTGATTAATTCAAAGCAGTGATCCCTTCTATTATTTTTTTTACATATGTATATATACACACATAGCTTCAAGGTATGGCTAATTCTTTCAATTGATCCCGATACATCTCTCTTGTGTCTTCATCCGATTTCATCCAACAGTTCAAAAGCACTTCATGTCACCCAAATGGATTGTTCAATCTACTTCATACCTTTGGTTAATTGATTTTTATAACTCAATCTACGAGGTATTCTCTCCCATTAAAGGTGTCAGGGGGTAGAGTCAAATCAAATCAACTCAATGAATATTTATCAAGTACCTACTATGTGCTAGGCTGTTGTTATTTGTCCTTTGTTTTTGAAGAGGACCAATGACATCACAGGTGAAGTCTTGACTTGTGAGTGAACTGGATTTTAGTGAGGCAGAGTTTGTACAAAGTCATCAATCAGTCACTGAAGTTCAAGATGACTAGTGATACCCCAGGATGCACTAGATGACCTTGACATCTTTGATGTCTGACCAATCTCTAAACACTCCAGAGCATCTGCTACAGCTGCCTTGAAACACATCGTTCTCATCTGCCCCTTCTGCCAAGAAAAGTCTTCGCTCGCTCAGGGTAGACGTCCACCTAACTCACCAATAGGTTTGGGGTCTCTTAGTTACCCTGTCAGTGCCGTGCAATATGCTAAGCTTTGGGGACATAAAAAGAGGCAAAAGACAGTCCCTGCCCTCAAGGAACTTATAATCTAATAGGGCATCTTATTAGTTATATTAATTGGAGTTGAGGAGTATAAGATTCTGTTTTAAAATTTTAAAATGTTTGCTGATTGGTTGATTAAAAATTCATATAATTATAGAGGTAGAAGAGATCAAGATGGCCCAGCTCAACCCTTTCATTTTGTATTTGAGAAAACACAGACCCTAGAACATTGAAGCAATAATAATCCTCAGATTTATATCCTGGAGCTTTTACCATGACTTGACTTTGACCTTAGAGAATTATCTTAATTATTACTAAAAATTTCCAGAGATGGATAATTAGTTTCCAAGTATGGAATTTATTATTAGCTTTTGCAGGATGCTTTCCATTTTCTCCTCCCTTCTATGTATGTGCAATATTGAACTTTTTATCTCGACAGTGTGAATTTTCCTTTCATCTTTCCTATTCTGCACTGGTATACCTAAACTGGGAGAACAGATTACTAAATAAGGGGGAAGGAAGAAGAGAACAAGCATTGTCTAGCTGCTACCATGTAACAGGCACTGTCCAAGCGCTTTACAAACATCGAATTTGATCTTCCCAG
The DNA here is from genome assembly GCF_028583685.1 of Petaurus breviceps papuanus. Taxonomy (NCBI): domain Eukaryota; kingdom Metazoa; phylum Chordata; class Mammalia; order Diprotodontia; family Petauridae; genus Petaurus; species Petaurus breviceps. The sequence continues at coordinate 12,770,596 of NW_027187349.1, forward strand.
CAACCCTGGGAGGTAGATGTTATTAACTCCATTTTATAGCTGAGAAAAAGCCAGGGTCAGATTTGAATTGATATCTTCCTGACTCCAGACCCAGTGCACTATCTACTGCACAACCTAGCTTTATGGAGAGTGGTTTGAACCAAAAAAAAAAATCATTTTTTAGAATACTGAGCAAAATAGGATCAAAATTTTGATCAAAAATCAATCAAAAATTGATCCTGAAAAACAGATGTTGGAGATTTTCCAGACCAACCCCCTCATTTTACAGATGATGAAACAGAGGCCCAGATGAGTGAAATCCTTTGCCCATAGGTAATAAATAAATGGTAGGGTGGAGCTAGGGTTCAAACTCAGCATTTCTGACTCCAAATTCAGGGCACTTAACACTAAATGCTATTTATTCCCTACTCAAACTGTAAGGATACTGTGTTTTAAATTTGCTAAATTCCTTCTCTTCTTCCTCAGAAAACTATAGCATGAGGATAAAAATGGCATCTAATTCATTGAATTGTTATAAGAATCAAATGATTCATTTAACATTCATGACAATTCAATTTATAGATGCCATTTTTTATCCTCATTTTACAATTGAAAACACCTAGTCTCAGAGGGGTTAAATGATTTGTTCAGGACAGCACAGTTACTAAATGTTTGAGGTGGGATTTGAATTCAGGTCTTCCTGACTGAAGCTCCCTCTCTAAGCCACTGCTGCATCCCACTGCTTATGATATTACTTATTATACCCTATTTTACAGTTGGAATAACTGAAATGTGGAGAGATGACATGACTTGTCCAACCAAGGTCACATGTCAAGTTGGTGAAGCCAGGATGCTGAAACTTACATAGTTTGACCATATAACGAAGATAGGCTTCATTGGAAAAGACCCTGATGTTGGGGAAAAAATTGAAGGCAAAAAGAAAAGGGGATGGAAGAGAATGAAATAGATAGCATCACAGAAACAATGACCATGACCTTGGACAGACCTCAAGAGGTAATGGAGGACAGAAGGGCCTGGTGAGCCATGGCCCACTAGGTCATGAAGAGTCAGACGAGACTGAACAACATAGTGAAATGTGGAGAGATTACATGACTTGCCCACCCAAGAAAAACACATGGCAAGTTGGTAAAGCCAGAACACTGGTTTCTCTATTGTCTTTTTAATTTTCTGTTTCAGGTTTCCTTCTTTTGTATGTACAACATCGGATACATTTTTAAATAGCTGAATTGTTCTTATAGGTGATTGTTATTCCAGTCAACAAGAATCCACCTAACTTGCTTTTTACCCTGTCTGATTGATCTACTTTTCTGTGGCAGTCTTCATGATGCAATCATCTCACATAGCCTGCACCATATTAATGTGCAGCTTAGCTCTGCATTTTAGAAATCCATCATAACGAGATGTAGTCAGAATGCAATCTTCACTCTTCTTACATACTGTTCTTTACTGTGGGATCAGCTGGTCTCTGGGTAGAATTAGGGAATTAAGTGCCTACAGCCAGATTCTCATCCTGTGTTACTCTGTGGGAATTGTCCCCCTGTGCTGGATGGAATGAAAATCTAGCCTCTGGTTAATTGTTAATAAGTGTTCCACCATGCTGATATGTTGCTTGCCATTGCATTTTTCAGGCATTTCAAAAGAAATGCTGGGTGAGCCTTGCTATGATCTTTCCTTCAATGGCTTACGCAGATTATTGATCCAGTGCCTAAAGTTGCCTAGCCATTTAAAAATTTCCATCTGAATGGGAAGCAGGAGAGAGGGAAAGTAAAGAGAATATCCAGGATGATTGGCAGGGCAGACTGGAACTCAACCTCCTGCCAATTCTCTTCTCATTTGCAAATATATTGGTAAAAAGCCTAAAGCTGTCTTGAATATCTTTCACTAATTTAGGCAGCTCTCTCCTAATATAGAGGTCATTTTACTTTTCCAAGTCTCTGTTTTCTCTTCTTTAAAATGGGAAAAAGAAGAATAAAAGTTCTATATGCTTCACAAGGTTGTAGGTACCAAATGAGAAAATATTTGTGAAAATATTTTGCTAATTACTAGCAATCAATGGACACAGAAATACAAGCTATTATTAGTATCATGGGGGCAGCTAGGTGCCACAGTGGATAGAGTGCCTGGCAGAGTGTTGGGAAGAGCCAAGTTCAAATTTTACCTCAGACACGTATTAGTTGTGTGACCCTAGGCAAGTCACTTAACCCTGTCTCAATTTTCTCATCTGTAAAATGAGATGGAGAAGGAAATGGAAAACCACTCCAGCATCTTTGCCAAGAAAACCCCAAATGGGGTCATGAAGAATAGGACACAATTGAAACAACTGAACATTACGTGAAGAGATAGTATTATGCAATCAGAAGATTTGAGAGCTTATTTTGACCATTAGTACCTATGTCACCTTGGGCAGATTACAGCTTCCTTGGGCCTCAGTTTCCTCATTTGTAAAATGAACAGGGGTAAGCACACTACTGCCTGGTGGGACAAATCTGGTCCAAGAGCCAAAAGTGGCTTTTACGTTTTAAAATGAAGTTTTATTGTGTTTAAAAGTGTAAAAACCATTCTTAGTTCAGTGGGCCAGGCAAAAATAGGCTTCGGGGCAAGATCTGGTCCTCAGGCTACAGACTGCGATCCTTTCACTGGTCTCTGAGGTCCCTTACAGCCCTGACTCTGTGACCTTATTCAACAACAAATCAACACTGATTTATGAAAAGTCTTCTATGTTCTAGGCACCACGTCCACCAAGGCAAAAATAAAATAATCCCTGACCTCAAAGAGCTTACTTTCTACTGCAGAATAGAACATGTACAGAGATAAGCCAATACAACGTATCTCTAAAGTCATGAAAAGTGACTTCAAAAGGAAGAAAGCTTAATAGATGACAGTGCATAGGGTACTGGGCCTGCAATCAAGAAGTCCTGAGTTCAAATCCAGCCTCAAACACTTAACTAGCTGTGTGATCCTGGGAAAGTCACTTAACTTCTGTCTGCCTCACTTTCTTCAACTGTAAAATAGGGATAATACACTGCTGTAATCTGCCCAAGGTGACATAGTACTATGTAAGGATCAAATGAGATGGTATCAACAGTGCCTGCAGCATAATAAACATTATGTAAATGATGCCTCATAATATAATAGCTGGAGATTGGGCAAAAGCCAGGAAAGAGTTCTTGGTCTTATAATGGTAGTATCTGAAGGATGCTTTGCAGGAAGCCAGGGATTCTGAAAAGCAGAAATAAGGAGGGAGTGCATTCCAGCCACAGAAGACAGAAAATTATAAGGTCAAAGATAAAATGTCATGGGAAGAGTTAGCAGGCCAGTCTGCCTGAGACAAAGAATTCGTCAAGAAAAATAATCTAAAATAAGACCAAAAAGTATAAAGGAGGCAATTGTGCCAGGTTAAGAATTTTGCCTTTTTGCTCATATTATTAATAGGGGAGGAGCCCAGGTTTCACAGGTGTTGGATTAGCCCAAAATTCAAGAGGTGGAAAGAGATACTAGCTTAGAAAAATGGAGATATTACAAGCCCTACAGAAAAAAACATTTCTAATTATAACAAGGGCAGGTTGCTTTTGGACCCAGTTTAAAAAGAAAATAAATATACTACCAGATACCATCACTTTTCTCTAGGACAACATCCCATTTCTGGGGAGTTTATCTTTGGGCTGTCTCCTGTGGGGTGTCTGGGAGAGATAAATGCTATACTGTTGTTACAGAACTTCTCAAAGCACAGGTGATGATATAGAATGTACAGTTTCTAGAACAATTGGTCAAAGAAAATGCTGATTGACCACAGGCTGATCCAGAAATAGAGTCCTGATATGGCTTAATGGATAATGAGAGACTATAAATTCCGTGGCCATAAATTCTAGTCAGAAATCTGTCACTAACCAGCAGACTAACTGGTAACTTACTGCTGTGAGTTGAGGGAGGGGAGGACTAGAAATGGATTGTCTCCTTCTCCTACATTCTTTCCTTTCTCGTTTTTCTTTCTCTTCCCCCTTTACCTTTCCTATTCCTGCCTCACTGCTCCACCTCTTCCTCTCCACTCCAAGGCAGAGGAATGATTTACAATAACTGAGAGTCATGGGGTAAAATTTAAACTCTTCAAAAAAATTAAAATGGCCTATTTTTTCCCCTAGCCAATTTCAAGCCCTTAAGAAATTCCTTGACAACCTTTGCTTTTCATTTTTCTGGTTTGAAAGGGGAGAACAGCAGCCAGGTGTTCTGGCAGGAGCATTTGATCTGCAGTCGATAGATCTGGGTTCAGATCCTGTCTCTTCTTGTTGTTATTCAGTCATGACAGAGTCTGCGACCCCATTTGGGGGTTTTCTTGGCAAAGATACTGGAGTGGTTTTCCAATTCATTTTACAGATGAGGAAACAGAAGCAGAGTTAAGTGATTTGCCCAGAGTCATACAACTAGTAAGTGTCTGAGGCTGGGTTTGAACTCACCTCTTCCTGACTTCATGCCCAGCTCTCCATCCACTGTGTGACCCTATCTGCTTCTAGCTATGAAGAGGGAGAGAATTCTAGGCATGGGGAATGGGCACTGAAAATGCCCGGAGTCTGGAGATGGAATGTGTACAAGGAACTGCAAGGTCTGTGTCACTGAAATGCAGAGTAGTTATTCCTTCAACATCACAACTTTCCTCACTGCAGTTTCAATATATCACAGTGCAGCATAAAAAATTACATGGGAATTTTGGGGGAATTTTGTGGAAGTCACAGACAACACAGAAAAAATTTAGAAACTCAGAAATGCATAAAATACATGTAGAGTATTGCATAATATTAACATATTTTATCTTTCAATGCCACAATAATTCAGACTTCTTCTTTAGGAGGAAAGGAGGGCCAAAAAATTTATGTGGATTTTCCAGATCACAGGGGAGCTGCATGCCTAACCCTGATGTAGAAGGGATAACTGTTTATAGGGTGTAAGAAGACTGAAAGGGGCCAGGTTATGGAGGACTTTAAACACCAAACCAAAGATTTTATATTTGATTCTGGGTAGTAGGGAGCCATTGGAGTTTAATGAATGAGGGTGGGTGATCTGGTAGGACCTGGGCTAACTCCACTGAGTGAAGAATGGATTAGAGTGGGGAGAGACTTGAGAAAGGAGAATAATAGTACTGGCATTTCCCACCTCACAGTATTGTTTTGAGAAAAATGACACATATCTTAAAATACTATATTGAGTTGGGTTTTTTTTTTGTTTTTTGCTTTTTTGGAGGAGGAAGGTAGGGCAATTGGGGTTAAGTGACTAACCCGATCGCACAGCTAGTTTTTGTGTTAAGTGTCTGAGGCCGGATTTGAATTTAGAGGTCCTCCTGACTCCCAGGCCAGCCCTCCATTCACTGCACCACCTAGCCACACCTATTAAGATGAGTTGTTGTTTTTTTAAAGCTACACTTAAGGCATGATATGACAGCATACAAACATGTGTGTGTATTCACACAACACACACATAATCATAAATACACGTGTATGTATATGCATATACATGCATATTTACATACATATATGTGTGCACACATATACATTCACACACACATCTTGGGGCAAGGAAATGATCTGAACCTCCTTCTAAGATCCTTAAACATTTTATTTAGAATCTAAAAAAGAAGCAGGTGATTGTGTAGAGGAGGATAGAGACCCTCAGGTCAGTTTGACCAAAGAAGTTTTTGTTTTCCTGGCTTACTGCACAGGAAAGTGGCTGATCTATTTACTGTGTAGCAGCACATTTTGGGGTCGGAGGGAAGAGAAAGTGATAAAGATTTATACACCCATTGCCCTGATGTTGTTAGACATTCCTTTGACTGGATTTTCCCCATGTGAGCTTCCCAGCCTGAAGCTGCCAATGTTTTGATGAATGTGGGTTTGCTGGCCAAACATTGCCTCAGAAACAATGCCCCAAATTCATCCCTCCAAAGCTGTGACACTCAACCCACTGTTCTTGTCCTCCCAGTATTCAAATCTCTACTGGGGTTTTGGATATGACATTGTGCAACTTCCTGACATTAGTGTGTCATTACTCTAGGGGGAGGGAAGGAGGGAAAGAGGAGGAGGAAGAGGAGGAAGAGGACAGTGTTACCACACACTCACACATCTGCACCCAAGGGTCCCAAACAGATTCAGACCTTTCAAAGCCCAATGTAGGCTTTTCAGAACAGACCTGCTCACTGAAACCTAAACTGTGCTGTTCTTCCAGAATTTGGATTTAATTGATCATTTTCAAATGTCACTTCCTAGTAGGTTTTCAAAATGCAGGGAGGATTCCTTCTCCTTTTCTCCCACACTCCTCACTGGCACCACTACCTCTTTGCAGTTCACATAAATTTAAACCAGATCCATGCCAAGGGTGTGGCTGTCATGACCTTCCCTTCAGTGTGACCTTGGGTAGGAGTCTAATCCAACCCTTCTGGCTCTGAAAAAGTATGCTGGTTTTTATTCTATGCCCTGAACTGCAAACACATTTAAATTCCACATCCAGGTCAAAGGTGCACGGGAGGGGGCAGGGTAAGTACTCTTGAGGGTGTGAAGAGAGACATAGATGATAATTTTTGGAATACAGTCCTGCCATGGGCTCAAATATACCTAAATGCAGATTATACAGGATAGCAGAAGCATATACAAAGTGCCTACTATGTGCCCCCTCGTAAAGTGACCCCTCCTTCCCCTTCCAGTCTCTTTGTATCTTACTCCTTTCCATGTACTCAACAATGCAATAACCACGCTCATTTTGCTTATTCCTCACACACATTTCCTTCCCTCCTTCCTTCCTTCCTTCCTTCCTTCCTTCCTTCCTTCCTTCCTTCCTTCCTTCCTTCTTTCCTTCCTTCCTTCCTTCCTTCCTTCCTTCCTTCCTTCCTTCTTTCCTTCCTTCCTTCCTTCCTTCCTTCCTTCCTTCCTTCCTTCCTTCCTTCCTTCCTTCCTTCCTTCCTTCCTTCCTTCCTTCCTTCCTTTCTTTCTTTCTTTCTTTCTTTCTTTCTTTCTTTCTTTCTTTCTTTCTTTCTTCCTTCCTTCCTTCCTTCCTTCCTTTCTTTCTTTCTTTCTTTCTTTCTTTCTTTCTTTCTTTCTTTCTTTCTTTCTTTCTTTCTTTCTTCCTTCCTTCCTTTTTTTCTTCCTTCCTTCCTTCCTTCCTTCCTTCCTTCCTTCCTTTCTTTCTTTTTTCTTCCTTCCTTCCTTCCTTCCTTCCTTCCTTCCTTCTTTCCTTCTTTCCTTCTTTCCTTCCTTCCTTTCTTTCTTTTTTTCTTCCTTCCTTCCTTCCTTCCTTCCTTC